>NC_081560.1:56191573-56467202 GCF_022355385.1 Mustela nigripes | reverse complement strand
TACATATGTATGTATATATGTATATATTTTTTAAAGACTTATTTTTTAAAGACAGAGATCATATATACATACATATGTATGTATATATGTATATATTTTTTAAAGACTTATTTTTTAAAGACAGAGATCACAAGTAGGCAGAGAGGCAGGCAGAGAGAGAGGGGGGAAGCAGGCTCCCCACTGAGCAGAGAGCTCAGTGCGGGGTTTGATCCCAGGACCCTGAAATCATGATCTGAGCCGAAGGCAGAAGCTTTAATCCACTGAGTCACCCAGGTGCCCCACATTTGTATTATATTACATGGTATAAATTTTGACCCATTTTCCCCCCAAATCACCAACTGGTTTTCTCATTATCATTTATTAAGTACTTCTCCCACTCCTTATTGTTTTGAATTTCCTTTTTATTATATTCATATATATTATTAGATATTTTATACTGGACTTTATATTCTTATTTGTTGATATATTTCAAAATAAGTATCAAAGCCATATTATTTAAACTATTAACACTTTAGGGCCTCTGGGGTGTCTCAGTTGACTATGCCTCTAACTCTTGATTTTGGCTCAGGTCATGATCTCAGGGTTGTTAGATCAAGCCCTCCTTGGGGTGTGCCCTCTGCTTGGAGTCTGCTTGAGATTGTCTTTCTCCCCCTCCCTCTGTACACCCCACCTGTCCTTGTGCTTGCATGCTCTCACTCTCTCTCTCTTGAAAAAAAAAATACTGTGGCTTTATAATAAGTTTTAAATGTAGTGGGCTCTGACCTTTTTTTAAAGAAATCATGGAGCATCTATGATATACCAGAAAAAGTGTGGAAAGAGAAATAAAAATTACCTAGTTTCCCCATCCCTGGTAATCAAAGTCTTTCCAGGAAAACAGACATGAGAAAAAACCCTCAGACACATTTATAAAGTGATAAAAACCATAAAAGAGAGGTGAATACAAGACTTTGGTAGCACAGAGGAGAGTAGTATATTTTCACCTGTTTATTTTTAAAACTAATGAAAGTTTTATTTTAATTGTAATTGTTATTGTATGTCTATAAAATAACTTGAGAACATTTGATTTTTTAATCTTATAATCTCATTTAGGATTATTGTCTGTATATTATTTATTTCTCAATTAAGTTCTATAGTTTTCCTTAATATGAAATATTTCTCAGATGAATTTCAAGTTCATCACGTACATGTTATGAATATTATTGTGATAGTCTCCATGTAATTCTGCCTTTGATTTATTTCTTTTAAAAAAGCATCTGTTTTTGGTTTAGCACTCAAGGAAAAATTGGAACACATACTCCTTATTCTTCTGGGGGGGCTCTCAAACATTCATTGATAATACTTCTGAGATTTGATTGGATTTAGCATACACTTAAAACAAATGTAGATGGGTTATTGATGTTAATTTTTGAAACTGATGATAGGTCATTGAGAAATTCTTGAACCAAGGAAACATGATTGAAAACCTTTTGAAAACCTGATTGAAATTGTAGAAAACAATCCGTGTTCTATAGCCATGGAAACTTCAGACTGATCATCTTTGGCATATGAATTATAGTTTCTATCACTGTAGCTGTTAATTGGTGACAAGAGGGGATAAAAGGCATTCAGGAGTTTTGGAAAATAAAACATAAACACACATCAAAGAGTAGTCATTTCTGGAACTCTATGTACATCAGTTGTTTAAACCCTCCTATTTAAATGCACAATAAAGCTCATTTCATTATTTCTGTTTTATAATGTATGCTTTATTTAAAAATATTTTTGTATTGATAGATTAGGTCAGGAATAAGCAGGACCTCAGTGACGTAAATAAACTAATCCCAATGGATGACTGTCTTTGGACTTTCTCTTTTGTGTAATTCTTTTTAATGTACGAGAACACTTTTGGCCAGGATCCCATTATAAAAAAGAAAAGAAACGTGGGGGGATAAATATTCCCAGAGAGACTCCTTGAATTTCAGCCCTTCCAGTGACATGATTATTCTTGTGGTTACACGAGATGAAAAGATAATGAAGAGTTGGTTTCTTATTTGAATCATAAAAAATAATTTAAATATACATAGGACCATTGACTTGAATAAATGGATGCCTTCTAAAAATTCTCTTTTGGGAGGCATGCTGAAATGATTTTAGTGGTCCAAGTTCTGTAACCTCAGAGCACGTTCAAATGTAGGGAGAGGAGTAGCAGACACTTGATAATAAATTTAGTCCAAGTGTTTATATTTATTTGATCTATGTACTTCTTCATTCAAAAAGATGATCTGAGACATTTTATAAGAATGTATCCAATTCAATAATGAGCAGAAGTATAAAGAAGAAATTATCAGGAGAATGAAAAGTGGGAAGTCTTAACCACAAAAAAGAAAGTAAATGTATTTATTATTCAAGTCATGTCTCTTATTACATACACATATGCACTTATTATAATTGTTAGTTATGTGTATTAAATCTTTATATTTGTGTTTGAAAAACACAGTTGAGGGCTCCTGGGTGGCTCAGTTGATAAGCATCTGCCTTCAGCTCAGGTTGTGGTCCCAGGATCCTGGGATCGAACCCCTAGTAGGTCTCCCGGCTCAGCGGGAAGCCTGCTTCTCCTTCTCCCACACTCCCTGCTTGTGTTCCCTTTCTTGCTATGCCTCTCTCTAACAAATAAATAAATATCTTAAAAAAAAAAAAAGAAAGAAAGAAAAACACAGTTTAGTTGTACCATTTAGCTTTGTAGTACTTTTAAGTGATTCCCTTTAAAAGAACTAATGATTTGTCTGTGGGTGATTTCAGGTCAACCTGTGCAATTTAGTACCTAATTTAAGAGTGGAAGTATAAGGGACACCTGGGTGGCTCAGTCAGTTAAGCATCTGCCTTCAGCTCAGGTCATGATCCCAGGGTCCTGGGATTGAACCCCACACTGGGCTCTGGGAGCCTGCTTGCCTCTCCCCCCTACTTGTGCATACACTCTCTCTCTCTTAATGGATGAATAAAAAGTCTTAAAAAAAAAAAAAGCGATAGGTTAAGAAATGTTTGGGAGAGAAGAGCAGGTATAATAAACATGTAGAAAAGTTACTGAATCCTCTATTTGAGATAACTTCAAATGTTTCTTAGCAGTTACTCAGATCACAACCTTTCGTATTTTCTATCTCAATGGCTAGCTCTTTCTTCTACTTTACCATCACCTGCAGGAAACAAAACAAAAAATAGCTCCCCCAATCTGAAATCATTTCTAACTTGTGTGGTAGGCTTAATCATTTGTATCCAAAGTGTCCTAGTATATCCACTGTAAGTTGTAATGAAGTCATCATTGATAACATAGAGTATGGAAAGAAAATTTAGAGAAATTTGATCTGGATGTCAATGAAAAAGAACAGAAAGTTGAATAATCGAATAGCATGAATTAATGAAAAACGAGAGACTGGAATTTACCATGTATATTATATAGCATGTAAAACCTGAGTAACAGTCTTAAAATACTGAGTCTGAAAAGGACCCTTGCCTTACTCAGATGTGCATTTTTTGTACTTGTTTTTTTAAAAAGATTATTTATTTCTTTATCTGAGACAGTGAGAGAGAGATTGAGCAAGGGTGGGGAGAGACAGAGGGAGAGGAAGAAGCAGGCTCCCCGCTGCGGCTGTGGGGCTTGTGGGTCTTGTGGGGCTTGGGCTCGATCCCAGACTCTGGGATCATGACCTGAGCTGAAGGCAGATGCTTAACCAACTGACCCATGCAGGCCCCCCTGCATTTGTTTTTTATTGTATACAACTTAATTTCCCATTAATTAAGTCCTAATCTATTGAATATGCATAAGTAATTATTATCATGCCTTAATTAGCTTTTTTCCTCTCCTTAAATCTTATATTTCTTATTTATGAGGAATTATTTCCAAGCTCCATTATACTTCTGGTATGTTACCACCCAAACAGAATTGTAAGCATGGGTATTTTAATGGGAAGAGGTTTTGGTTTTGTGATCTTTTACATTCTGATTTGCTACAACTTTATTGATCCCCTACTGACATAACAGGTGCCAGGCTAAGAGCTTGATATCTTATCATGCATTAATTCCCATAGTAACTTGATGAGTTAAATAGTTTATGGTCCTCATTTAATATAGGAGAATGCTTATTTTAGGGAGAGACTAACCCAAGGTCACATTGCTAATAAGTGCTGACTTTTTGTTAAAACCCAAGTCTTTGACCTTGAAAGCAGCATTCTTTCCAGAGCCATATCTCTTACTAAGCATTTCTGACTTTTACTTAAGATACACTTTGCTCTCTGTTTATTAATTATGTTTGTGAACATCTATTATGTGAGCTGAATGGAAGGCTGCAGTTATTATCTGCACCACATTGTGGAATTGAATCACTGAAATGCAGCTCTGATTTTTGTTGATGGTATACAGTAAGAAGAGTTGGTTCAAATTTCCTTCGGTTCAGATCAGAAGGGGGAGCAGATTTTAAGTGAAAAAAAGTATGTAGTTTTTTTTTTTTTGACACTGGTGTTAGTTCTCTTTTTGCCTACTAAGGACAACTACTTGTAATATATACTGTAAACATTGTATCTGATATAATGAGGATAGTGAGGCATATAATGGGAATTCTTTCACACTTAATTGTGCTCATCAGACATCTATTGAGCACCTTGTAAAATCCAGATATTCTGCTATGTTCAGTACTCCCCTTGAATAAGATACAGATGTGACTCTAGAGGAACTTATAGTCTAGTGGAGAAACTCAATGTATTATTTCAATGTATTATTTCAATGAATTATTTCAAATAATTCAAATTCAGTAAATTGCTTATGAGAACCATCACCTTTGGGCAGTTATCACTTACCTAATAAAGAACATAAGTGAGGCAACTGGGTGGCTCAGTCGTTAAGCCTCTGCCTTCGGCTCAGGTCATGATTCCAGGGTCCTGGGATCGAGCCCCGCATTGGGCTCCCTGCTCAGTGGTAGCTTACTTCACTCTCTCCCACTCCCCCTGCTTGTGTTTCCTCTCTCACTGTGTCTTTCTCTGTCAAATAAATAAGTAAAATCTTAAAAAACAAACAAAAAAACAAAAACGTAAGTTCTGGCTAAGAGATTTTCTTATTTCAGGTATTGCAACGTAAATCACCTTGTAGCATCATTTTAAACCTTTTTCAAATAGAACCCACATTTTACCTTTAGAACCAAAGGATGTTGAAAAGAGTTCAGTATAATCTAATTGAGTCACTTAGCAGGCCTATTTTAAACCAGTCACTTCCTTTTCTTTCTTTGCAACCTATGACACACAGACTTCCAGAATCAGGAAAGTATTGTTTTGTTTTTTGGAAGTTGCTTTATTATGTGGAACCAAAACTAAGTTAATATGCATAGTGTTTGTCAGCTCAAGGTAATAAATTAAATTGAGATTTTCTTCCTTTCCCTTTTAAATTTGGGCCTGAGTTTTCATGTTATAAATTGACAATTTTTATTTATTCATAATGAAATTATCCCTTTTATTTGTAGCCACCTTCATCATCTTAACACTTAACCCTCCATGATAGTCCGGAGGAGAAGAAACTTGGCAACCATTCATTATTATCTGTTTTTACCATCAGAAGGTATTTATTTGTAAAGAGAGCATGGCAATGACGTCAAGGATAGGAATGAAACACTCCCTAACATTTTTATACAGGGTGGCCTTTCCTTTGAAGTCCTGATGGTGAAAATGACCATACTTAACTTAAAATGCATGCAGAGTCTCCTGGAAACACAAAAGCATGTAACTATAGCTGTGGAAAGAGAATGTCTAATAATAAAAGGAGAAAATGTCAGTCTTGGACTAATGATTTGAGAATCTCATCAGTAACCATCTACACAACATTTCACCTACATTTTAAAGCAGCTTGCAAAGCCCTTAATGAGCTGTGCTTTACCACCTTTGTGCCTGTGTAGAAATCCACTCATCAGAGAAGCCCACTGACTCCAGTCCCAATATTACAGATCTGAGACATTTTTTAAATGATTAATTTATTTGAGAGAGAGAGCAGCGGCAGAGGTAGAAGGAGAGAGTTTTAAGCAGATTCCTTGCTGAGCATGGAGCTTGATATGGGGCTCCAGCTGATGTCCCTGAGATCATGACCTGAGCCAAAAACCAAGAGTCTGAGGCTTAATCGATGGTGCCACCCAGGTGCTTCTGCAAATCTAAGACTTAAAAGAAAAAAATAGATTTTCAGGCCCTCATACTGTATCTTGAGTACAAATATAGTACTTAGTGGATGAGTTCCTGGTGTTTGTTTTGAGCCTAAGAGTGCTGGATATATTGAGGGAAGTCCAGTGTCAAAGAGATCTGAAATTTTTTTGAGTTTTGCCTTTGTAAGTGAGAATGTACGTGGTGAAGATGTTGGCATCCTCATGACTTCCTTCTGATACAGTCATAGTATCTGTGACTGTGATTGGACTTGGTCTGTATGACAGTTACATAGAGAGGTCTGCTGGTGTCTGTGGATGACGAACAGAAAGAAATACCTACTACGTCTGTGCCTGGGAAGAATGAGTTCTGTGGTTATGCATTCAACGAGCAGTTCTGAGGGATGGTTACTGGGCTCAGTTCTGAGGATGAAAATGTACAATGAAGACCTGGTGCCTATAATGATGGACACTGAAGTCCAATTGGAAGGACATCAATCAACAATGTTTAAAGCAATATAAAGCACAGATTTGATCATGTAAAGTATGGCCCTTGTAATTATTTCTGTTTGGGTGGGTGCAGTGTGTTGTGTGAGTATATAATGGGGAAGGAGTGAGGAAAGTCAGGAGGAAGGCTTTAGCTAGAAGGAAGAGTGAGGAGGAGGCATGGAAAGGTGTGGAGTTCTGGAGGGGGAGGGAGGGAGTGGATATTTGAAGCACCAAAGACCCCTGGCAGGGGAGGGAGCAAAGGGGGAAGTGGCCTGAGGTAAAGGTTTAGATTCAAGGATTCTCTTGGAAGAGGATCTTTGAGTTTCTAAAAGATTAAGCTGTTTAGTGAGATCAGTGATTCACTGAGTTTCTTTAGACAGAGGAATATAAAAATTAGAATGCTTATCTTTTCAGCAATCTGTCTTTTTTTTTTTTTTATGTTTTTATCTAGCATCCAAGACCATCTTTGTTCTAATTTGATGATTAGGATGATGATGAATAGGATGATGAGGGATACTGCTATGGAGATTTAAATGAAAGAAAACAGGGGTGCCTGGGTGGCTCTGTCAGTTAAGAGTCCAACTCTTGATTTCAGCTCAGGTCATGATCTCAGGGTTGTGAGATCAAGCCCCATGCCAGGCTCTCTGCTGAGTGTAGAACTTGCTTAAGATTCTCTCTTTCTTCCTCTGCCCCTCCCCATCTCTCTCTAACCCCCTCTTAAAAAAAAAAAAAGATAAAGAAAACTATTTCTTTATTTATTATTCACCATCTTTATTATTATTATAAGATTCAGTTTTAGAGCGTCTAATGTTTCTTCCACAATCCTTTATGATTACTTTATTATACAATATTACTAAATTCTATTATGACAAAGTAAATTACTGAAATCCATTGTTAACCCTGTCAGTGGTGAGCTCAGACCCTGGGGCCAGAAGAGACAGGATGAGTCCTAGTTGCATTATTCACTGCAATCTTTATACTGAACATGTTATTTTGCCTCTCTAACCTTGTTTCTTCATCCGTACAATGGGCTAATAATTATACCAACTTCTTAGGATAAATAGGATAATACAACCAAATATCTTATTGAGCTATCTTTTATTTTTTTAAGATTTTATTTATTTAGTTGAGAGAGAGAGTGCACACATGAGAGTGTATGAGTGGGGGTAAGAGCAGAGGGAGAGGGAGAGAGACAATCCCAAACAGATTCCCTACTCAGCGCAGAACACGACATGGGGTTCCATCTCAGGACCCTGAGATCATGAACTGAGCCAATATAAAGAGTCAGATGCTTAACCAACTGAGCCCCCCCGGGGGGCCCTGAGCTGTCTTCTTTTAATTATTTCATAAGACACATGAGGTGTCTTTTCTGTGTTCCTCTCTTGGAACATCCAAAGAGGAGGAGGTTCTCAACATTGGGTTTTAGACTACCATATTCAACTTGTAGCCCATCTTGTACAGCTGAAGACCATCCACGGTTTTATGTAAACCTTTTCCTTATTGAAGGTAGTTGTTCATTTATTAAGGCAAATGCCTTGTGCCTTGGATGTGTGAGCCCTAAAAATATACTTCCAGGGATAAAAATAGATCCCTTGGAGTTCTGAGATGCTGCTTAATCAGAACCAGCTGCAAGCTGTCTAGAAAATGCAAGTTATATGAGCCAGATGGCTTTTGCCCTTTTTACTTTAGACAGCATGTAATTTGGATAACTACAGCTACAGTAATACATTTTGCCAGTCACACTGTTTGATAAACATATTTGTTGAGAACAGCCACTTCCAATTAGAGACCCAGTAAAATGTTAATTTATTTTAATAATTTTTCCCTCTAGGGTAAGACCAAGAATACTTTCAAAAGAAATTCCTATTTACAGGAAAGAGTACTGTTCAAGGTTTATTGTATGCCAGTGGTTAATTTTTAAGATTGGCATTTAAATAATGATAAGGAGTATTCATGACCTACGCTTCCATTTTTTAAAAAAAATATTTAGTGTATATGTGAGGGTCCATAATTTTCCATATTTTATAAATATGTTTGTTTTACCTATGGAAAGATGGTTTGGCTAGTTTAACTTTCTTCTATATAGCTCTAATTATTATAAATTCTAATAATAGTTATTAAATTATTGTTTATCTACAAACCATTATTAATATGGTGTTTCTGAGATTTTACTTTTATGACTGGGATTTTTAAGAAGGAATTTTCTTTATTAGTTGATGTAACCATGACTGATTCTCATTGACTGAAGATTACTGTAAACATAGTCACTAATATTAGCTGAATTCTAATTTCATCCAGTTCTCACTCCGATAAAACAGCAAAGCTAAATGTTTGGGCTATTCACACTCTGACGACCTAAGGTCAGATACAGCCTGCTTTTAAGAGATGTGAAATTAGCAGTTCTATTTTTCACTGGTGGCACCACTTCTTGGAGAAGCATTTTGAGGCCTTGATCATCCATTACATGTGATAAGTATTCCCTATTTCTTGGGACATCTACCAGCCTCAAATAAGATTGCTGAGCACCTTGGAAGGATCTCTTGTGTCATAATTTTTCTGTAGTTCGAAGCTTTCCAGCATTGTGAATTTAGCACATAACAGTTTTTTCCCCCCTCACCTAGCTTAAAGAGGAGAGGTTATTTCATCTATAGGATTAGTGATGTTAGAACATCAATTTCATTATTATAGTAGCTGCAGGTTTATTTACTCCTACTGTAGTACCAGGAACTCTGCTAATCACTTTATACATTACTGCATCTAAGCCTCACAACAACATAACATTACAGGGTATATATTTTTATCCTGTTTTACAGATAAGGAAGCGATGGCTTTGGAGTATAATTATTCACATCATAGAGAAAGTGTCAGAGTCAGAATTTGAAGCTACTGTTGTTTTAATGGTCTGTCTGACTCATGCTCTTTAATTCCACCCATTCAGCTATGAAAAGTGGCATTCGACTTAGCCATAGCTGTTCTTCCAGAGATAAACACATGCCTCTGTCCATTCTTATATAACACAGTGATGCTTTTTAGAATTTATTTTAAGCTCAGATTAATATGTGAACAGATCTCATCTCTCTCACTCCACTTCATTAGATACACTGTAACTAATATGCTTTAAAAGTAAAAGTCCTATCAATAGGGAAAATCTCATTCTGGTGCTTTTCCAATATGTAGTTAAGAATGATACTGACACGTAGTGCTTTGAGAAGCTGGTAAGTTCTTGGATGATATGACACAGCGTAGGAAGCAAATGGTCACCATATTTACCAAATCTGCATCCTGCTTTTATGTGTTTAACAAACTAAGCAATAAGATCATGAAATTCAGTAATGAATGCAGCAGTTCATACCTATACACTGTCTCACAGACAGCAGGAAATAAAGCAAAGCATTAATTATAAAGACTTCTGGGTTGTAGTTCTGTCCACTGAAAGCACACTAAGGATCATGGAAAACATTTTATTATTTCTGGCCATTTGGGGAGATTATACTGTTATAATTATTTACATATGGAACCATTAAGTATTTTCTTGAAAGGTAACATAAAATGATAGAAAAGCTTGTACTTAAGTACTATGGCTTAAAATAGGGCTTATGCTATCTGTTAGAAAACAGTTGATGTTCTTTGCCATTTCCTAGAAGTGAAAGGTGATTATGGATCAAAAATATTACTTGGTAATCAAGTGGTCATTTCTGTTCTCTTATAAAATTCTATATTTAAGCAATGACTTAACCCCCTTTTTTTCATATCTCACATAGTGTTGTCACTTAAGATAAAGATTCAAATGTGCAATCTACTATTGCTTGACCCATTTGAGCAAGGCATTTAACATCATTAGATGGGAGACATAAACCACCTAGAGTTTCAGTATTTTCTTTGTGCGGACAGATATAACTCGGCACGATGCAATAGCCTGATTTAGTCAATATATTTAAGTTTTCTGTTAATGTGTGAGATCCTGTTGTTGATGCCATGGAATGGAAAAGTATAGGTGGAAAGTGATCTCTGTCACATGTATCTATTGTCTATAATGTGGGTGCATTATTCCTTTTTCCCTATATGAAGGTTTAGTAGCTTATTAAGTTGTCTGCTTTGCTTAAGTGATTTAATAAGGAAGTGTTAAGGATTGAAAGAAATGACTGCGTCCTTGTCCTCAAAGAGCTTTTGACATTTGGCACTAAAAGGGTACTTTGTTCACAGAACTTAAAATGTGGTCCCAGAATATTGTAACTTTTGGAGGTTAGGACTCCAAAGAAGGTAGATGAAGGGAAATCTTCTGTTCTCTTTATCCAATGAGGGACTTTGTTGCTTTTGTCTTCTGAAAGAATAGACATGTATTGGGCTGAAAATATATGTTATAGACCCTTAGGCTCCACTGGCATATTCCAAGCTGTTATTGTCAGTCATATAAATACATATTTAGACAGTTTCTGAAACACATCTTGTTCCTTGAAAATAGAGATATCACTCATCTTGGTATATCAAATTAATATGTAAGATGGCTATCTAGAATTGTGTAATTTCTTTACTAAGGCTTCTTTTGTCCTGCACCTTTTCAGACCTTTTTCTTTCCTTTCTTTCTTCACTAGATAACCATAATTTTATTTCTAGGTGTGTAGCAGCATGAGGTGCATGAATGTGTGTGTGTGTGTGTGTGTGTGTGTGTGTGTGTGTGTGTGTGTGTGAGAGAGAGAGAGAGAGAGAGAGAGAAAGAAAGATCGTGCAAGGGGAAAGAAGAGGAAGAGGGAAAGAAAGAAGCAAAATAAGTTAAATCTCTTTTTTTAAACGATAATCCACCACATTATGTGCACCTATAAGCTTCCTTTATACTATTTATAAGTCTTAGCTCTTTTGTTATTGCATTGGTAAGGCATCATGCTGTCATTCTAATGTTAGTGATGGGCGTATGTACATCTCACACCATTGAAAACAACTCTGTTAAATACTGAATAGGATACTAACTTTACATTAAACTATCCTGGTTTGCTAGCCCAGGGACACATATCTAGATAGTTGTATTTTTTTTTTTTTTGAGGGAGTGTTCTGTTTTAATTGCTTTTGACCTATTGGTGTCATAAATTTATTAGTAGGTTTCCTAATATTAAATCATTCTGGAGTTCTTGAAATAAACTCAACTGGACATGTTTTATTATTATTTTAATACTCTGCTGTGTTTGATGTATATTTCATCTAACACTTTTGCTTCTGTGTTCATAAATAACACCGGTAGTTTTCTGTTTTGTCAGCTCTTTTTCAGGTTTCAGTGTCAGGGTTATTGGACAAATCATTTATGATCGTACAATCTGCACGTTGTCACGTAGTTTTGCAGATGAAGGTAGTGAAGTATCTTGAGGAAGGGAACTTTTTCAAACACACAGGCTACCATATCAGCTAGCAGAAAGGTGAGGATTACTTGAACACCCTAAAATAGATTTTTAAAAAATCTCCGTATTTTTCTATGCCCTCAGTGTTTAAAGAACTAGCATATTAAGATCATCATGGCCGGGGCGTTTGGGTGGCTCAGTGGGTTAAGTCTCTGCCTTCAGCTCAGGTCATGATCTCAGGGTCCTGGAATCAAGCCCCACATCAGGCTCTCTGCTCAGCAGGGAGCCTGCTTTCCATTCTATCTCTGCCTGCCTCTACCTACTTGTGATCTCTCTCTATCAAATAAATAAATAAGACCTTTTAAAAAAAAAATCATCAGGGCCTGGAAACTTTATATGGCAATAGTTGTTTACTTCCATTTTTTTCTAGAATTCTTGGTCTCTTTTGATACATATTTCTCTTCTGGGTGAATCTTTTAATTTTGCTGAAACTTAAAAAAAAAATTTTTTTAAGGGGTGCCTGGATGACTCAGTTAAGCATCTGCTTTCTGCTCAGGGCATGATCCTGGGGTCCTTAGATTGAGCCTGTCTTCGGGCTCCCTGCTCAGCAGGGAAGCCTGCTTCTTCCTTTTCCATTGGCCCTCCTCCTGCTTGTGCTCTCTCTCCAATGAGTAAACAAAATCTTCAAAAAAAATTTTAACCATTTTTGTTGTTTCATCTTTTGTTTTTTAAAACACGATTTATTTATTTGAGAGACAGCATGCTTATGGGGGTGGGAGGGGTACGGGGGTGCAGGGGCAGAGGGAGAGGGAGGAGAATCTCAAACAGAACTCCCAGCTGACTTAGGGGATTGGAGTGGGAATCCATCTCAGGACCCTGAGAGCACGACTTGAGCTGAAACCAAGAGTCTGATGCTCAACTGACTGAGCCACCCAGGCACTCCAAAACTTAAAAAAAAATTTTAGCAATAAGCTATACATAGCACTCTTTATAATTCTTTTAATCTTTTCTGTAGTAGGTTTTTTTTTTTTTAAAGACTTTATTTATTTGAGAGAGAGAGAGTTCACAAGTGGGAGGGAGTGAGAGGGAGAGGGAGAAGCAGACCCCCCGCAGAGCAGGGAACCCACCTTGGGGCTCCATCCCAGGACCCTGGGATCGTGACCTGAGATGAAGGCAGAAGCTTAATGGTCTGAGCCACCTGAGCTACCAGGTGCCCCTGGTAGTAGTGGTTTTATCTCTCATTTTATTTTTTGTCTTTGTCTCCTGGTTTATTTATTTATTTATTAGAATGTAGATGTTTTACTATTTTTAAAAAAAATAATTGCTTATATATTTAGTGTTTCTTTTCTCCACTTTCCTTATAGCTTATTCTCTTTTAAAAAATTATTTTCCTATTTGCATTGAGGATTCTTTATTTGCAAAGAACCTTTCCAGATACTTTTTAGGCTTTCAAGTTTACTGTAACTGGAGAATTTTATTTGTAGTATCTCTGTGCTGCTGTACTAGTATAGGTGTTACCTGTGTAAGGATCCTTTGGAAATATTTACCTTGAAAAATTGTCACTGAAGTTAATCTTAAGATCTGTATCAGGTTTACATTGACAATGTCTAATGTTTTAAAATAACATTTTGTTCTTTTTCTAATTTTATTTTTTATTTTTATTTTGTTAAAGATTATTTATTTATTTGACAGAGAGAGATCACAAGTAGGCAGAGAGGCAGGCGGGGTGGGGGGGAAGCAGGCTCCCTGCTAAGCAGAGAGCCCAATGTGGGGCTCGATCCCAGGACCCTGGGATCATGACCTGAGCCGAAAGCAGAGGCTTTAACCCATTGAGCCATACAGGCACCCTCTAATTTTAAAAGTAGTAAAAGTTATCCAAAGAGTTTTGGTATATATAGAGAAACACACTTTATTAAATACCACTACTATGTACTCTAAAATTGAATAACTTAAAACAACCAACATTTATTTTCTCACAGTTTCTGAGAGTCAAAAATCTGGAAGTGCTTATCTGGGCTTTTCTAGATCAGTGTCTTAACTAAGTAGCAATCAAGCTGTTCTCGAGAGCTGTTGTCACCTGAAGGCTTGAGCAAGGCTTAAGGACCCATTTCCAAGATGGTTCACTGACATGTCTATTGATTGGAGGGCTCAGTTTCTCACTGGCTATTGGCAGAAGGTCTCAGTTTCTTTGCCATGTAGACCTCTCTACAGGGCTGCTTGCTGCTCCCAGTGAGGCGTGATCCCAGAAACTGCAGAGACTGAAGTAGAAGCTCTAATATCTTCATGAACTGCCCCTAGAAGTGATATACTATTCCTTTGGGATTTCACTGATCCTACTTTACCAACCTTGATACACTGTGGGAGTTTACAGCACAAGGGAGTGAATGTCAGAGATGGGGGCCCATGGGTCTCCCTGAAATCCAGTCACCATACTGACCTCAGGATATAAAAATTACCTTTAGTTTACCATCCACACAGAGTGGATCTTCTAGGGTCTTATTTCTTCCCCTCCCAATGAAGATATGACCTTGAACATTTTTAAAAAACAAATTAGAGTACATGCTATTTTTAACTTTTTCTCACATAACAGCAGATTGTAAACAATTTTCATGTTATGAAATAGTGTTTCTAAAATAGGATTTTTATATATTTGCTTAGCATCCATTCTGTAGGCATGCCATAATTTATTTCTAACGATCTACTGATGTTGTTTTATAATTAGGTCATTTTGAGTATTTGACTATTATAAATTCTTTATTAATTTTTTTGCCCATAAATTCTTGAGCACATCTTCTACCATTTATCTAAAATAAATTCCTAAAAATGTTATTGCTGAGTTGAGACATATAAGCATTTGAAGTCTTTATATGCATATTGCCAAAATATTCTCCAGGAGTTTGTATTAAATCTGTGCTCCTGTTGATGTAATAAAAAATTGTCTGGCTTCTTATCTGGTCATCAGTACTAGCTACTATGTTTGAAAAATAAAATGAGGCTGATAGGGAACATAGTATCTAACTGTAGTTTTAATTTTTATTATTGAATTAGTTAATAAGGTAGGAGAATTATTTTGACATCCTTCTCTTTGAATCTATGTATTTTTTCCCGATTTTTAAAAGTAGATCTTCCTTATAATTACTTTTAAAGATACAAGTAATTTTCATTAAAAATGTTGTGTTTATTTTCTTTGAAAATATATTTCATTGGACTTTTGCTTTAGGGCTGTACAATGGGACTGTTCTGTAGTGAGCTTGGAAATATGGAAAACAATTAGATGACTGAGTCACTTTGAAAATACTGATGACTTTGTTTGATGGCTACTAAAGTTTCCTTAACTTATATTTTATTGTTTGAACATTTGCTGGAATAATGGGTTAAGAGTGAGAAAAGATGCTTTTTTTACTTTTGTTTTCAGCCATCTGCAAAATTTTGGTGAGTGTTGAAGAACATTTGTCCAGGGCTAAAAGCATAATTGAGACTTGTCTAGTCTTTAAAAAACAAAAACCAAAAAACAAAAAAACAACTCTCTCAGCCTTCTCATGGCTGTTTTTACTTGAAAAGTCTTCCCGCCCAGCACTTGCATATCACTGGCGTTCTCAGTGATATGCAAAAAACTGGACCCCATGAACAACTTTACAGATCTCAAAAAAATTTCCTTTTGATAATAATTTGTTTGAAACTTTAAATGTCATTAAGAGTCTGAGAAGGTAAGGTCAAATATGAGACAGAAGGAAAGTATAGGGGTGAAACCATGCAATCCCAAGGGCCTTATTAGATAGGCAGGTCTCTTACTTGCTCTGTGACCTTGGCCCTTTTAGTCTCCATCTTCTCATCTGTAAAGAAGGAACAAAAGTGCCTCCTTTGCTAGATTGTTTTCAGAATTACATGCTATCTACATGATGTCTGGCATGCATAGTACATGGTGCATGTATGGAAGTAACAAGAATAAGTATAGAAATGTATACTGTTCTTGGAAAGTGATATTTTAACAACACCTAAATAAAGAGAAGAATTCAGTGATTTTTGGGTGAATATTATGTTTATGCTAATTCTGACCAGGAACATATGTAATGGGTGAGGGGAGACCTGAACAAATACTTATCTTTTTGTACTCATGGAGAAATTTGCTGCTACTATCCTTATAAAGGTTTTCTAAAGAATTCAAAATATAGTAGTATTAGCCACGACTCTATTCTGAACTGACCATGCCAGGCAAAGCAAGTCATAGACTAATACTATGAACAGAAAAATGAAACTGGTAGATGTGATGAATTCTGTGGAACTGGCTCTAAATGTAGAAATCCATACACATCCATTATTTTGTTGAGGGAGGGATACGTTTTGAACTGGATTTGAAGAATGAATTGGCTTGCACAAAACTAAGTGACAGGGAGTGTTCTAAATCAGGACGGTATGAATCCTGCCCAGAAACTGATATCCACGTGGTGTTTTGCTGGGAGTAAACAGACTTAACCTCAGCTAGAGAATCTGTGTTTGAGATTCAGTATGGAGAGGGTAAGTGTGATTGGAACCTTGATTATCAGGCAGGAAAACTTAAGTAGACATCAGAGTATCACTGAATCTTCTGGAGCAGGAGAGAAGTCATGGTTCTAGGGCTTGAGGGACTTTAATCTAGACATGATGCAGCAGACAGGAAGATGCTCGCTGAAAGCCCAATAACCCAGGAATGAGGTGATCAGATTCCAAACACTTGCTCCATCACTTCTCTCTTGTTCAAGATCTCCTGGTGGTATGTTGTTTTTGTTCCTTTATGAATTTACTGTTATAACAAAGAAAGGGAAACTGAACTGTGAAGTGGTTGGTCAGTGGCCACTTACCTTTGTGTGACTTCACTTTCATTTTTTTAAATTTAAGCACCTTCTTTTTCATGTAGGATGAGAAAACACATTCTTCGAAAATCATAGAACTATAATTATACAGTTACAATTACTGTAATATTTCACAATTTTTTCCTTCTTTCTCGGGATGCTCACTCTTAATTATCCTGGCTACAAATAAGCTGAAAAGGAAGTAGCATATTTTGAGCCCTTCTGTTGTATTTTGCATTAACATTAGCCTCAGCATCCCATTTAGTTTTCACACATCCTTACATAGCAGGTGATGTTTTCCCATTTTACAGATGTGTGCATTAAACTTTCTCAAAATCAGGTATCTGGAAAATGTTGGTGTGGAATGCTCTGCTTTGCAACATGAGGCTTCCTAAGAGAATCTGAGGGACGTACAATTTTTGGCAGGAGAAATGAGTTCTAAACTAAGAACAAGTAATGTTCATTTTTTATGCCACAGAGATAGGGAAGTTAGTTTTCTCGGAGGAATCCAGCTTAATTCTTTGTAAGGGGTATAATATCCAGTCATATGGCTGTTCCTCTGCTTCCTGAGGAAGTGAAATTGTTCACTAAATTGGGTGGTGGACTTCCATATTTAAATATAGTTAGAGCTTGCTTTAGTAAAAAATTTAAAAACCATAGAAAATGCAAAATATTTGCTTTCCAGAATATTTGAATACTCTTTATTGATAAAAAAGAGTATCTTGTTTCTACTATCCTAATTATGAATTTTTCACATAACTCTAGTTTCTGAAAGAAATGGATTTGTTTACCATTAATGAGAAAAAATTATTTTTCTCCTAAAAATTACTCTGCAAAGCACAGGTTTTATAGGCTATAGGGAAGTCCTTCACTTCTAAAGTATAAGAAACAATTTGAAAATCAGATTAAATTAGACCCCTTCTTACTAAGATTTTTAAAAAAAATGTTCTCCCTGCTGTGGATTATAATTCTCAAGTCCTAGTGGAGATGTTACTTGCAAGTTAAACTCTAAGAAACATGCTTGTGAATTCTATTATAAGTGGCTCTTCTAATTGTAGTTCTTTTAAAGAGGAAGTTCCCACTTAAGTATCTATTAATTCTTGACAAGGACCTTATTGAACCCAAGCAAAAATGTTTTAAGAAGTCAGGTAGTTGTTAGCATTATGTGAGAATCCGAGACTAGGAGAATAATTATTAAGAGTTTCTTAATCCTTTGTTTTTTCCAAAATGGAAAGGTCTTTTTTTTTTTTCCATATTGTAAAAGCAATTCTTAAATATTGAAAAGTATTCAAACAATACTCAATAATATAAATTAAAAAGTGAAAGCTTCTTATAATCTTATCCTACTGAGATGACCACTGGTTACAGTTTAATTTGTATTCTTCCAGAACTTTCCTTTGTAATTATAAACCTATATTGCCACTACATATGTTTGATTATATTGCCAGTGCTATTCTTCAATTTGTTTTTCTTACTGAATGCTGACCTATTGATCTTTTTCTGTATTAGTAATTACAGATTTACCTCTTATGTTATTGATTTGTTTTGTTTTAACAACACTGTGAAAAAAATACCTGTTTTGTATGTTTTTGTACTTCTCTGTTTCCTTAGGCAAAATTCTTGCCAATAGAACTGTTAGGGAAAGGTAGAGCATATTTAAATTTAAATATTTAAATGCATACACATTTATAAGGCACTCTTTAAAAAGGTTTTACCAATTTTTATTGTCTCATCATATTGCATGAAAAAGTTTTTTGGCTTTACTCTTTTATAGTATTATGAATAATCAATTTTTGCTGATCTGTGAATAATCAATTTTTGCTAATCAGAAGAAAAAATATTATTTCTTTGATTATTAGTGATATGTTTGTGGGGCCTTTACATTCTCTTGGGAATAGCTGGCTTATGACATTTCCTGTAATTTTCTGAAGGTGCTTATTTTTCATATTGATTTAAAGAGGGGTTTTTTTTTTTTTTTTTTGGTTTGTTTGTTTGTTTTTAAGAGAGGGAAGGGAGAGGTGGAGTAGGGGTGGTGGGCATAGGGAGAGGGAGAGAGAAACTTAAGCAGGCTGAATGCTCAGCATAGAGCCTAACATGGGGCTCCATCTTACCACCTTGAGATCATGACCTGATCCAAAATCAAGCGTGGGATGCTTAACTCACTGAGCCACTCAGGGACCCCTTAAAAAGCTTTTAATATATCCTTGTATACATTGTAAATCATTACATACTTCGAATTTTACTTTTATTGTGATATTTGTTGGAAAAGAATCTTGAAGATTTGATATATTCATATTTATCATTTCTTTTGCTTATGGTTTCTGGCTTTTGTTTCTATGCTAAGAATAGAAACCATAAGTAATGTTTTTGGGCACCTAAGCATTTGATGAGCCTGTTCTCATTTGATCCATGACAAGATACTGCTAATCATTCTTTTATAGATGATGGATAAACAACTTATTTCATGTTATACAGCTTCGTTTGAGGGCAAATACAGGCAGGCAGACACCTCCCTAACCCCAAGATTTCCAATACAAATAAATAACAACACCTCCTACATTGTTTCTACTTTTTTGTTTAATTGATAAATTTTTAAATACAATAATTCCTGTGGAATTCATCATTTTAACAGTGTGAGGAATAATAGAACAGTTTGATTTTATTTTCATTTTGTGCTAAATTTGTATATACATGTGTGTTTGTAGACTCTATAATAATGATGTTATTTCTCTGGGGCGCCTGGGTGGCTCAGTGGTTAAAGCCTCTGCCTTCGGCTCAGGTCATGATCCCAGGGTCCTGGGATCCAGCCTCACATCAGGCTCTCTGCTCGGCAGGGAGCCTGCTTCCTCCTCTCTCTCTGCCTGCCTCTCTGCCTACTTGTGATCTGTCAAATAAATTAAAAAAAAATCTTAAAAAAAAAAGATTTAATAATGATGTTATTTCTCTACTAGTATCATACTACTTTAGTCTAGTTTATTTTTTCTCTTTAAAACTCTTCTTGATGATTCTTACATACTTTTTCTTCCAGAACCAAGAAGTTAAATTCAGTTTATAAAGTCTTTCTTCAGAATAGTTTGCAATTGTACTATTAACATCTTTACAATATTAGTCATCCTATTCAGGAAAATAGTACATCTTTTAAATAAACCTTTTTAGTAAAGTTATACAATTAAGTTCATTTGGTTTTGGACATTTTATTTTATTTATTTTTTTTTAATTTAATTTTTTTATTTTTATTTTTTTATAAACATAGAATGTATTTTTATCCCCAGGGGCACAGGTCTGTGACTCGCCATGTTTACACACTTCACAGTGGACATTTTATTTAAATGTATTTCTAGGTCAAATCTTGATTGTGTTGGTTATTCAGATTTATAACTAGGTGGCATTGTGACAGTGGTGAATGTTACTGGTCATTAATATTTACCAAGTTGATTTCCACTTGGTGATTATTAGGTTAGTTTGTGTCCTCTTTTTGTATATTCAGTGTCAGAGGGGAAGGAATGGTTTTGGTATCTTGATGGTCAAAGACTCTACTTAATGAGCTGTTTGTATCCAGCTTCATTCATATGCCGATAGTTACTGGTTGATTTGGATTCTGTAAATCCATTTAAAGTTAAATTTGAAATCCCAGTGATCTTTAGAAACCAGAGTTCTTTAAAATCGAACTGAATGTCATGTAGCACCATTGAAATAGGCAGAATTTCACATTTAAATTGTCAGCACAAATACGGTTACCTAAAGGTTTGATTTTTTTTTTTTTCTCCCCTGTGGATGCTTTTGCCATATAGTCTGTAGGTTGTTCCAGGAAGAGTTTGGTATTCTCTTGAGACTGAGACAGCAACATCACACACACATCACACACAGAATCTCTTTGCCATTCCTTCCGTTGCCGCTGTGTCTTAGATAAGCAAGAGAAAGGAGACCTTAGTTTACATTTTCTTTACAGAGTGTGGCCAAGAACTGTAGAAGCAGCAGTGAATGGCGAATGTTTTAGAAATTGAATTTCTAAAAGAAATATGTGGCTATATAAATATAATATAATTATAGTAGTGAGAGAAGGCTAGAGGGAATCAGAAAAAGGAGAAAAGATAATATAGAGGAGATGAAATGGAAAAAAAGTAAGGATATTGAGACACCCTCCCCCAAAAAAGCTTGAAAGGAAGTTGGAGGATGTGGGGGGATAGAAGAGGAAGAGAGGGGCATGACAGCATGAAAAAAGTGCAACAAAGTCAAGATGATGAAAATTCAGTAAAACTGACTGATCCTTGCAGACATAGTTGGCTTCAAAAATAAAAAATCCAACCCCCCACCGATCCTTTCCTTTAAACTGCTTAGTATCTAAATAAAGAAGTTGTTGATTTCTCTTTAGCAGGCTATTTTAGCAGTGCATTTTGAAGATTTCTTCATGGAACATTAGGATATTTTACTACCTGACTGAAAGTGAATAAACAGAACTGGAGGATTTCTGCTTTGCACATTTCTGAAGCTTTATTATATCCTTATATAGGTAAAGAGAGAAGTTATACACAGCGTATGCCAAAATGACCACATGCTTCACACTTGCACTACCTCTTTTTATGAAGCTAAATTTGGAGTTTTCAAAACCTCCCGTTTAAAAATACATGCCAAAAGACTTCTGCTTATTTGCACATTTTGTTCCTGTCCTGTACAACTTAGATCTTCATTTACAATTTTTTTTGGAATGTTTTCCCTTTTGTCATAAATACAAAAGGAAGTTATTGACATATAATCCTCCACTATGTTTTATGCAGTAGCATCATAATTTTCAAATTTTGAGAATATATATATGTTTTTCCTCAAGTCTAGAGACAAATCTTACAAGAACGTTTAATTATGTATTCATGCATATACATGGACTTTTAAATATAATTGAATGAATAAAAATGAAGTTGCCACAAATTAGTTTATGCAGGCATTCTTCACTTAAAATAACAGATACTTTACAAGAAAAAAACATTCTCTGACAGATTAATTCTATTATATGATTTATATTTTTCTGTTAAGTTTCATAAAAATTAAAGATTTGTTTTCTCAGAGGGAGAGCTTGTCCCTTGATTTTATTTTATTTTATTTTATTTTGTGTCCCTTGATTTTTAAATAAGAAGGCGTGTTCAGGAATATATCAGTCCTTTTAAAATAATATATTTAGACATTCATTAATAATTTTATAAAATTTATGAGCAAGTATATTTAAAATATTAATAGCTGTTCTTATACTCAGTAAAAATGTTAAAATTACAGGAAATTTCTAGAAACTCTCAGAATATAATTAATCTACCCTAACTTGACTCATAATATAATTCATTAACCCATTAATCTACTTCCCAACATGCCCATTTGCCTCTTTTTAACTATCTTGAACTATATTTAACCATAACATGTCTATACTTTATTGTATGTTCTGGGATAGGATAAATTTAGAGTATGTGAAGGTTAAGGCTAAAATGTTGCTGAAATTGCTGTTTGAACTATTTTTTAAATGTGTGATTTTTCTGCAATGAACTAATGGAGAAAAATGATCTGCAAATTAGTGAATTCTTAATGTGCTAGCTCATCTGTTTCCAATTTAGAGTTTATTTCAAAAGAGTGCTATTAATAAAAATTTTTAAAGTATATCAGATTGATGTCACAGGTCTAGAATTTATTAGATTGAAAATGTTAGGTGGGATTTGGAAGCCATACATATTTTAAGAGTAGCTACAACTTCCCTGGAGACAATAGTTGTGCCTGAAGAATGGATAAGGTAGAAGGATGCCATCTAATTGTTCATTCATTTATTCAATAAACAATAATTTTTGGAGCACCGACTATTGGCCAGGCACCTACTAGGTTGTGAGGACTACAGTAATAAATGAAACATGTATCCCCCATCTTTCAGAGTTTATAGATTATTACCAAAAACCGTCCATAGGTATTATAATTTGGGGAGTTTGATTGTTCTCAGTAAAAATCCCTCCTTGTCCCTCTATGATTTCTGAGCAAACTGAGAAATGAAAGGAAAGAGTATGGTGGGTGAGAAACAAAACTCTCATCTTTATGCTGGTAGAGATGGTCTGAAACTGTGTGGCTTGTCTCAGGGGGCAAGTGGGCTTCCTGATCTTAAACCCTTTCTAATTCTAAGAGAAATTTGCTCACAGTGCTCTGGTATTGGGGGCAACTACAGGCTCCTTTATGGGGAGAAATACCTGGTCTCTGTGATGTTAATAGCATTGAAAAGCCAACCATATGCCCACTGTGTGTAGAATCATTCTTTCCTCCTGAGAGAATGACACTGGGTTGCCTTTTAAAAATTCACCAGGTCAGTCACTCCTTTTTTGGGGGAAGAGTAAGAGTGTCAAACTAGTAGCTTCTCCCACGTGAGAGAAACTTCAAGAGTAGGAAAAGAAGCATCCCCCTCCTGAACAGTAAAAGCGTGTGTGGTGGGGTAGGGTTTATGAGAAAGGAAGTACGGAATGCTGTGGGAACATAGCTAGTTTAGGGTGTCAGAGGAAGTGAGATTTAAGATGCAGGAGTAGGGGCTAGTATTGGGAAAGAGTTTTAAGGCAGGATGAGAGACATTTTTGATCCATCTATAGCGTTCAGAACAAGTCAGCATGGCTAGTCACAGCCTAGACTATGAGACAGAGTGGAGAGGTAGATGAGCTGTGAGCAAACCTCAGTGAGTGTCGTGAGCCAAATAAATTCAGGTGAACGAAGGGCAGTTGGAAACATGGTGAGAGTTTTAAGCAGAGCAATAACATAATCAGATTTGTGGATTGGGAATATCATTCTGGCCGTAATTTGGAGGGAAGCAAAACTGGAGAGAAGGAGAGACGTGTTAGGAAAGGAGGGTTAAGGCTGAGAATGTGTAGATTAGCCTAATTTTGTACGTTTTGCACGTGAAGGGCAAGATATTCAAGTAGAGTTATTTAAAAGTTGAGTACCTACACACAGATCTGTTATGAATGCCTTATATGTGGAATATTGATCAAAAAATTTATGTTTAGGGGTGCTGCAGATTTATTTAGATCTCTCACCTGCTGATAGAAACATTTTAATACTTGAGTATTTTCTTTAGTTTTCTGGTGCATCCAATTATTTGAATAAAAAGACTTAATTTTTTTAAAAGAACATATAAAAATTCACGTTTAGCATGAGATGCTATTTTAGCGTGAGATGCTAGTGATATCTTGTGAATGTCCTGGTATACAGGAGAACAAAGGAAAAGCTTATTTTGAGAAGAGGTATTTTCATGGAAACTGAACATGTTAAAAGTACATAGTAGTACCCAAAATGCATTGTACAACAGTTTTTCTTAGATGCTGCCAAAATACAACTATTTAAAGGCGGCACTATTTCAAAAGGTAATAATTTGCTATCAACTTTGTTCTTAGGTGCAGATAAAGAGCCTGGAACTATATCTGATAAAACTGCTAAATCTATATGAGAAAGTTCTTTGTAAAGATCCTCTTGTATCGCCTAGCCAAAGGTCCCTCACCATCAACTAATAATGCAGCCTGCTGTCATTTTTCCTTTATTAGAAGTGAAGTGCTGTTATAATATTATTTTTACAGCTTTTATGTAATGTTATAATAGCTTTCAAAGAATTTTTCCTAATATTTTGAGAACTTTTGTTTGCACTCCTGATATGAAACAGTATGACCTGCTAGTGCTTACCGGATGAATTAAATGCTTTGAATATCTCATTTCCTAAGCCAATGCGCTAATACATTTTTATTCACGTCTCCTTGTGTTATAATAATTATATTTAAGTCTTATGGCAATCTTCTTTAATCTATATGTATTCCAAAGATTTATTTGCATTTCTTTCCAGAATAAATCAAAATAAATTTTGCTAGAAGTGGCATCATGTGAATTAGTTTCTTGAGCCTGTAGTTCCTAATCAGTGTGCTTTATCTGGTGGAAATGTTCACGTTTGGTGGCAAAAGAACCGCAAACACATTTTTTTTTTAAAGATTTTATTTATTTATTTGTCTCAGAGAGAGCGAGCGAGTGCACAAGCAGGCAGAGGAGTGGCAGGCAGAGGCAGAGAAAGAAGCAGGCACCCAGCTGAGCAAGGAGCCTGATTTGGGACTTGATCCCAGGAACCTGGGATCATGACCTGGGCTGAAGTCAGTAGTTTAACCGACTGAGCCACCCAGGCCTCCCAAAAGAACTGCAAACACCTTTAAACCCACCTTTAGTCATGTACCATTGCGTAGAATAAAGGTGACTGCTTAATACTCAAAGATTTCGCTATTTCTATTCTGATTCTGTGATTTTTACTGTTTCTAAGTGACTTCCTATACAGAATAATTATGTTTTTAAGTAATTTCCTTGTAATTTGTGGATAAATTCATTGTTAAATAAGGCAGATGAACTTATGAAAATGAAACTTAAAACTCCCTTTTTGTGATAGGTTCATAAATCCTTTGATTAAAAGCCATTTTTTTGTAACACCACATCCCCCAACATACAGTTTCACCAGTACAAGAGTCCTCATGCTCTCTCTCTTTGTTAGAAAGGAAACCCGTGACATTAGAAGGAAATACTTCTAGAGAAAAAAAGGCCAATTATGTTTCCTTCCCTCCAGTGAGGTTGTCTAGAAAGCTTAAGCTGGCTGTGGGGTGAGACCAAGAAAGGAGAAGCTCTCCTTCAAGAAAGGAGCTGCAGTCTCATGACTTCTTCCTCCTCAGCACACCTTCTTCTTTGACGCTTTCCCTCTCTTTGTTTCTGGAAGCGACATAAAAATGCGTGTGCCTTCCTGCCATTATCTTTATGTTTTTACTAGGGGAAGGCTGGAATTAACGCAAAGACTTTTGAGCTCAGGAGGAGAGTTTTGTCTGAGGAAATTAGACCGACAGGATAAAGCTTGCAGCCTACTAAACTAGTCCTGTTATCAGTCCCTGAGTTCGTAAAATGGAACTAATGTTAACAAACTGTGTGTAGCTGTGTGAGCCTGTCATTCTGAGAGGAACTCTGGGGAGAGTCCAAAATCAACATGACCCATGCAGAGGAGGACCTACGTTTTGTGGGTTGGGCGTGAGGGTCATTCTCTTTTAAGAGAAAGGATGCGAAATTACAAATAACAAAATGAGTGAACAATTCTTGAAAAATGCCTAGGCAAATCAGGAGCCCTAAGCTTAAGCTTCATTAATTCATAGTTAATGCACTGCTAGCCTCATACACAAGCCTGCAACTGTTAAATTACATTATGAGTTGATAATAAAACCAAATATTTTTTTAAAAAGTCTGAATGCCACATTCTTTTTTTTTTTTTAAAGATTTTATTTATTTATTGGACAGAGAGATCACAAGTAGGCAAGAGGCAGGCAGAGAGAGAGGAGGAAGCAGGCTCCCCGCTGAGCAGAGAGCCCAATGTGGGGCTCCATCCCAGGACCCTGGGATCATGACCTGAGCTGAAGGCAGAGGCTTTAACCCACTGAGCCACCCAGGTGCTCCTGAATGTTACATTCTTGAAAAACCTTCTCCGCTTCTTTCCATTGTGATTTCACCCCATCACATATACATGGCATGGTGATGCTGCCCTCTCAAAATGCACTTAGATTCTAGATACAGGCACACTGAGGTGTCTTGCCCCATGGTATATCTCATGCCTAGCACTGCGCTTGGAAGGCTGTGGTGGTTTAAGCTAGGAGGGAGGGCTGCTGGGATCATGGTACCTTGGAGCAACATCCGACAGCAACAGTTCTGGTGCCGTACTTAACATGCTAATAGAGGCCTTTAGTGCAGTTACATGCAGAAACAGTTTTCATCAGTCATATGGACAGCAGCTGCCAAGTTCTGTTTTACTTGATGTGTTCTATATGGGAAAGGTATCTTTCAATTCTACACCAAAATGTATAAAGAATAGGCTAAGGGTCCATCCCTCTGGTCGGAAGGAGTAATTATAACAGATGGGAAGGCAGAGTAAGATACCCCTCTGAAGATACTTTACTTCTCTATGAATACCTTAAAATTGTATTTTTTTTAAGATTTTATCCATTTATTTGACAGAGGGAGATCACAAGCAGGCAAAGAGGCAGGCAGAGAGAGAGGAAGAAGCAGGCTCCCCGCAGAGCAGAGAGCCCAATGCGGGGCTCCATCCCAGAACCCTGGGATCATGACCTGAGCCGAAGGCAGAGGCTTTAAGCCACTGAGCCACCCAGGTACCCCCAAGATTGTATTTTTTAAGACAGGAAGATCAAGGGGAGAATCATGGAATGCACAATTCAGAGAGAAAACTTTTTAATTTGATGACATTATACTTCATCTAACTGGGTGATTGATTTTAAACTAGAAGTCTCTTTACAGATTGAGCTGAGACATCTAACTGCATCTAAAAAACATCACAGGAAATACATTATTTCTGTTGAAAGGTGTCTTGAGCTTAATATAGGAAGGGAGAAAAATAGTGGCTTTTCTTTTTTCTACAAAATAAAAAAGTCTATTGTTTATGTTTAGTATTCGTATTCTTAAGTTTGGGGTTTTTTTGGGGGGGGTCTTTATATATCGATGCGATTATTTTCAATACTTGAAGAATGTAGGATCAATTCTGCAAGTACTGTGTTTTATATTGCCAAAGGAGAAATATCCTCAAACAAGAAATTTAGGGGTTGACAGAAGAAGGTGTATGAAAGATGACAAAATGGGCTGTGTAATTTGCAGTGCTCGGTGTAAAATGAGAATGTGAAAACCCTTGTTCTAAAAAATAAAGGATTTCAGGACAACAACAGCAGAGCACTAAAGCAGAGATGGGGCTCTTCCAGTCTTGAGGTGCTGTGCAGCTGCCTGGGTTGTATCGCCAGGAAGCTGACCCTGCAAGATGCCTCTGCAGGACTTAGGAAAGCTGCTGTTAAAGACCTTACTCACTATGTTCCTGGTGAATTATACAAAAAGATTTATGTGATAAATTCCTCTTTGATCCCAGCACCAGAATGGTGTTCATTCTAAATGACTTACTAGGTTTTTTTGTTTGTTTGTGGGTTTTTGTTTGTTTGTTTGTTTTGTTTTGTTTTGTTTTTTTTTGAGCTACCCAGTTATGTGTTGTTCTCAAATGGGGTTCTATAGTCTGGGTTTTCTTATGTCATTTCTTCTTTATTGTTTGACTTGAGTTTTATAAGCAGTGTTAATGGGTTTTGGTCTTTTGTGTTTTAAGCCTTCTCAAATTTTCTCTTGAAAGTAGGTAAAGATCTTGCACAAATAAGCAAAACTCTTAAAAGTGGTTTTAAAAGTTGGTTTAAAAGGCCTGTCATCATCAGCATTTTTACTGGGTGCAGTAATAGCGCCATTAATGAAATCAATGCATTCCCACAACATAATTATTTGTTAGAGACTACATAACCTCAGGCAGAAATAATCTGGGAAGCAGAAGGATGCATTCCAGATAAGCAAGAGTACATTACAGAAATTTTAAATGGCTGAAAATATCTTAGTCTTGAGCAAAAGCTTCAGCAGTTAAGGTTAAAGGAGATGAGGACTGGGGTTTGGTTTATACTTGGGAAAGGAAAATCCGCTGGGGACAAGCATAGAGGGAAGGGACCTGCTGGCAGACAGCCCTTTGCTGGGATGATGTAGGCTCACTTTACATGTAACATATGCTCTTCTATTCCCTAAAGTTTCCAACAGCCTCAGCCAGTGTCCCAGAAGAGCAAGGAGCCATTGTGACTTATGGAGATGTGCTCTGTGCCTCCCTCCTGAAGTCATCCCACAAGAATTAAAGTCGATTGTCCTTCAAGTGGGACTACCGTGTTCAGCTGTGCAGGGTTTTTCACTGCACAGATTCATTGGGTAATTCATTGCATCTGAATTTCTCCATACTTTATGATGATCAAGCTATATCTCCTCACATGGGACTGTGCCCTCCTCCCGAAGAAGGAACATCATATAAGCTAGTGTTGAGGACAGCCTATGAACCTGCTACATAGTCTTAGTAGATTGCCTAGATTTTCAGGTGACCTTTAAAATGAGAAAATGCCTTTCCTTCTTAGGAATAAAAATTATTTCTGACTAAAGACCTTTAAAAATCAAAATATTTTGAGTTAATTTCAGTGAATGGGTAATAGTTAAAGTGGAATGGTAAGAGTAGTGATTCTTTTTTTTTTTTTTTTAGATTTTTATTTCTTTCTTTGACAGAGACAGATCAGAAGTAGGCAGAGAGGAAGCCACAGAGAGGAGGAAGCAGGTTCCCTGCTGTGCAGAGAGCCCGATGTGGGACTCCATCGCAGGACCCCTGAGATCATGACCTGAGCTGAAAGCAGAGGCTTTACCCCACTGAGCCACCCAGGCGCCCCAAGAGTAGTGATTTTTAATTTTTTGGTGGGTGCATGAGAGATGAGGTCCCAGAGCCTCTGCATATGAATTAAAAGGTAGAGTGGGAGAAATGGATGCAGATGGAACTACAGTGTTTTTCGCTACACTGGCTTTGGTTTAAGTACCCTCTTCTAAGGGTGTTTGTTAATTAACTATTACATCTATGTGTTAATTGAAGTACTGTTTGATTTTAATGTAATGGCCTCTGAGTTTTTCTTATCCTTCAGGGATCAAAGAAATATTTGTATTCCCTTCTTAAAACTAATAGAAACATGTAAGATCATATATGAACATATGGAAAGATGCATATTGATAAGTTAGATAAGACGTTTCTAGTAGAAAAATGAGAGCAAGTTAATTTCCATTAAAGATGCAATAATGAGCACTGGGTGTGGTACAAAAACAATGAATACTGTTAAGCTGAAAATAAATTTAAAAAATTTTAAAAGAAAAAAATAATGATAACACCAAAAAAATAAAAAAGATGCAATAATGAGCACATTTGTGATTTGTGCTGCTTATTGTAATTATGAACTATGACATTTAAGCATATATAAAATGAGACTTAGCCTGCACCTTCACGTTTAAAACACTAGTTACCTTCTAAGCAGAATCTTAGCTGTGCATGGCTGTCCTGGCTGGGGTATTCTTTTTCCTTATTATCATCAGGCTTGATTGTCTTCCACCAAAATATGTTGAGTACCTGCTATTTGCCAAGCATGCTGCTAGAAGTTATAAAACCAAGAGCTCCCAGGATTACAGTATAGGTAGTACACAGTATGATTGTAACTTCTCTTCAGTGCTTCTTCCCTTACTACTGTAGTCCCTAGTGGATCCTGAGATCATCTTTCCACCATTGTTACAAGCCTCCACATGTTAGGAAAATTATAGTCTTCTTTCTATTCCTATCTTTTCTGTAAAATATGTACCTATTTTCCTATTTGGAACTAATCACTTCCTCCCTAGTGTTTTCCAGATTGCTCTATATTTTACTTTTCTGCCATAGTCATTTCTGTTCATGTCTTTTTCCCCACTATATTTCAAGTTCCCTGATGGCGTGGATTCTCAGGAATCCTTGACTCTGTCTTCCTTATGACATTAGCAAAATGCCTTTCCAATAGTTGTTGCTCAAAAAAAGTACATTGTGTTAAATCAGATTGGATTAAAATAATGGTTTAACCATTCAGGGACAAAGATTGTGGACCTGTTGTGTCATAGAGTCAAGTTGAGTTATGTTAGCATCCTTAATTTTTATTTGTTGAACAGTGGAAAATTTAATACCCAGTGTCCTGTCCCTGAACAGATCAACTATTGTCATCATTTTCTGTTGCTGTTTCCAGTCTGGTATGTTTGCATACACAATTTCTATCAACCTGGGATCAGAGACCCATAATATAGATTCAGTTTTGAGTACTCTACTCTTCTTTCAGCTATTTAGGAGGCTCTTAATTAAACTAAAGAAACAATAAATTTGTCAATAGTTTAGAACTTTTGAAAGATTATTGCCCAAAGCAGCCTTTTAATTCTGAGAGAAGCGTGTCTAGAGGCTTCTTATCAAGCTTCAGAAAGTACATCTTTCAAATGGCCTGTTGTAAATGATGCCCACATCTATATATCAGGGGATCACCCTAGACAGAGCTTTTTTTCCAGAGCAACAGCAGTGTCTTAATAATTTGCAATGAAATACTAATTATTTTAATGGGATTATTTTGCTTCTTGGCACATCAAGCAATTTGTTTTACACCTTTCCTCATTATTTTTCATTTTAAAAGACTTAAATAGAGGAGACATGACAGAACAGGAGTCTAGTTTCATCTCTTGGACCATTAATTATGTCATGGCAGTTTCAGTACTGATGAGACCCCCAAGACAAATGAATCTTCTTGGGTCATACTTGGTTTAACGGATTTCATTCTTTATACTTCAAACAAGTTTTCTTAGAAAACCATGAATCACTAAACTATGGATTAAATGGTGACAATAATGGAAATATAACCAACAACAAATTGTTCATGGTTGACTTCTCCAAGGATTTGACAGCTAATTCATAAAACAAGTTATTTTTACATAGTAAGATTTTGTGACTGAAGTGAAATTGCTTAGGCAAAATGCTCAGCATTATTCTGTAGTCTGTGGGGGAATGATGTATGCACAGACCTTCATCCTTCTCCCTTGACCCCTTTCCCTGCCACTTCTTACAAGATTTCAGTTGGTCCTGACTCATTGCCAGCATGTGCCCTTGAAACAGTTGCTAAGTTTGCTAGTATAAAAGGCTATGGAATCTGTTTCATCTTGTCAACTCAGGGCCCACATTGGAGAGCTTTCAAGCTATATTGTAGGAAACCTGGCAAAGAGATAAAACAAAATTCCAAAGATTCTGTTGTGGGACAGTGATGGTACCTTTTCAGTTCAGGACAGGTTCACACTGGGGAGCAAGCAGCTGGAGATGAGGAGAGGGAATTTGGTGACCAGGTGGTAGAGGGCCTTGAAAGCCAGAATGTGGGGTTTGTGTTTTGCCCATAGATCTGTGTGACATCTCAGGACCACCTGTTTGGGATACCCCTGGAGCTTATTAAAAAAAACATGCCCCTTTGGGATCCTTCTTCAGACCTTGTGTTCTCATTACTGAGGGAGGTAAGGCCCTGAAATTTGCCTTTTAAACAAATATCCCAGATGATTCTTATCCCACTTTTAGATTGAAAATCAATCCTGCAGGTAAAGAATTTGGTAAAAAATCACATTTATATGTATTTTAATATATTTTGTCCAAATGATAACATTTTTATGTGGTATAAACAGGAAAAGAAAAATACACGTTTATTGCTTTTTCACAAGCTGGCACTGGAAATATACCTCCCAAAGGTCCAGTGTGTGTGTGCCGTAAGCAGTGGTTTGCTGGTAAAGATTGAACTACTAGCTCTCTGAAGAGAGAGCTATGGAAGGGAAGATAGTATCAGTCTTATTTAACAGATGAGAAAACAGAGCTGACAAATTTTAAAAAAACTTACCCAAGGACACATGGCTGGCTATTAAGAGGTAAAGCCTGACTTAGAAGTTTCTGGACTCTGGTCAAGTCATTTTCCTTCACTTGACACTAATACTTGAAGCTGTAGAATACATCTAAGGGGAGCTATATGTACAGTGCTGAGAAAATAACACTATAGATGTAGCAAAATGATAATTTTGGGGTATTAGTTGAAGTGCTCCTGCAACCCCACGTTTTCTTGTGTTTTCTCTTTGACCTGTCCACAGGTCCAGATGGTTAAGACATTCATTCCACCTCATTGGCAATTGTTTTCTTGCCACATGGAGCGTTTGAGAGTTTTTGAGACAATTCAGAGAATGGAAGAAAAACTAATGAGGAGCTGAGGTCACCTGGAAGACCTCTATATGCATGGCAGTAGCTCTCAGAGTACTGTCCCTGAGATCAACCACGTCAGCATCACCTGGGAACTGGTTAGAAATGCAAATTTTGGGGCATCCCACCCCAGATGTACCGAGTCTGAAACTGTGGGGCCATTGCCAGTGATCTGGCTTGCCAAGTGATTCTCTTGCTTGCGGAAATTTGAGAGGAAGTTTAGGTCTTATTCAGGAACCCCAGAGGGCTCAGAAGATCTTAAAGAAGAAAGACCTGACTGTCTCATTCCGAGCTGACAGACTTTAAATCAGAAATAATTGAGTAATCACTAATTTGATTGCATTTACTTGAAGTGACTCAATTACGTTGTTTGCTGTTAACTGGAATTGGGGATTTAAAGGAAAAATTAAGTTTAGTTTCAAAGAAATTAATATAGTTTACATTGCAAACACACCTGGGTTTGTGGCTTATAAAATCGAGTTTTCTGTGTGCACTTTGGATGCGCCTGGAATTTTGTCCTGGAATGAACCAAACAGATGAGGTGAACACACAGACTTGCAACATTGTGTGGTGTCAGATGGCAGTTCATACACTTGACTGAATTAAGACTCATGTACAGCTGTGGGCTGGGAGGGTAAAGCATTTGACATAGTAAGCTGTGCCTGAATATGGTCCATGTGAGTGGTCCTAGGCCTTTGCACTGTAACCCTGGCCCTCTTTCCCATGGCTTTGACTCCCTTAACTTGGTTGATTGTGCTTTGTGCTTCTTCTTCAGCTTCATGGACCTCACCGTATTCTTAACCAGGATGACCACCTTATCCTGAGATTTGCAACCCACAACTTTTTTCTTTTTTTTTTTTTTTTCTTTTTAAATAGGCTGCATGCCCAGCGTGGAAACCCACATGGGGCTTAAACTCATGACCCTGAGACCCAGAGCTGAGCCGAGATCAAGAGTCGGGCACTTAATCAACTGAACCACCCAGGCATCCTGGGATTCCCTGGTTTTAAAGTTGAAAGGCCCTTGTCCCTGGAAACTCTTAGCCCTGCCAAACTGGACTAGTTGATCATCATAATAGTAATTTACTTAAGACCAGAACTAGGTATTTCCTTTGCTTATTCTGCTGGTACATGTTGATCTCACATCTCTGATAGGCTGGTAATCCCAGGTTATGCTGCTTTTGGGAAACTCCAGGGAAATTGGTTACTATGAGTTCCTGTGAAACAGTCACTTACGTCTTGTACACATAAATAATATTTGTAGAAGCCACGATTTGCAGTTATTTTTAGCACGATGTTAAGTATTTTTACTGATTTGGAGATATCTAGTTACATATTACTGACAGAGCCTAAATGCACTTTATGAACACTTGGAAACATCTTGCTGTTGAGTGACTTCAATTAAGGAAAATTACTCCGAGTAGGACTCTAAAGCTTGCCATGGCACTGTTGAATTGATTATTTGTGTGATACCTGAAAGTGGTGTTTCATAAGAAAGCTAATCCTGCACTTAGGAATAGGATATGAGGGTTCTGAGATGAAGAGGAAGGAAACCTATCTATTAGCCTAGAAGAGAGATGATAAAGGCACACTGGGCAGTCGATGGCCAGAACAAAAGAAAATAATGCATGGATGATACTTGACAGCAAGAGTGAAGTCCTCACCTGGGTGACTGAGAGATTGATGATGCCACTGATGAAAAAATAGGCAAGTCTAAGATGTGAACTCGGTTTTAGAACTGGCAAGTTCTAAAGGAACTCAGGTGATTCCAGGCAGTTTGAGAGTTACAGCCCTCGAAAAAGGAGTGGGCAGCATATGCCCATTATTGTTTTCTTACAGAAGGTAATGGTTGAAACCTGGGAGGTGGCATAGTATCCCTGAATCAGTGTGGCAGAAAAGCAACAGGAGCAGATAGCTAAGTTGAGTAATGCCAACGGCCACAAATTCTTTTGGTTATTCCTTGATACATTTTGATGCTTTGTAACTAACATTTATTCAGGATTTTATTGTGGTTTCTTCCATGTTATTTTAGGAACAGAAATTTTGGTGAACCAGTTAGAACAGTGAACTTGACTGCACATGCTAATGAAGGTCTTTGTAATTAACTTTTTAATATAAAAATATCATCAAGTTCTTAAGAGCTATTTACTGCTACCAATGATATGGAAATTAGGTTATGAGAATACCAATAATACCCTAATCCCCCAATTTCTCTAGCATTTGTAGTGTGCAAAGCATTTTACCATTTATTATTTCATTTTTTTCTCTGACTAAAACTCTTCAAAGTAGGTGGTTTCATCCCCAACTTATAGATAAGTAAACTGAGGGAAGCTTATAGTGTTGGCATTGCCTGCAAAAATATCTGGTCAAATAAATTGTATCCAAGTCAGGGCTTTTGCCTCTTTGACCAGTGTGTTTTCCAGAGCTCCGTAAAGACCTTAACTCTGGGGACGCCTGGGTGGCTCAGTGGGTTAAGCCACTGTCTTCGGCTCAGGTCATGATCCCAGGGTCCTGGGATCGAGTCTCGCATCGGGCTCTCTGCTCAGCAGGGAGCCTGCTTCCTCCTCTCTTTCTCTGCCTGCCTCTCTGCCTACTTGTAACCTCTCTCTGTCAAATAAATAAATGAAAATCTTTAAAAAAAAAAAAAAAGACCTTAACTCTGGTCTTGTGAGTGGTTCTTCTGGTACTTCCCCACACTCCATAGACTTCAGAAGCTTGCCGAGATGTGCCTTCATTAATTCCAGAAAGACAGCCCCTCCAAATATAGAGGTTTTAGGTGGATAAATACATCTGACACTGCTAGAGGAGTTGGGTGCCACGATTTTCAGATTCGGTCATCTTCACCTGGGAACCCAAGAATAAAATCAGGCTGATTGAGGGTAGAAGGTGGCTGAGCCAATTAAAGAAAAGCCCTAGGAAGCCGGGATTAAGTGGCAGGAAGATGCAGATGAGTGAGCTGAGGAAATTGCACCCCTAGCTGAAAAGCAGCACACTTTCAGTAAAACCAGACACTGTTCCGCTAACTTCCAGCAGTGGGAGTTACATAATCTAATAATTAATTGTCTGTAGCTTCTAGGCCTATTAGGGAGGTGTGGAACAGACTCCAGAGGCAAATCACTGGCTTGTGTGATGGTCAGGAACATTGCCTTAGGCACTCAGCTTCATAATGGTAATGCTTACAAGTTGTTTTTCCCGTAATTTCTAACCCTGGTACGATCCTTCTCCTGCTAATGGGTATTTTAAGTGTATCTTAAAGATTTTTTAGTGGCCTTTCACTTACAGTTGGAAATTGCCTACTTTATCAAAAAGGCTTCCAAATGTCAAATTTGGTACTTGGTGTTTCCCACACACACACCCCCCCACGCAAAAGACAATGCCCAAAATAAAAGGTAATAGAATATCCCCAGCACATGGGAGGAAAATGAAAATTATCGCAAGCAGAAGGATAACATCCCTTTAAAATCGTTTAAACTGCCGTGAGAACTAGAAGGAACCCCATTTTATCTGGGTTACTTTGAACAGACCGTACTGTCACAAAGGAGGAATATGAATCCTGACTTGGAAAGGAAGAGCCCCTGGAACCACACCGCATGGAGGGAGGTTAGAGAGAGGCTGTGAGCCTGTGAAGGCTTTCAGTCACCAGGGGCCATACGTTTCATTTTGATGTACATAAAAGCTGACCAAGGACTTTGTGAAAACTTTGAGCTGCCTTCCTGGCCACCTTGGTTTCTTCCCTTCACCCATAGATCAGCGTCATTGACAACCCTGCTCTTTTCAAGTGGTAAAAGAAGTTAAAAATAAAGTTCTATTTTAGAGGTACCTTTGATTTTCTTCAAAAACATTTCAGATGATAGGAAAGAGAAATACAGTGATAAATTTTTGTAGAGACCTGGCAGAGTCTTCCTATAGTTTAATCAAAAATGGGCTCAGCTTCAAATATATTAAGTTGCCACAGGAGAACGGGAGTGCCTTTTGGGAACAGTTAATAGTTCCCGGAATTTTAATCTCCTTTTATCATAATACAGGATGAAAGTTCCAAGGTAAATAAAGATGAACAGCCTTTAAAGGAATATTGCATGAAATGTAAGAGGTAACATTCTTAAAAGAAGTACTCTTTGTATAGTTTGCCTTAACTATGATATGTGCTGTGTATTTTCTCTGGATAATTTGGACATCTTCCAAGACAGCAAATTCCAGTGTTTCTAAAGTCCATGTTCTGGTCTCATCTCCTTATAATGCCACAAGAGGTCTTTTAACTCGGAACTTTATAAAGGTAAAAGTGAAAATACTATTAGGATCTAAATGGGCATTTTGGAGTAAATTATTTTTAAAATGTTTACCTTTTTCTTGGATTTGTAACTGCAAATATTGCACAATCAAAACTACCATGGTATTCCTCACCATTCTTCCTACTCGGGTACTGATGGAAGCCTTGGCTAGGTTAGACTCTTTGATTTCATATGTGTTTGGGTATTATCTTTTGTTGTTCTGGGTTTGCATTGTGAGATGATTTTCTATTCCATGCTGCATGTTCTGCTATTGAAAAAGGCCCTTCTTTGTATTGAAACTTATTAAAAGATTGCAGTCGTTTGTAATTTGCAATGTACTGGTTATTCAAGTACCTGATTTTACTATGAAAATGTGAAAATATTTTATTCCATTCTCTGAACAGCTGGTGGGAGAATTTCTCTGAGAAAAAAATATAACCTGGACTCTTGCATTAGTCTCCTAACTTAACTTTCTATTTCTACCTTTGTCCCTTATGGTTAATTTCTCACACAATAGCCAGAGTACTCCTACTAAAAGTCTTTTTATGTTATTCCTCTGCTCATAACTATCCAGTGGCTTTTTACTTTTTCAAAACAGAATCCCCTTCTTTCTACAGTGGTATAAGTAATATGCATCATGCCCCCACCTTTCTGATTTCATCTCCTAAACCCCATCCTTTGTTCATTTTACTGTACCCTAGCCTCCTTGTTGGTGCTTGCACCCTGCACACACACATCTACTCCACGGCCTTTGCATTCTTTCCCCCTCTTCATCCAGATACTTGCAATACTTGCTGCTCCTCTTTTCCTTCAGGTCTTGGCTTGTATGTCACCTTATCTTGGAGACCTTCCCTGACCATCTGAAATTCAATAACACACTACCGTAGGAGGATATAGGGTCCAGATCATGAAAACTCTACTCCAGGAATTAGGAGATATACTTAGGAGACTTAGGACATTAAAAGACAGAGAGAGAGATTGAGAGAGAGAGAAAGAGAGAGAGAGACTGACTGACTAGGGGCTTCCAAGGAAAGGCCTGGAATGAAGGAGGCAATCCCATCTGGTCTTAAGGGACTGTGAGTTCCTTAGCTGGGGCTAAAATGTGGGCCAGTTCAAAATACAAATACTTTCTGCTCAAGCTATGCTGTTTATCAACTATGTTTCTTTAGTCATTTAGTTTGTTAATTGGTACTCTACAAAACTAAGTATATACTGAAAATTCAGAGAGAGCATGAAATTTCATGCTCAAATGAAATTCTCAAATGAAAATGTGATCTACTAACATGTTCTCTGGGGATTCTTTCTGGGGAATGTCTTGTTATTGCCATAGATGGGTTTATAGTCTTCCCTGGTGTTAAGCAGAGAGAAGGTACCTTTTCCTTCTAGGTATCTTCTCCTTCCATTGCTTAAAGCTCTCCACCCCCCCTCCACCTCATACTGTTTGTGTTCTCCCTGACTTTCAGCTGTTTCAGGTGTTGTTTATAGCTGTCTCTAGGAAATGAACTGTGGCCTTCTCACAGGCTGCTGCTTTATGGTCTCCACAATAGATAGGCCTCAGTGTCATAGTAAGACGAAAGAATAAAGAAAATCTTCTTCCTATTTTATTAATGATTTCAAATGCAGTGTTATCTTTCAATTAAAAGCCTAAGTCAATGGGGCGCTTGGGTGGCTCAGTGGTTTGGGCTGCTGCCTTCGGCTCGGGTCATGATCTCAGGGTCCTGGGATCAAGCCCCGCATCGGGCTCCCTGCTCTGCAGGAAGCCTGCTTCTCTCTCTCTCTCTCTCTCTCTCTCTGCCTGCCTCTCTGCCTACTTGTGATCTCTGTCTGTCAAATAAATAAATGGAATCTTGAAAAAAAAAAAGCCTAAGTCAACACCATTTTTTGGTATTATTTGCTAATTTTGGTTGCCTGACAACCCATGTTTACATGCCAACACTCCATGTTCCCTGACATTGAATTGCCTGAGAACTGTCATGGTTATACACCTGACTGCATGCTGTTGCTCACTGTACAGACCACACCTCATGGCAGAGTTGAACTTGCTTCTTAAAATCCAGTAGCTTTCTAGTCTATGCCATGAAGGGTGCTAGATAGATTATGGAGGAGGATAAGGCAGAGTATGAGTCTGTCAGGAGATTGGGAAGCTTCTATTATATAATGCCAGCTGAGTTCTGGGATTTTAGCAAATTTTTAAGCATGGATTGAGTTTTAGGTTATGGCCGTTGAAGAGTTGGTTTCCAAAGACGAGAATGCTCTCCCCATCTCAATTCCTTCTAAATCTTGTTTTTCCTCCGGGCCATGATAAGGGAGCCATTGGGATTTCTACTTGTCATTCCTCAGTATACAGTGTTCTGTCACATTCTCTGACTTAGAATTTTCTGATTCCTGTTCTTCCCCAGTACGCTGTTGTTCCTTGAGAAGTTTTCTGAACATATAGCCCAGTTTCTGGAGTATGTAGCTATTTGATACAGCTTCAGGAATTGAAATTGTAGTTTACAGCTACCATTTTCTTATTAGCCCTTATAAACTTTTTACATGGAAGAATTTTATCAGATATTATAAGCCCTAAGGTCCTGGAAGAAGCAGGAGTCTGATTGACTTGAGAAAAAAAAAAATGACTGGATAGGAAACTTAGGGATATTTAAACCCCTGAAATGATTTAATCTGATAAGGTATCATCATCACTCTATAGTTGCTCAATTTTTCTGGTGTTCTTCCTTTTCTTCTTTATAGAGAAATTTATGGTAGATAGATAGGTGTGTAATTCTATCTTAAGGATTAGGGCCAGTATTAAGTATTTTCTTTTTATTTTGTGTTTTAGAGTAACTTCGATTAAAGTTGTACTTCATGTGTATATACTTCATAGCTTTGTATGTTTTTTTAAAATTTTATTTCATTTTGTTTTTGCCTTCTATTTTTCCCATATATCCTCATTTGGGGCACTTACCTCATATTTCTCTTAAATGTTTCTGTTGGCTCCCACATCTGTGCAGTTCATTTTCTATGAACTTCTTGGTGTTATGTACTCTTAGAATGGAAAAGTCTCATTAGAAAAGATAAATTTATCTGTATCACATTTATTGTTAAAGAAGGTCTTAATGCTTTATTGTTAAGTGAGTAAAGGAGCACAGAACAGTACATCCTGGGTGATTCAGTTTTGGGAAAGCAAATATCATTTTAGCTATTTGCGTATGAAAAGATGTGGAAGGTTAGACACTGAAATACTGATTGAGATATCTTAGTTAATTTTCAGATTGATCGGAATTATGGTGATCATAGTTTCCTTTCCTTTTTTCACTGTTTGATTCATTCATTTTTTTAAAGATTTTATTTATTTATTTGACAGAGATCACAAGTAGGCAGAAAGGCAGGCAGAGAGAGAGAGAGAAAGAGAGGGAAGCAGACTCCCTGCTGAGTAGAGAACCTGACGTTGGGCTCCATCCCAGGACCCTGGGATCATGACCTGTGCCAAAGGCAGAGGCTTAACCTACTGAGCCACCCAGGTGCCCCTCGTTCATTCATTCTTTTAATGTGTGTTTTTATTTCCTAATTTTGTGTTATCAGTGTTAAAAACAAACACCAGGTGGGAAAATATACATTAACAAGTTCTGTGTACATAAAGAAATGTGGACTCTTTGATGATCTGGTTTTACTGATGGTGGTATAAAATTTTTCTTAACTTTCTTTTCTCTAGTTCTTCGCTCTAGTTGTGGCACTTAACTCAAGTTCAGTGCCTTTTTTTTTTCCATTTTATTTTATTTTATTTCTTTTCAGTGTTCCAAAATTCATTGTTTATGTACCACACCCAAGTGCTCCATGCAATATGTGCCCTCCATAATACCCACCACCAGGCTCACCTAATCCCCATCCCCTTCTCCTCCAAAACCCTCAGTTTGTTTCTCAGAGTCCACAGTCTCTCATGATTTGTCTCCACCTCTGGTTTCCCCCATCTCACTTCTCTTCTCCATCTCCCAATGTCCTCCTATTTTTTTTTAATCTTTGAAATGCATGGATTATGTTATCATCCTCATAAGGTGAGAATGACTCCTTTTTTTGTCAAAGTGATCAGGGAAAGAACCCATTTGGGATATTCCTTGTAACTTTTCCTGAGCAACACAAAAAGTTCCAATTAAACAGCCATGACTTCTTAGGCTCTGGGCAAATCTCAATAGAATGGCAGCACTTCTTCCAAACTCCACTCGAGGTGGGGACGATTTCCTTTACTGACTGAGGAGTCCCCCCATGGAAGTGTCTCATTGAGTCAGTCCTAAAGCATAGGACAAAAGCCAAAAAAGTAAGACTGGAGGAGAAAACATGGACCTAGGCTAAAGATCAAACCTCACTGTCACCTCCACCTTTATTTTGTTTACTGGAATGAAATATGGAGCTATTTTAAATTGCTGTATAACACAGTGGTATCAATAAATGCAGCCTAGTTAAAAAATGTATTTTATTTTTCCATTTGTGATTACATTAAGCTTCTGTGAAAATGGAACACACCAGTTTCACAGCAGGAGAGAATAGCTATAGCAAGATTCGAGAGGCAAGATGTTCAGGATTAGAAGGATCTGTATGGCTGCAAGTGAGGTAATGATAATGATTATGTGATAATAGTACTGTTGTGCTGTTTTATGAGGCAGTAATCCAGCTCCCGGAGCAGATAAACTATGGGGTGAAGGCTGAGTTTATCCCATGGAGGGGAATAGATTGTTGCTGAATAACCCAGCATGACAGTAAGGCTTTTTATTCTTTGAGGAAAGAGCTTAGAAGTAAGTTTTTAAAATAAAATAAGTAATGTCCTAAATAAGAGCAAGTGGAGAGCTAAACAAGGGTAAAAAATTTTTTAAAAAATTTTTGGAAGCAAATTATGAAGGGGGGGAAGGGGTTGCTGGAGCGGTAGGGATGGAATTGTTTATATGCAACAGAAACTGCAGAGCTAGTAATAGGACAAAAAATTTCCAGAACCCAAAACAAAAACAAAACCCCAAACCATACATATTGGCAACTGAAATGAAGAGCTGTTTTCCTTAGAAAAGTATTAAAACTACTGCAAAATGCAAACAGATTTCCATTCATCTTATGTTAAGTTACTCTTCATTCATTTCTTGACAAGTTACTTTCTACATTAGTTACAGCAGCAGTTACAGACAAATGGTATAATATCCTCGCCTTCTTCCTGCTTAGTCAGATGTTGAAAGACTTCTGTCTTCAGTTTTTCTTTCGTGATGAAGACTGACCGGAAAGTGAATATCACTTGGTTTCGGAGATTCTCCTTTCTTCCTACATGTGTTTGAACATTTGGAGGTTTATTTGCTTCTAGCAAATGGAGATGGGATGAGACTCAATCCTCAGTCCATGTTGGTCACTTCTCCTGGGCTCCTCACTTAGGCATGTGGTGTCAGTTTGGTTTGGGTGGCTTCCCTGATCGCTGTCCCCGTCAGTGACAGCTGGGGAAATTTTGCTTCAGCCTCCAAAGTTTTAGTGCTTGGTATTAATTCTTTTTCCCTCATGGCTGCCAGCAGGCAACCCTTGAGGTACAGTCTCCTTAGAAGCTGTGGCGTCAAATGCGCTCGTGTATCTTATACCCTACAAAATTGAAATCCCTATCTCTTCAGAGTGTCTGGAACTCACCCCCCCCCCCCACCCAGACCCTGACCCAAGGGATGGGGCCACTTCTAACTGTGAGACCTCAGCTGCTCCTCCATTTTCAAACAAAAACTAGCTCAGGAGCCCCATGGGGTTTGGCATTACCGTGCAGAGGCCCCGTTAGGATTTGTCTTTGGGGCAGTCACCCAGCTGAAACTTCTTTTCAGACCCATCACTCGAAAAGGCCAACTTTAAGAATACTGGGGTAGCTTTTAAGGTTAACTTCTAAGGGTTGCACAGATGAAAAAAATCTTTTATTCCTCCTTGGTGACACTAAATTTGTGAAAAAGAAGGCTAACTTACATTCTCAGGGGGTTATTCTGCCACAGTGAATTCGCCATAAAATCCCCACTATACTTAAGAAGAGGAAGTATCATGCCTGTTTGTTCACAGTTGAATTCCTAACATCTAGAAAATTGCCTCCCTTAGAGTAGGCCTAATATATATATTTTAAGTAAATCAGGATAAATTGTTATAGTTGTTTTAAAAAATAGGTATAAAAATTATAAATATTTTTTTAAAATAATGGTTTTGGGTTTCTTTCCCTTTTTTAAAAACATGTGTATTTTCTTCCAGTTTTCAGTTAAACAGTTTCCAGAAATTAATTAATGACCACAACTGGTTCAGTCCTTGTCCATCTCCAGGAACACTGAAGAGCATTTATTCACAGGAGATTTATGGACTGCTTATGTGCACCTGGCACTTACCTGGGCACTTGGAATCTGTCCCTAAACATAATAGGCAAAGACCCCTGCTTCTTGGAGCTCTCATGCTAGCAAAGGAGATAATAAACAATGTTTATACTAAATAAGTGTGTGATCTGCTATGTTAGAAAATAAGTATTGGGGGAAAAAAAAAGTTGAGTAGGGTAAGGGATATACGAGTAAGGAGCAGCTTGCAGCATTAAATAGGGTGATCAGGGTTGGCCTGATTGGGAATTTGATCTTAAACAAAGACATGGTTGGAAGGGAGTTATGCAAGTGGATATTTGGGACAATAGCACTCTGGGCAGAAGAAGTACCTACTACAAAGGTTGGAAGTGTACTCGGCATTTTTTTAAAATGGTACAATCCACATAAAATTTATCTTTTTAACCATTTTAAAGTGTATAATTCAGTGGCACTTAGTACATTCACATTGTTGTGTAATCCTTACCACTATCTAGTTCTAAAACATTCTCATCACCCTGAAAGGGGACCATATACCCATAAAACAGTCATCCCACCAATTTTCCTCCCCCACCCCAGAGCCTGACAACCACTCATCTGCTTTCTATTTCTATAGATGCACACGGCATTTTGTGGGTAGTGGGTTGGAGCATAGTAATGGAGCAACCCATTGTGGGTTGGAGCATAGTAAGTCACACAGGTTGGTAGGGGAGAAAGTGATGTAAGGGAGACCTGGGTTCCTTTTAAGCCATTGTAAGGACTATGGCTTTTACCCTGAATGAAGTGGAGGACCATTCCAGAGTTTCAGCTGAAGAAGGAAATGCTCTATGGGAGAGTAGATTGGAGGAATGTGTGACAAGGGTGGAAGGAAGAAGATTGATTTAGTTATGGAGTGAGGTAAGTTACAGGGATGTAAGGAACAGCCTGGGGAATACAGTCAGTGGTATTGTGATGGTGCTATATGGTGACAGATGGTAACCACACTTGTGGTGAGCCTAGCATAATGTATAGAGAACTTGAACCACTGTATTATACACCTGAAACGAATGTAACATTGTATGTCAACTATTCTCAAAACATTAAAAAAAAAAGAAGATGATGATGATGATGGCTCAGATAAGGTTGGCAGTAGTGGAAGTGTTTAGGAGGGATTGGATTCTAGAAGTATTTTGAAGTCAGGGCCAACAGGACTTGCAGATGAACTGGACTTGGGGTGTGATAGAAAAGTGAAGTCAAGTATTGATCCAGTGATCATGGCTTACGTGACTAAAAGGATGGAAGTGCCATCAACTGAGATGGGGAAGTCAGAACAGTTTTTGGAGGAATGCCAGGAACAGTTTGGGCAGATTGAGTTTGAGATACTGTTCATCCAAACAAAAATGTATAGTAGTTAGATGTTTGTGTCTGGGGTTCTGAAAAGCAGCCTGGAGTGGAGATAAAAATTGAGGGGTCATTAGCATAGAAAGGGTATTTAATGCCATTTAATGGGAGCAGTCATTGAGGGATTAAAAGTGAACAGGTAAAGAGAAAAGGCCAAGTCCTGAGTGCTGGGACATACCCTCCTTCAATGGTGTTGGGTACAGAACAAACCAGAAAAGGAGGAACCAAAGCAGGAGAAAAATCACGGATGAGTAGTAACTGGAAAGCCGAGTGAAAAGACTGAACCAAGGAGGAGAGAGAGAGTGCTTAAGAGACTGGTGCTGCTGAACTGACTACTGATCTGGCAGGTGGTGGGCAGCTTATGTGGAATGATGAGCTTGCAAGTCAGACTAGAGGGGGTTTAAGGGAATATGGGACAAGAGAAATTTGGAACACTGAGCAGAGATAAGTATTTAGAGGATTTTCATGCCGAAGAGTGGAAGGAAATGGGGGTAGTACTCTGTCCTTTAGCTCTTCACTATCATTAGAAATCTTACAATCTCCTGTTTTAGGATTGTGTGGTTAGTTCATGGGAGTGATACTTGCTTTTGCAAAATATTGTTCCATTTTCTTTACCAAAGATTTGCAGGACTATCCCTATTGTTTAAAAAAGAAAAATACGTTGGCAAGATAGTGAAGAGTAATAAACTGATCTGAAGAGAAGATTCTTCTTCTGAACCACTAATCATAAACTTCAAGCTTTAAATTATAATAGTAGTTTTGGGGCACCTGGGTGACTCAGTGGGTTAAAGCCTCTGCCTTCAGCTCAGGTCATGATCCCATGGTCCTGGGATCGAGCCCCGCATCGGGTTCTATGCTCAGCGGGGAGCCTGCTTCCCTTCCTCTCTCTCTCTCTACCTACTTGTGATTTCTGTCTGTCAAATAAATACATAAATATCTTTAAAAAATAATTAAAAAAATAAAAAATAAATACAAATAGTTTTAAAGACTATCCAGTAAATGTTTTGTTCATGTGCTTCTTGTAGGTTAGTTGATTTCTATAAAAACTAAGAAGATTTTGAAAATTTAAATGTTGTGGAGACTTTGAAGATACAGGAAGAATTTGAATAGTCTTTCCTTCCAGACCCTTGGAAACACAGGAAATTGTATTCTGTGCTTATTTTAAGGCCTTTACAATGCTTTAATATATTTAGGTACATAAAAATGTATTATGTATAACTTAGCTAATAAAGTTTTGTCTGGGATAATTAAATTTTTAAAATATGGAAGATTAAAAAAGCAATTGCAGATTTACTAATTGAATTTGCTGTTTGATGTTTTTAATTTTTTAAATCACAAATAGGTTCTAAAGTTGCTGAGGTGAAAAGAATTTAACTTTTCTTCCATGTTTTAGTAATGGAGAAGCATATAAACACCAGACCACTAATATTCATGTTATGAATAAACTGTTTTAACTAGTTTTGTGCTCTTACAACATTGAAAAGTTTTAGAGAAGAGTTTTCTGAGAAGGAGCTGTATGATAAAGAGGAAGAAAAATTGCCTTCATTGGATATGATATTTTAATGTGGAACTTGGCTGATACTGTATGCCGTTTTTGAGCCAACAACTTCCAGAACATCTTCTGGCACATTCTTTCATGCTTAGCTTATTTCTTTACCTCTGTAAGTATCAAATGAGTGTTTATAAACACTAATGGATAATTTCACGGGTGCTTGAAAATGTAGGATTTCATTGGATTGAGGCATGCTACTCTACTCTCATTCAATAACTGTCTTAGAAGCTGAATATTTCTAATGGAGGTCAGTTTCTCTCATGCACTACATGAGATGAATGCGGCTGAAATATGAGATGCTAGCAAAGTCTGAAAGAAATGGTTCTGAAAACATCTTCTTACCAGGCTGTGGAAGGGAGAGTCAATCTCAGTGAACATTTGTTGGGTATCTGCTACGTGCCAATCATTGTGTTAAATGCTGTGTTTCAAAGAGTTAGATTAATTTATTCAATAATTAATTTATTCATTCAGTCAACATTTATCCAGCATCATTTGGATTATTCAAACAAATATCTAAAGGCAATTATTCTGCAGCAATTGAAAATAGAAGTGACTTATTTTTGCTTTGTAATTAAGTCAATAATCACTATTCTACCCCATATCATCTACATTTCTAGTTTTGAATCTAAAATTCAGACTTCTTGCAGCTGGAATCATACAGATTCAGTTGGGTTAAAAGCTCTTATATCTGTTATCACAAAACTCCCAAGAAATCTTAATTTGTCTTTAATATTTTATATTCTTTATATTTTCCTATTTCAGGATATAGTTCTAAAACAGATAAAAATTTCATAAACCTACTATTGTATGGTCAATATTGTCCAGTTAGTGTTTTATAAAGGAGGAAAGAATATGCAATGGGTGAAAGATAGTCTCTTCAACAAATGGTGTTGAGAAAACTGGATAGTTATGTGCAAAAGAATGAAACTAGACCACTTTCTTATACTGTATAAAAAAGTATATTCAGAGTGGATTGAGGACCTAAATGTGAGACATGAAACCATAAAAATCCTAGAAGAGATCACAGGCAGTAATTTCTCTGACATCAGCTCTAGCAACATCTTTCTAAATATGTCTCCTGAGGGAAAGGAAGCAAAGTAAAAATAAGCTATTGGGACTACATCAAAATAAAAAGGTACTGCACAGCAAACAGTCAACAAAACTAAAAGCTTACTGAGTCGGAGGAGATATTTGCAAATGACATATCAGATAAAGGATTAGTATCTAAAATATCTAAAAAACTTACGTTCAATAGCTCAACACCTGAAAAAAATAATACATTTAAAAATGGGTAGAAGACACGGATGGGCATTTCTCCAACCAAGACATCCAGATGGCTAACAGACACATAAAAAGATGCCCTACATCACTCATCATCAGGGAAATGCAAAATTACAATGAGGTATCACCTCACATCTGTCAGAATGACTAAAATAAAAAACGCAAGAAACAATAAGTGCTGATAAGGATGTGGAAAAAAAAGGAATGCCCATGCACTGTTGTTGGGAATACAGACAAGCGCAGCCTCTATGGAAAACAGTATGGAATTTCCTCAAAAAGTTAAACAATAGAACTACCCTACAATCCAGGAATTGCACTACTATTTATCCCCAAAATACAAAAATACTAATTCAAAGAGATATGTACTCCCCTGTGTTTATTATAACATTATTTACAGTAGCCAAATTATGGAAGCAGCCCAAGTGTCCAGAGACAGATGAATGGGTAAAAAAAAAAAAAAAAAAAAAAAAAAGGGTTATATATACACAGTGGAATATTATTCACTTATAAAAAGGAATGAAATCTTGCCATTTGCAACAACATGGATTGAGCCAGAGAACATAATGCTAAGAGAAGTACGTCAGTCAAAGACAGACAAATACCATATGATTTTACTCATATGTTAGAAAAAAAGACAGCAAAGAAGCAAAGAAAGAAAGAGAGAAACCAAGAAATAGACTCACAGACCTAACTATAGAGAACAAACTGGGGGGGAGGTGTGGGGGTAATGGGTGAAATAGGTGACAGGGATTAAGGAGTGCACTTAACATGATGAGCACCAGGTAAGGTATGGAATTGTTGAATTACTATATTGTACACCTGAAACTAACATAACATCATAGGTTAACTATACTGGAATTAAAATTAAAAATCTTAATTAAAAAAAAAATTAGGGACACTTGACTGGCTCAGTCGAGGCAGCATGTAACTCTTGATCTTGGGGTTATAGATTTAGCCCCATGTTGGGTTTAAAGTTTACTTAAATAAATATATAACTTTAAAAAAATAAATAAAGGACTAATCCTTTCCTAAAAGAAAATTTAATAAGCTGTAAGTTGACAAACTTTTCAGTGTTTCCTGCTCTTTACAGCCATCTGTCCTCCCAACCCCAATTTCACTCTTCCTTATCAGTGAATGATCTTTCTATTTTTTGGGGGAGAAAACACCAATTAAGTCATTAAGAATTAGATACCTAGTGTTTTAATATTTCTTTCTTATATCTGTTAATCATTCTTTTAATGAATAGGTTTTAGCCCCTTTGTAAGTAGAAAACTAAGATGAGAGACTGTAAATATTTTTAAAATAAGGATTTCATCCATTATGAAGATGTCTGCTAACTGCAGGCAAGATTCTGTCCTAGAAGCTGAAGAAATGCAAAGAAAAGTAATGTTTTTCCAGCTCCGAAGAAAGTAACAATCTCCTGTGAACAAAAGAGGGAACTACATGTTATATAGATGGAATTGCATGACGAAGCCCGTGCCAATAAGATTTTTAAGAATGGGAGCAGCAGGGGCGCCTGGGTGACTCAGTGGGTTAAAGCCTCTGCCTTCGGCTCAGATCATGATCCCAAGGGTGCTGGGCTCAAGTCCTACATCGGGCTCTCTGCTTGGCGGGGAGACTGCGTCCCCCTCTCTCTGCCTGCCTCTCTGCCTACTTGTGATTTCGCTCCCTGTCAAATAAATAAATGAAATCTTTAAAAAAAAAAAAAAAAAAGAATGGGAGCAGCAGTGGCCTATTGAAATAAGAAGGAAAAACCTCCTGTATTTTGATAAATCATACTTGTCTAACATTTGTGAAAAGGCTCTCTCTGTAAATTATTCTATCATTGAAGTTGGGTTTATGTGAGATAAATCAGAAGGAACAGAAAAACAAACAGTATTGGGTTCAGAGGCAACATCAAGAAGGAAGTGATTATCTCTCCCCCAACAGAAAGTAGTGTTTTAGTAGAAGAGAAAACATTTCCTGGGCAACGAAAAATACATCTTGCATGTTCTTCCAGTACAGCCTGAATCCGCAGCAAGAGGCTGAGAGAATGAATTAAACTCAGCAACCTCCCAGCTTTTGTGTTTCTGAAACCTTCTGTTGCTATTGGTAATTGTTAACACTTGTCTTTCCATCATCCCATTTCTCTCATTGTTATGCACATTAAGATGTGCCTATTCTTTAAATCCGTCCTCAAATGGAGGGCAGGCAAGGTTATTTGACTACTCCGTGGCTTTAGCACTTAGTTAAGGACCTAGCACACAGTCAGTGCTCAATAAATATTTTTTAGTCAATGAGTTACCACCCAAATATCAAAGTTTTTAAGCTCTAGGGTGGAATTTGGGTCAGGTAGAGGGTTGGGGAGGTTCTAAGAATACATTTTGTGACATTGATGGAAACAACATTAGCAGTTGGTCCTTCGAACTTTTTCAGATAAGACCTTGCCTGCAATTTAAAAAATGGATGGGCAGCTTTTAATATTGTGTCAAGTCAACGCTGTCACTCCCATTCATAACATTTACATTAGGTATATGTATTTTAACTCTGAGTGATAATAGCTGAAGGGCTTTATAAGTCTGTGTGGCTTACAGATTTAGATGTCTCCCAATTCTGCAAGTTACTATGAAGTTAGCATAAGAAACTTGCTTTGTTATCATTGAGGTATGAGTTAAAGGAAGGAAATTAGGTGAGGCATACATCCTCATGTCCCTTGAGAGTGTGCTTTCCAAAAATGATGTACTACGTTTTCATATTCCTCTTGATTTTTCCTTCTATCACTAAAGAAAATGCCTTTTACATATTGCAAATGGTTTCATGTACCAGTAAGCTGGTCTTGAGAATATTCAGTATTTGCTACCACAGTGCAATATCTAATGTGGAGAAGTTAGGATTTTCTGCCTTCATGAGGTTCTTGTTTCAATAGGTAACTTAGACTAAAAAAAAAAAAATTATATAATATCTGAGGGCAGAAATGGGAGAAATTGTTGGACTCTTTTTTTTTTTCTTTTAAGATTTTATTTATTCATTTGACACAGAGAGAGAGAGAGAGATCCCAAGTAGGCAGAGAGGCAGGCGGGAGGGGGGAGGAGGCAGGCTCCCCGCTGAGCAGAGACTGATGTGGGGCTCTATCCCAGGGCCCTGAGATCATGACCTGAGCCGAAGGCAGAGGCTTAACCCACTGAGCTACCAGGCACCCCAGGAATGGGAGAAATTAACTACAACTGTTTGTGTCGATAACTCAAATCCACAGGGGTGGCTTTGGTCAGTACAGTGCAACCAGTTCCAGGAATAGTCTGGAGAACCATAGGTCATTATCTGAAAGTTGGGAATGGTATCACCATTCTCCTGTCTTCATGGGTGACGAATAGTATTTGCTTTGCCATTAAAATGTGAGTGCTATCCATATAAATCTTAGGTTTTTAATAGTTTTTTTTTTTTTAAGATTTTGTTTGTCAGCGAGAAAACAAGTAGGGACAGCAGCATGCAGAGGGAGAAGCAGGCTCCCTGCTGTGCAGGGAGCCCAATGTGGGATTCCATTCCAGAATCCTAGGATCATAACCTAAGCTGAAGGCAGCTGCTGGACTGAGCCACCGAAATGTCCCTTTAATAGAGTAATTGAATTATTATTCTCTATAATGAATTTACTCTATCCCATATATAGGATATACCCATGTATATATCTTGTATGTATATTCTGTATATCCTCAAGTGCATGAGATATACGAGTGACTTTAAAAATACCAGACTTAAGAATACTTTACTGTTGTCATGTTTTGAAGGAGCTATGTATATCCATACATAGTATAATCCATTACTTAACACTTGGGATTTATTTCTTTGTTTCAAGCCTCCTTACACTAAAGCAACTCATGAAAGCATTTCATTGATTATGAAACATAATAATAGCTGAGGAATCTATACTTGAAATCACATTCTTTTGTTTATAGAATGTTTAGTAAAAGAGGAATAGTTATTCATTCATGTTTAAATTAGGGTAGGTGAATGTAACAAACAAGCCCTAAATCTTGATGGTTTTGTACAATAAAGGATTATTTCTTACCGTGTCATCATCCAGTTCAAATTAGTGTTGGTGGTAGTGGGGCAGGTGTTGGGAGCCTTTACTCTCCCCATTTTTTTTTTTTTTTAGGAATTCCAGCTTCTTCATTGCCCGGTTTCACTGTCAGTGAAGGCCTTGTCGTCCCCAGGGGATGCTCTGTATCTGGCCTGTAAACAAGAGAGGGGAGTGTGGAAGACTGCTTCAAAGGGTGTCCCTTTTAGTCCAGACCTGGAGGTACTAGCTACCACTTCTGACTACATTTCCTTGGTTATAGTTTAATCACATGGTCGCACTTAACTGGCCATATGCCCTGGAAGAAAAGGAGACGGGTTAGAAATTCACAGCACTGCCTCTGCCAGTGCTTAAACATGGTACATTGACGTAAACTTCTCTGATCTTTTGATATACTTCAAAAGTTTCCAACTTAACATGAGGTCAGTGAATCAAATGAAAAAGGAATGACCAAACACATAATGAGAAGAAAGAAAAATAACACATTCATTGGCTAGTTTGGAAGCAGCTATATTTAAAGAAGTGGCTATCTAAAGACATTTCGTACTGAAATGAAAGGTGACTAATCAGAACCTCAAATCTTACACTAATTGTGATAGTGTAAGGAGTTGGTGCCCGTTAATTAGCTTTGTATCCTTGGACCATTCACGTAGCTCTTCTAAGACCTGATTGCATCCTCTGAAAAATGGAAAGAATACTGATCCTTGTTTTCATCATTGCTGTGAAGCAAACAAAATTATGTCTATGAAGGGGTTTATTTCAGGACTGTTCCGTTAAGGAAAAATTAACTCCAAGATTGCCCCTTTCATTCACCTATGACTCATGAATTTTCAGAGGAAAGTCTTTCAAATATTGTAAATTCAAGGTTTATGTGAGGTAACCTTTGCTGCTTGTAGGAAGTGTGTGTGGCTGAGTAATAGTTCAAAAATAGCAAGTTATTTTGAGGAAGAACATATGTTCTTTAACAAATAAAATAAGTGTTCAGAAGAATAATTTTATAGCATATTTAATCACACATTTAAAATAATTTGAATCCTGTAATTTAGAGCACTCTGTACTTTGAAAGGAATTTTTAAGTGCTCTATTAAATGCAATAGTACCAAGGTGAGTACTATTATGTACAGTTGCATTTTATGATTAGCTCTTATCAGTCTCTGTGAAGGAAACCTTTTTCATGATTAATCAAAACTGGAATATGCAGACTAAACATACAGAAATGTGTGTTTTGCAAAGTCATGAATGTATACTTAAAGACATACATACATATGCACACACAAATAAATGGTAGGTGTGATTAAAAGAGACTTGTTTCATATATCAAACAGATAAATAAATAACACTTAATTTGCTTTACCACGATCTGCTGGTACATGGCTACCGGGATTTTGTTGATGGGTTTCTTCAGTAGACGTTTAAGGACTAGGTTGAAGGTAGTAAGGTAGGTGTTTTTAGAATGTTAACAAAAAAGTAGCCTTGGGGTGCCTAGGTGGCTCAGTGGATAAAAGCCTCAGTCTTTGTCTGCCTTAGGCTCCCGTTGTGATCTGAGGATCCTGGGATGGAGCCCCTCATTGGGCTCTCTGTTCAGCGGGGAGCCTGTTTTCTCTCTCTGCCTACTTGTGGTCTTTGTCTGTCAAATAAATAAATAAAATCTGAAAAAAAAAAAAAAAGTGGCCTTAACTTCCTTCAGGGAGCTATGCAGTTAGCAGATGTCTGATACAGAAAAAAACATAATGTAATCAAAGGCAGTATTTTGTAATGATTCACTAGACAGAATAACTGGTATAAATGTAGCAGAGTGAGATTCCATTCTAAGGAAAGACACCCTCATGAAGGAGGAACGTTTTCATTGGTTCTTGGAGGATGGCTAGGATTTAGAGTTGTGACAGGCATGGACAGTACTTTTGGCAGACCCCATGTTACAAGCAAGATAAGAGGATGATAGAGAAGCCTTTTGAGCTTAAGTAAATGAATTATTTTGGCTGGAAAGTTAAATATGTAAAAGAACCATGGAAAATCACTCAGCTTGGAAAAATAGGTTGTGGCCATATTCTTGATAGCCTTAAAATCCAAGCAGCTTTACAGACAGCTTTGAACTTAGAACTTTGGACTTAGAACTTTGGTGGGTTTCTACAATGGAGTGAAATGATTAAGAAGGCTTTGAAAGCATTATTTAAAAAATCTTACTTGTTGAGGTGATGTCATAGTTACAGTTGCTCCTCAGAAACCCTGCCTTGCTAGCAGAAAGGGCTTTTCTTAGTAACTTGAAGGGCTAATTTTGTTAGTCCAGATTTTTAGGGTTTTTTTTTTAATTTTTTTTATTTCTTACCTCTATGTTGAGTATCCAAGATTATTATGCAGTGCCCCCTATTGTAGGGTTCCTACATAAAAATAGTAATGCTGTTACTTAATAAGCAAAAAGTAATATTGATTCTGACTACATGGGAAGTTGGATGCTAGGTAAAGTGAGAGATACAAATATAAAAATTTGAATGTTAAAATAACAACACTGTATATTGCATTGGGGAAGATAGCAAAAAAATAGTATAAAAATAAATTCTGGGGCACCTGCATGGCTCAGATGGTTGGGTGCCCAACTTTGGACTTTGGCTCAGGTCATAATTTTAGTGAGAAATTATGTGAGATCGAGTCCCAATCGGGATGCTGGACATGGAGCCTACTTGAGTCTGTCTCTCCCTCTCTCTCTGTTCCTCTCCCCTCCCCCTCCTTCTCTCTCTCTCTCTCTCTCTTTAAAAAAAAAAAAAGGTAGAAAGAAAGAAGGAAAAAGACTAAAGAAAAAGAAATGAAATTCTGTAGGAGTTCATAGTTGTAACTGGATTTCAGAGAAGTTGGTGGAAGAATTGGAGTGGCTCTTAACCTCCAGACTGAGTGATGAGATTGATGACATATCCCTTACAGAGCTTTAAGCCAATCAGGCAGCCAGTGATGGGCCATTCCTACCTTTCCAATTTGTGTTCTGTTTTATTGGTAAGAGACAGTCCCAACTGTCATCAGTAATGGGAATGATAGCAAAGATTTTTGAAACTCTAATTTTCTTTAAAATAACTTTAAGTCAGCTAATAAAAATTTTAGTAAGCTGCATGGTGCCTGGGTGATATAGTTGGTTAAGTGGTTAAAGGCTCTTGGTTTTGGGTCAGGTCGTGATCTCAGGGTCGTGGGATAGAGCCCTACATTGAGCTCTGTACTCAGCATGTAGTCTGCTTCAGTTTCTGTCTCCCTCTTCCTTCGTCCCTCTCCCCATTGCTCTCTTTCTCTCTCTCAAATAAATAAATCTTAAAAAAAAAATTTTAGCAAGGTGCATTGTAGTTTGTGTAATAGACGATGGAATGTCTGAGAACTGTGATGCATGTGTTTTCTGCTTAAAATCTGTCATTTTTTCCCCCTTTTAATTTCCATTCCTCTGCCATTTCAAACAGGATTTTAGGCCTGTTTATAAGATATAAATATAATAATGCAAAAGCCAAAAAGTAATGAAATCAGGGCCAGTAAGAAATAAGGGAAGAAAAAGGTGGATGAATTATTTAAGATGAGGTTGCACATGCAAAACAGGTGTTATGGTACAACTCATCTTCTGTAAAAAAGGGCCCACAAAGCTGTCTCTGGGTTTTCAAGCAGCCACAAAAAAAGAGAAAAACACCATAGGTTTGTAAGATGGGTGCCGTCTGTGATGTAAGAACAAGCCAGCTGCACAAAGGAAGCCCCGCTCTTTCTAATACCAAGTCCGGAGAGAAATCTCTGTGTTAAGTCCTCCTAGAGAAGCCCCACAGAACATAATAAATAATGAGTGTCCTCAAAAACATCCAAGTAAATAGGACAAAGCTTGTCTTAGGACTTTCAAAAGTATGTCTTTATAATGCTTTTGCCTAATTGTTTAATACCGAAGCAGCGTCCAGGAAAACACTTTGGCAAAGACCAAATAATGAACACCAGGCACAAACTTTAAGAGTCATTTAGAGCCAGCCAACAGAGTGTGGTTTGCTGATCAGCAGCTTCAGCATCACCTGGGGGCTTGTTAGAAATGCAGACTCTCAGACTCCACCTCAGACCTACTGAATCAGAATCTTGAGGGGATTAGAGGGGAGCAATGATTTCAAATATCTAAGATGACTTATCGGACATTCAGATAATCTTTTATCGATCAGAGGGTACAGACTGTCAGCTATAAGATGAATGAGTTCTGGAGCTCTAATGTACAGCATGGGGACTCTAGTAAATTATAATAAGGTATTATATGCCACGCATCCACACATCAGTGGTAACTATGGGAGGTAATAGTTATTTAGTTAAATTGATTGTTGTAGTCCCTTGCAGTGTATACAGAGAATTATCATGTTGTATACCTTAAGTAGTTATAATTTTTATTTGTCAAAAATGAATAAGTAAAAATTAAAAGAATATTATTTCTCTTTTTGTAAAAAGAAGATTTTATTTATTTAAGAGAGAGAGAGATAATGAGCAGGAGGGAGGGGCAGAAGCAGATTCCCCACCGAGCAGGGAGCATGATGTGGGGGTTCATGGGGCTCAATCCCAGGACCCTGGAATCGTGACCTGAGCTGAAGGCAGATACTTAACTGACTGAGCCATCCAGGAGTCCTTAAAGGAATATTTCTCTTACCTGAGTTTTAACTAAATCTTATGTGGCATTGGATATGGAGATTATCTCCATAACAATCAAAAGCAAAGTACATGAAATAAAAATATATTATTTTACTGGTTAAAGGTAGATCTGATGCTTTCACTGTCATCCAAGAAGGGGGAAACGTATTAGACATTTAGGTAATTTAGTTATTATCCACCATGTGTGAAGCACTATGTTAAGTACTCTGGGAATGTAAAAATGAACAAGACATGGTATCTGTTTCTAAGAAGCAATCTAGTAAGGGAGATTTAGTTGTAAACAAGTTGACACAATGAAATAAAAAACCACAGTGTACAAGAAAAATGCTGGTAGTTATTCTAATTCCTATTTTACAGATTTTTACAGAGGAGGAAATGGGTGCAGATAACTTGCCTTAGCTAACAAGTTAATTCAAGGTCTGTGTGGTCCTAAATCCAGTGTACGCTTTTAAAATGCAGGTTCTTAAGAAAAAGAAAAACAAAAAGGAAAGCCATTTAAAAAGTGACAAAAATAGTCTTATAAATCAGTAGGCTTCTGCATTCAACTTTAGTATTTCAAACAATGTACTAATTTGATTCACATCTTTTAGAATAAATACTTTTTAGTTAATACAAACTGAGGTGAATCCTGCAGTTTTCCTTAGGAAGTTTTTAAGTAGGGATTAAAATTTTGTCAAAATAGACTGATTGCATTTTTCCCTAAAACAAGTAAGATTTTATTGATCTACAAAGACAAGCCTTTTTCTTTTTTTTAATCCTTGAGTGTTGTGTGAGGTTTAATGGAGTGAGGTATTTAGCACATAATAGGCTATCAGTAAACATTCACTGAATAAAGGCATTTGATATTTACCCTTGAGATCTCCTTCAGAGTCCAATATTATCAAAGGAATATATTTAGAATAAAACAGTCTTAATTTATTTAGAAATATTATGGTGTCATAATCCCTTTTACCAGATTGGAGATCCCCGCGTTTAAGCACTTTTACGTCCTTTGGCATTGGCTATGATGTCCCCCAGTCATGATGATGTGTGTATTTGTATTCTGTTCCCCTAGTAATGTAAGCCTTTTAGAGAAATTGTCAACTTTTTTTTTTTTTTTTTTTTTTTTCCCTGTGTGGAATCTAGTTAGCTCTCAGATGCTTAGTAAATATTTGAATGAACAGTGAATGGTGATCGCTATAAGAAGTCAGATCTGGTCTATGCCTTTCATCAGTTCCCAATGGTTGCCTTTTAAACTTGGTGGAGGCATTGCTAATCAGATGTGTTCTTTGATAATGCTTCTTAGTATTTATAATACTGCTGTGGAGAAAGCTAGTATTTGTTGCCTGCTTATTCATTGGCAGGCACTATTTTTAGAGCTTTAAAGACATTATCTCATTTAGTCAGCACAACAGTTTTAGGAGAAGTTCTTTTTTTCTCTACTTTGGAGATGAGAAAACTGAGGTGTATGGGAACTAACAATTTATGCAAAGTCATGGAACTACAAAGTGGTGTAGCTGGGTTTTAGATTTGCTTTTAAAAGCTTGGTTACTGCGTAAGGGTAGAAGTAAATGAGTAGCTAGGACAGAATGAATTACCAGGCCATTTATTCTCAAAGAGCATGGCTGTACAAAATAGGTTGATCTGGGACATTATAGTGCTCTCTTCCTGGACATTGACTTTGCTGGGATGGCTAAGCTTATCTTTGGGAAGTCACCCAGAGCTAGATCAACAGCTGTGTGCAGAAAAAGTAGAATCAGTATGTTAAATCAACTGAACCAGCCTTATGATAGATATTTTATGGCTCTAAAACATGGAGTAGACATGTTAGACAACTTTATAGCTGCTTCTTACTTAACAAAATGTATTCTAAGGGGAACCCTAATCAGCTTTTCTGAAGCCAGCACTACCATTCTCTCCCACTTACTTGGGAATAGATTCTTAAGGATCCCACAGTATGGATCATAATCCAGTTAACTGGGTGATATAGTATAGAGTAAGCACATAGGTCCAGAAACCATCATGCTGTAACTCTGTGGGACTAATGGGAAGAAGTCTCATCTTCATTTCCCCTGTAAAATAAGGTTTATACTCTGTATTTAAGGTATACAGAGCGTACCAACAAAAAGGTAGATGGCTAATAGAGAAAACAAGCAGAGGATTAAGATAGCTAAGGTTTTAGGGGCATAGTCTTTTCATAAACACCAAGAAGAGAAATTTTGTTACCTTTTTCTGATGGTGGTCATAAGTTTCTGTAGAGTGGAGTCAGTGAAGTCAAAAGTTACTCTTTAGTTTTTCTTGTTTTTATTACAGAAGTAAATTAGTGATTATAAGAAGGATATAATGTATCAATTGTGGCTATATTTTCTATAAATAAAATGTAATTAAATGATCATTTCTTTTGATTTATTTTAACATGATGATTTGCTACTTATTAATACAGCCTGGCTTAAAAATTATCTCTACTCGAGCAGGTTGGTGCTAGCAAAGATATAAACACATCCTCTAGTCTTTTCCTCTTGCTAAGGTATTATTTTTAAAACCAACAAGGACCATTTAAACATGAATAATACTAAATACTGTCGGTTGCTTTATTCTTTTCTTTTTAAAATAAAACCAAAACAAAGCAATTAACTGCAAAGGGCTTTATTAACCCAACTCAAAGGTTGCATATTTAAACATGGGAAAGTAAGGAAGTGTAGAAATTAAATTCTCATGGAAACATTAACTACTCTGCATTTCACCTGTGGTACATTAAAATACACATTTAATAGCCTAATTAAACACATACTAAATTTAACATAACTGAATGGTTGTTAACCTGAGAACTTTACCTTTTGTCTTTCTTGTGCTTAAATTTGCACTTTACATTTCATTAATAGATTTTCCCATTCCTGAGGCTTTTTTCCTTTTCAAGGAGTTGAAAATAGAGTAGAGTAGTATTGTAATGACCTCTTACCATAACTGTGTATCATTTGATAAGAGTCAATTTATTTATTTCAGAAATTAAACCTTTTGTCAGGTTAAATAAAATCCTTTGGAAAGGTCTATGGCATTCAACTGTAATCATCAGTCAGCTTATGTTAAGCCAGATATTATTTATTAACTAAAAGTATCCACATGTAAAATACCAACCTGTTAATTTTTATGAGCATAACATAATATCCAATGAATTATCTTAAGAGCAGACTCTCAATTTGTGAGAAATTTAGTCCAGTGGAACTTTAAAAATGTATGAATTGATTTTGATATATCAAGTTCCAAGGATAGCTTTCTTATTTGGCTAATTCCTTTTTATCTAGCTATATCTGGGGACAAAATAGAAAGATAACTGATTGATCCCAGAAATGTCCTGGTTTAGAGTCTCTGGTGACTTTTAGTGAAGAATTGGGTATGTTTGATATAATGCTGTGCTCTTTCTCATCCTCATGAAGAGAACCTGTAAGATGATCTCTGTACAAGAAAGCAGCACTGGAAAAATTCAATTATCCTCTCTTAGGAGGGTCCCTGGAAAAGCCTCTGAAGTAAAAATGTATGGTTTTATAAGCCCTTCTCTAAATGTGCTATATGTGCTGAGCATGTGTGAAAACCATGAAACCTCTGTCTAGGGAGTGGGGTACAGAAGATGCTGAACTCAGGAGCTTTTGTACAACTGTTTAGAATTTTAATTTGAAGAGGGAAGCACTTTGGCATTTCCAGAACCCTATCATCTTCAAGGTTTTATTGAAATATGCAACCTTGTAACATTTTGACTTTTAATGCTTGCATTGGATTCTGCGTTTTTAAATCACCTACAAGATATGCAGAGAGAAGTTTGTTCTGATGAGCATAAAACCATGACTTATTCAGAGCCAGGCAGAGAAATACAAGCTAATGGTAAAGGACATATCCACAGTAAATTAAGTTCTGGGTCACATAAGACTTTTTATTGATGATGATTCAGTGTCTTCCTTTATACAACAAAGGAACTTTTTTCAGGATCTGCTTAAGGGGGTATGTGCAGAGATGTGCATATGCCTGGGAAAGACCAGAGAGAACCCTAATCTTTATCTTTGGCTGATCTTGAGCTTCTGCATAAGGAGGAAGTCAAGACTAAGTGTTGTAAACTGTCCACCAGAACATTGAAATTTTGCCCCCACATGCATATAGGACCACTTAACAAAATATGGGAGACATATTGGTTCATGTATTTAAGGAAATCTTTGTCTAAAAACTAGCTGATCACCAACTGACTGAGCAGTGACAGTGACTTCAGTGACTGCAAATAAAAATACAAACTTCAGAGAATTCAGAAAAGTCACTGAGCAAACAATAACAAAAATAGCAGGAGCAGAAGCAATAACAATATCACACAGACAAAACAACAAACTTTGGAGATGAGAAAGGAATCTTATATCCAGAATCACCACATTATATTGTCTAGTTTTTTCTTCTTTCTTTAAAGATTTATTTATTTTAGAGAAAGAGAGAGAGTGTCGTGGGGGGGGGGTGTGGCAGAGGAATAGAGAGTGTCTCAAGCAGACTCTCCACTTAGCATGGGGTCCTCTGTAGGGCTTAGTCTCATGACTCTGAGATCATGACCTGAGCCAAAACCCAGAGTCAGATGCTCAACAAACAGCCATCCAAGCTCCTCAACATGTCTAGTTTTCACAAAAATGTACTATATATATGCATAAAAAGGAAGAAAAAAAAGGAAAGTATGGCCCATACATGGGGGGGGGTCAATAAAAACTGTCCCTGAGGAAGCCCAGACATGAGACTTATTAGACAAAGGAATTAAACCAGCTATGATAAATATGTTTAAAAAAATCTAAAGAGAATGATGTTTAAAGAAATAAAGGAGAGTATGAGAACAATGTATTCTCAATCAAATATACAATATCAATAAACAGTTGGACGTTATAAAAAGAAGAATCAAATAGAAATTCTTGAGTTAAAAAGCACAATAACCAAAATGAAAAATTTACTAGGGTATCTTAACAGATTTGAGCTGGTTGTAGAAAAAGAATTAGTGAGCTTGAAGATAGATCAATTGAAATTATTTGATCTGAGGAACAGATAAGTAAAAGAAAGAGGAAAAATGAACAGGTCTTCAGAGACCCGGTGGACATTGTCAGGTGTACCTACATGTACATAATGGACATTCCAGAAGGAAAGGAGAGAAAGAAAGGATAGGAAAGAATATTTAAAGAAATAATGGTTGAAAACTCCCCAAATTTGATGATAAGGATTAATCTACATGTCCACAAATTTCAACAAACCCCAAGTATGAAAAACTCAGAGACCCACACCCAGACACCTCATAATTAAACTGGTCATACAAAGATCAAAGAAAATCTTGAAGGCAGCAAAGGAGAAGAAACTCATCAAATTAAGCAAACCTCAGTATGATTGACAGATGATTACTCTTCAGAAACCATTACTCTTCAGACGCAGTAGTATGACATACTCAGTGCTGAAAGATTGTCGACCAAGAATTTTATACCCAGCAAAGTTATCCTTCAAATTCTAGGAACAAATTAAGATACTGCAAATTTGTCACTAGCAAACCTGCTACTAAAGAAATTCCTTCAGGCCAAAGTGAAAGGATACAAAACCACAATTCAAGCCCACATGAAGAAATAAAGAATTCTGTTAGAGGTAACTATGTAGGTAGTATAAAAGACTATGTAAATGTATTTTTGTTTATAACTCTTATTCTCTTGATTTAAAAGATAATTGCATAAAACAGTAACTATAAAACGATGTAATGGGTAATAGTGTATTAAGAAGTAATGTGTATGAGAATAATAACATAAAGGAGGGAGGAATGAACAAAGCTATATAGTAGCAAAAGTTTTATATCATGTTGAAATTAAGTCGATATTAATCTGAACTACATTGTTGCAAATTAAGATAATTTTAATCCCCTGGGATTAAAAAGAACAAAATATACTTATAAAAATGACAAGGGAGTTAAAATTGTACACTACAAAATATCTGTGTGACATAACATAAGGCAGTAATGGAAGAATGGAGGAACAAGGAAAAGAAAGAATAGAGGAACGAGAGACATCACATAGAAAACAAAATTGCAGACATAAATTCTATTTTATTAGTAACTTATTTAATATAAGTAGATTGAGTAAACTAATTAAAAGCCAGATATTGATGGAATGGATAAGAAAACACCATATATCTAATAGGTACTAAGAAACATATTAGATTCAAAGACACAAGCAGTTGGAAAATAAAAGGATGGGAAAAGAAGTAGCATGCTACCAGTAGTGAAAGGGAATTCAAATATCAGACAAAAACTCGTACTAGATGCAAAAGAGGACCTTTTTAAAAAATGATCAATGGTCAATGAAGAAGACATAACAGTTATAAACATTAATGTACTTAATAACTGAACCACAAATTATACGAAACAAACACTGAATAAAGGGAAAAATTGAAAGTCCAACAATAATAGTGAGATACCGTATCCCCCACTTTTAATAATGAATAGAAAAACTAGACAGATGATACATGAGAAAATAGCAGATTATAATAACAATAACACTCTAAACCAACTAGACCTAACAAACATCTGTTTGAACACTCCAGCCAACAGCAATGTATTATACATTGTTCTCAAGTGCATAAGGTCTGTTCCCTAAGATAGACTATGAACAAGTTTCAGTTAATTTAAGAGGATTGAAGTTATGCAGAGTGTATTATCTATCCACAATATAATGACATTAGAAATAAAAAACAGAAGGGAATTTGGTAAATTCACAGATACTTGGGAATTAAACAACACTCTCTTAAATAACCAATGTGTCAAGGATGAGCAAAACAGATTTAACATACATATATAATTATTAATGAATTAAAGAAGTCGTAGACACATCATGGTTTTTAAAAAAATTTACTTTGCAATTATACAAGGAAAGTATTTTTTTAATGATCATGAAATGAGGTATGGGAGATGTAAGAAGGACATGGATGTAGAGGCCAGCAATTCATTTTCATTCATTTTGAAGAATTGACACATTCTTATTTTAGAAAGGATAATTTTTGTTAAGGCAGTCTTACTCACATACGCCTACTATATGAATTTTATTTCTTACATTCTAATTAATTACTATCTTACTGACTGACATTTCAAAGCCTTTCTTCAAATTTAGGTTTCAATTAGAAAAAATTTCAGATTGTATGTGAAAGTGTTCATGTAAGTGAATTTAGGAATTTAGGTCTATATATTCTTTAAAAATGTTGACTACATCTCAGTGGTATTTAGCCCAAATCTTTTTCATTTACTTTTTGTCATACACATTAGTGTCATTAAGGGAAAACTGTTTAGTTGTTATAGGGATATTTAAACATTGTGCCGAGGAGTATCTGTATATTTTTCCATCATGATGCATTGTTAAGTTCAGAACACATATACTTAAGAGATGATACTTATTGAAGAATAATGAGGACTTTTTACTATAAATGGTGAATTTGATTAATTTCAGTCTGTGTTAGGTAGTGAAAAAAATAGATCCTGAAAACATTCAAAGAAAACTTCTTCCTTTCTTCAGATTAAGGAGAAATCAGTACTGGGTGTTTCGAATGGATACACTATCACTTACAATCTCCATGCTTGTGGAAGGGAGACCAAAGCAAAAATCATGATAAGCACAAAAATGTTGCTGGAAGCAGTGTCTTGTGAACTATTTGGTCATGTTACTTTCTTTCACACAATTTTAAGTTTGAAAATCAGACATTTATTTAATTTTTTTTTTTTATTTTTTTTTTTAATTTTTTATTTCTTATAAACATATATTTTTATCCCCAGGGGTACAGGTCTGTGAATCACCAGGTTTACACACTTCACAGCACTCACCAAATCACATACCCTCCCCAATGTCCATAATCCCACCCCCTTCTCCCAAACCCCCTCCCCCCGGCAACCCTCAGTTTGTTTTGTGAGATTAAGAGTCACTTATGGTTTGTCTCCCTCCCAATCCCATCTTGTTTCATTTATTCTTCTTCTACCCACTTAAGCCTCCATGTTGCATCACCACTTCCTCATATCAGGGAGATCATATGATAGTTGTCTTTCTCTGCTTGACTTATTTCGCTAAGCATGATACGCTCTAGTTCCATCCATGTTGTTGCAAATGGCAAGATTTCATTTCTTTTGATGGCTGCATAGTATTCCATTGTGTATATATACCACATCTTCTTGATCCATTCATCTGTTGATGGACATCTAGGTTCTTTCCATAGTTTGGCTATTGTGGACATTGCTGCTATAAACATTCGGGTGCATGTGTCCCTTTGGATCACTACATTTGTATCTTTAGGGTAAATACCCAATAGTGCAATTGCTGGGTCATAGGGCAGTTCTATTTTCAACATTTTGAGGAACCTCCATGCTGTTTTCCAGAGTGGCTGCACCAGCTTGCATTCCCACCAACAGTGTAGGAGGGTTCCCCTTTCTCCGCATCCTCGCCAGCATCTGTCATTTCCTGACTTGTTGATTTTAGCCATTCTGACTGGTGTGAGGTGATATCGCATTGTGGTTTTGATTTGTATTTCCCTGATGCCGAGTGATATGGAGCACTTTTTCATGTGTCTGTTCGCCATCTGGATGTCTTCTTTGCAGAAATGTCTGTTCATGTCTTCTGCCCATTTCTTGATTGGATTATTTGTTCTTTGGGTGTTGAGTTTGCTAAGTTCTTTATAGATTCTGGACACTAGTCCTTTATCTGATATGTCGTTTGCAAATATCTTCTCCCATTCTGTCAGTTGTCTTTTGATTTTGTTAACTGTGTCCTTTGCTGTGCAAAAGCTTTTGATCTTGATGAAATCCCAATAGTTCATTTTTGCCCTTGCTTCCCTTGCCTTTTGCGTTGTTCCTAGGAAGATGTTGCTGCGGCAGAGGTCGAAGAGGTTGCTGCCCGTGTTCTCCTCAAGGATTTTGATGGATTCCTTTCGTACATTGAGGTCCTTCATCCATTTTGAGTCTATTTTTGTGTGTGGTGTAAGGAAATGGTCCAATTTCATTTTTCTGCATGTGGCTGTCCAATTTTCCCAGCACCCTTTATTGAAAAGGCTGTCTTTTTTCCATTGGACATTCTTTCCTGCTTTGTCGAAGATTAGTTGACCATAGATTTGAGGGTCTATTTCTGGGCTCTCTATTCTGTTCCATTGATCTATGTGTCTGTTTTTGTGCCAGTACCATGCTGTCTTGATGATGACAGCTTTGTAATAGAGCCTGAAGTCCGGAATTGTGATGCCACCAACGTTGGCTTTCTTTTTCAATATCCCTTTGGCTATTCGAGGTCTTTTCTGGTTCCATATAAATTTTAGAATTATTTGTTCCATTTCTTTGAAAAAGATGGATGGTACTTTGATAGGAATTGCATTAAATGTGTAGATTGCTTTAGGTAGCATAGACATTTTCACAATATTTATTCTTCCAATCCAGGAGCATGGAACATTTTTCCATTTCTTTGTGTCTTCCTCAATTTCTTTCATGAGTACTTTATAGTTTTCTGAGTATAGATTCTGTGTCTCTTTGGTTAGGTTTATTCCTAGGTATCTTATGGTTTTGGATGCAATTGTAAATGGGATTGACTCCTTAATATCTCTTTCTTCTGTCTTGCTGTTGGTGTAGAGAAATGCAACTGATTTCTGTGCATTGATTTTATATCCTGACACTTTACTGAATTCCTGTATAAGTTCTAGCAGTTTTGGAGTGGAGTCTTTTGGGTTTTCCACATATAGTATCATATCATCTGCGAAGAGTGATAATTTGACTTCTTCTTTGCCGATTTGGATGCCTTTAATTTCCTTTTGTTGTCTGATTGCTGAGGCTAGGACCTCTAGTACGATGTTGAATAGCAGTGGTGATAATGGACATCCCTGCCGTGTTCCTGACCTTAGCGGAAAAGCTTTCAGTTTTTCTCCATTGAGAATGATATTTGCGGTGGGTTTTTCATAGATGGCTTTGATGATATTGAGGTATGTGCCCTCTATCCCTACACTTTGAAGAGTTTTGATCAGGAAGGGATGTTGTACTTTGTCAAATGCTTTTTCAGCATCTATTGAGAGTATCATATGGTTCTTGTTCTTACTTTTATTGATGTGTTGTATCACATTGACTGATTTGCGGATGTTGAACCAACCTTGCAGCCCTGGAATAAATCCCACTTGGTCGTGGTGAATAATCTTTTTAATGTACTGTTGAATCCTATTGGCTAGTATTTTGTTGAGTATTTTCGCATCTGTGTTCATCAAGGATATCGGTCTATAACTCTCTTTTTTGGTGGGATCCTTGTCTGGTTTTGGGATCAAGGTGATGCTGGCCTCATAAAATGAGTTTGGAAGTTTTCCTTCCATTTCTATTTTTTGGAACAGTTTCAGGAGAATAGGAATTAGTTCTTCTTTAAATGTTTGGTAGAATTCCCCCGGGAAGCCGTCTGGCCCTGGGCTTTTGTTTGTTTGGAGATTTTTCATGACTGTTTCAATCTCCTTACTGGTTATGGGTCTGTTCAGGCTTTCTATTTCTTCCTGGTTCAGTTGTGGTAGTTTATATGTTTCTAGGAATGCATCCATTTCTTCCAGATTGTCAAATTTATTGCCGTAGAGTTGCTCATAGTATGTTCTTATAATAGTTTGTATTTCTTTGGTGTTAGTTGTGATCTCTCCTCTTTCATTCATGATTTTATTTATTTGGGTCCTTTCTCTTTTCTTTTTGATAAGTCGGGCCAGGGGTTTATCAATTTTATTAATTCTTTCAAAGAACCAGCTCCTAGTTTCGTTGATTTGTTCTATTGTTTTTTTGGTTTCTATTTCATTGATTTCTGCTCTGATCTTTATGATTTCTCTTCTCCTGCTGGGCTTAGGGTTTCTTTCTTGTTCTTTCTCCAGCTCCTTTAGGTGTAGGGTTAGGTTGTGTACCTGAGACCTTTCTTGTTTCTTGAGAAAGGCTTGTACCGCTATATATTTTCCTCTCAGGACTGCCTTTGTTGTGTCCCACAGATTTTGAACCGTTGTGTTTTCATTATCATTTGTTTCCATGATTTTTTTCAATTCTTCTTTAATTTCCCGGTTGACCCATTCATTCTTTAGAAGGATACTGTTTAGTCTCCATGTATTTGGGTTCTTTCCAAACTTCCTTTTGTGGTTGAGTTCTAGCTTTAGAGCATTGTGGTCTGAAAATATGCAGGGAATGATCCCAATCTTTTGATACCGGTTGAGTCCTGATTTAGGACCGAGGATGTGATCTATTCTGGAGAATGTTCCATGTGCACTAGAGAAGAATGTGTATTCTGTTGCTTTGGGATGAAATATTCTGAATATATCTGTGATGTCCATCTGGTCCAGTGTGTCATTTAAGGCCTTTATTTCCTTGCTGATCTTTTGCTTGGATGACCTGTCCATTTCAGTGAGGGGAGTGTTAAAGTCCCCTACTATCATTGTATTATTGTTGATGTGTTTCTTTGATTTTGTTATTAATTGGTTTATATAGTTGGCTGCTCCCACATTGGGGGCATAGATATTTAAAATTGTTAAATCTTCTTGTTGGACAGACCCTTTGAGTATGATATAGTGTCCTTCCTCATCTCTTATTATAGTCTTTGGCTTAAAATCTAATTGATCTGATATAAGGATTGCCACTCCTGCTTTCTTCTGATGTCCATTAGCATGGTAAATTCTTTTCCACCCCCTCACTTTAAATCTGGAGGTGTCTTCGGGCTTAAAATGAGTTTCTTGGAGGCAACATATAGATGGGTTTTGTTTTTTTATCCATTCTGATACCCTGTGTCTTTTGACAGGGGCATTTAGCCCATTAACATTCAGGGTAACTATTGAGAGATATGAATTTAGTGCCATTGTATTGCCTGTAAGGTGACTGTTACTGTATATGGTCTCTGTTCCTTTCTGATCTACCACTTGTAGGCTCTCTCTTTGCTTAGAGGACCCCTTTCAAGATTTCCTGTAGAGCTGGTTTGGTATTTGCAAATTCTTTCAGTTGTTGTTTGTCCTGGAAGCTTTTAATCTCTCCTTCTATTTTCAATGATAGCCTAGCTGGATATAGTATTCTTGGCTGCATGTTTTTCTCGTTTAGTGCTCTGAAAATATCATGCCAGCTCTTTCTGGCCTGCCAGGTCTCTGTGGATAAGTCAGCTGCCAATCTAATATTTTTACCATTGTATGTTACAGACTTCTTTTCCCGGGCTGCTTTCAGGATTTTCTCTTTGTCATTGAGACTTGTAAATTTTACTATTAGGTGACGGGGTGTGGGCCTATTCTTATTGATTTTGAGGGGCATTCTCTGAACCTCCTGAATTTTGATGCTCGTTCCCTTTGCCATATTGGGGAAATTCTCCCCAATAATTCTCTCCAGTATACCTTCTGCTCCCCTCTCACTTTCTTCTTCTTCTGGAATCCCAATTATTCTAATGTTGTTTCGTCTTATGGTGTCACTTATCTCTCGAATTCTCCCCTCGTGGTCCAGTAGCTGTTTGTCCCTCTTTTGATCAGCTTCTTTATTCTCTGTCATTTGGTCTTCTATATCACTAATTCTTTCTTCTGCCTCATTTATCCTAGCAGTGAGAGCCTCCATTTTTGATTGCACCTCATTAATAGCTTTTTTGATTTCAACTTGGTTAGATTTTAGTTCTTTTATTTCTCCAGAAAGGGCTTTTATATCTCTCGAGAGGGTTTCTCTAATATCTTCCATGCCTTTTTCGAGCCCGGCTAGAACCTTGAGAATTGTCATTCTGAACTCTAGATCTGACATATTACCGATGTCTGTATTGATTAGGTCCCTAGCCTTCGGTACAGACATTTATTTAAAAAAGTCAAAATAACTGCCAAGGAGGAATATTTTATTAGTTCATAGTTGATAGCTGTTTTCTTAACTATTGTGGTGGGGTTGGTTCAACACACAGGAATTAGAGTTGGATCAGAAAGAGAATCTCTGCACATTCCTTGAATCTGGGGGCTTATTTCCCCATGGTGTCCAGTATATTCTATAAAGGGCACTTTTGTCATATGTTTCCTCAACAGGAAATATTTTGTGCTTCTGGTTCTATGTTCTACATAACTTTGTATGTGGTAGACAATAAATATTAGTTGAATACATACTATGAAAATCTCAACAAAAACCCATGAAGCCATTCTTATAGTATATTTCCAATATTACGATTCCTCTTCTTAGTACTGAATTGTAAAATGCTGAGCACCAGGAATGATGAACACGGCCAGTCTTAACTGATATTGGTAGTACTCATAGCTATTGGAATAATTGAAAATGTACATTTTTGATCAATTAATATCTTCATGAGAACTCATATTTAATAGAGCTAATAAAAACACTAAACCTATGAGAATATTCAGAAAGCAAAGAGAATGGTATATTAGCTTTTGTAAGATTCTTCTAAAAATGTTAATTATGTTGTATATTTTATAGTTACTTTCTTTTGAAAAAAGATTTTTTTATTTAAAGAGAGAGCACAGAGGGAGATTGTGAGGGAGAAGCAGTCTCCCTGATGTACAGAGAGCCCAATTCAGGTTTTGATTCCACAACCTGAGGCAAAGGCAGACACTTAACTGACTGAGCCAGCTAGGTGCCCTTATTTTATCGTTATTTTCAAAAAGTTATCAGTTCCATGTTTCATTGACAAACATGCAATTGATAAACAAAATTCTTGAGCTGATACTTTCTTTGATGGCTGCCTTATTTATCATGTACTCATGGTATTCAGCACAAAGAATTTTCTTCACAAAAGTTGGTTGAAGAGCTTGAATTTTATATTTTCCTTTATGAATGTTTAAGTTGTACAAATCGCATTTCCAGCTGAGTTGAAGAATTTTCAAATGCCAGAGAGGTTCCCAGAACCTAAATTTAAAAAAACTTTTGTTGCTGAAAATCTTTTCTTAGGCTCAGGATCCTCAGTTTTCAAATGTGGTTGATTTTAATTAAAGTTTAAAGAGAAAAAGAAACCATTGGAAAGATATTGGAACTAAATAATTCACTTCTGGTGAATAGGGAGTTTGCAGTTTGAGTTAATGGTATTCATTACACTGATTAAAAGCAGTGAGCCATTTTGCCCTTGTTTATTTTCCAAACCAGTGTTTTCAGTAATGGGGGTGGTTGGTATTTGATGTTTATCTGATGAGGTATTTACTGATGGGCTGCTTTGTCCTCTCTGCTTAAATTGATAACCACTTGAAAGGAACTTATCAGACAAAAGAACAACTTCTTTTCTGGAGCTGGACCATTTATTCCAAGTTTAGACAGTGAGAAAACAATTGAGTAGCTTTTATTGCCACCAGCTGTGCTATGGTTATTTGAACAAATGGAAGATTAAAGGAAATGTACAATCTCATTATATACAGCATTACCCAAAATCAGGATTCTTTTGCCTAATAAATATTGCATTTGTAGTTGAAGAACTTATAATTACTTAGATTTCAATTGCTGTGATGAGTTTGCTGCTCTTTGAAGGCTCATGTGGGTCTATCAAAATTGAATCTTCTAGAATTTCAGAGAAGATAATGCTGCAGGGTTTGTAGCAACTTTATGGTTGACTTGTAGATGTATGTATATATCTATACATATTATATATAATATAGTATATATTTTAATATATAATATAGTATATTACAATATATAGTATAATATAATATATAGTATATATTATTTATAATATTCATACATATTCTATAAAGTATAAATATTATGTATTATATAACATAATAAGCATATATTGTATATAATGTATATATTATATGTAACATATATACAGTATTTAATGATAATTATATATCCACATACTACACCCACACCCACACACACTCACTCCAAAATAAACAACTTGAACAATAAAACAAACTCTTTAAAAATTACATCTCTCATCAAGAAATTCCAGTGATTAATATCATTTGGCTACTTTAGGACTTTGGAAAAAATGAGAAGTGGGTGTTTAAATGTTTTAAGAGGTAATTTTCCAAGCAATTGAGCAGGTAGTTAAAAATACCTTGTTTTCATTTTCTTGCCTGAGATAATCCTAAACTCTAAAGGTCTGAAGGAGAGTAGAAGAAGCCACATTGAACAGAGTCAGGAATCTACGCTCCAGATGTAAAATCTTCACACTTGCCAGGCTTCAGGGTTCATTGATCAATATATGGAGTCATTGTATTTGAAATATGAACCATTGTGCCTCCTTGTCAAACTGGGAATGGCTTTTTGTGGTTCAGCCATTCTGTTGACCTAAATATGTAGTTTCATGGTAATTGTTCTTGTACCCGTTCATTGGTATAACTCATTAAATGTTGTCATTGAGGAGAGATGAACTCTTCATTGAGACAGAGTTAGACTATAAAAAAGGAGTAGAACAGGGTTTTTGAACCTCAACACATGCTGTATTGAACTTTTGGACTCGATAATTCTTTGTTGTGGGGGCTAGTTGTGTGCACTGCAGGATGGTCAGCAGTGTCTTTGGCCTCTATCTATACATGCTAGTAGCACTCTACTGCTACACTATAACAATGAAAACTGTCTCCAATTGTTGCCAGATGTCCTCTGCAAAATTGTCCCAGTTGAAAGTGACTATGATAGACAATGACCTCCTGGCAAGTGTGTTTGTTCTTACTCATCTCTGTGTCCTCCATACTTACGAAGGGCCTGGCATAGAGTTGGACTTGAATAAATGTTTGTATACATTTTTTTAAAATAGATGATTTAGGAAAGAAAGGTGGTTTATTTTTCTATCACTTTTTCTGCCATTAAGTTCCCATGTTATTAGTAGAACAAGCATGAAATAAAAAGATTCAATGCTGCATTATTTATAAAAAGCAAAGTCAGAAAAATATCTGAATGCCCTACTAATGTAGAAAATAGCCAAGTCATTATGGTGCATTTTTAATTTTTCTGTGGAATATTATACATTCATAACATGGGTCATGTACCAAATCTTTTAAATGACATTGTTTTTATAAAAAGTAGTTTATAAACTTAAAGAATGATTTTTTGAATACATATGTATGTACACATATGTGTAAATGCATTGTTTTTAGGTGAAAAGAAGAAGATGGGAAATGCTCTCTTATTAGTCATGGTTGCTTCTGGCATTATGATTAGATTTTATGTGTACCTTCTGAATCATTATTGAACAATGGTCTTTAGAAAAGCCAAATAAAATAGAAAACAGCTACGTTTGAGTGCATTTTGTATCTTCAAATTGGCATTTTGTTCAATTTTTAATGAAAAGACAAAAAAAGTAAATTAAAAGCTTTACTTGTAAAGTAAATTTTCTTGTAATTGTGTTGATTTGATAAGAACAAATGTAGCATCAACATTGATTTGCTATACTACACACAATCTGTAAAGAATACTTAGTGCATTTAATAATTATACAGAATGTTCAAGAAATAATTTCTGTGAAGTTTGTCTGAATTGCAAACATCCTTATGTACTATTGATCATCTCTCACCATTATTGCTTGCCATGATATGGTAAAACTTCCTTAGAAATTATAATTAGGGGAGGAAATATAGTTCCTGCAAGTGTATAGTATATGACTTTAAAAGAATAATGAAATCTGAGTTATTTGAATCTCACATGTGTGACTGTATACCTGTATACTCACTTGGTATAGACATGTATATTAAAGTGAGATTGTGTAGGAGCTATTTGTGAATTAATCCCAGCTTTCTTGTGTAAGTGCATTTTAGGTATGGACATGTTGTCTTGGAAAGAGAGGATCCATAGCTTAGAACATTAGTTCCCATTTCTGCCTCCTTGTCATCACATTGGACCAGAAAGCCCTTATATTTCAGGCTGCCATGTATTTTGAGTGAGAAGTCAACAAATATTTGATATTAGTTTCCCCTTTATTTTCCTGGATCCTAGAAATGCTGTGATCTGAACTTTTGTGCACCCCATGACTTTCCCCCAGGCTGAACACTTTGTTTTACTGCCTAATTCCTAATTTTTTTGAAGCCTCTTAACAACACTTCCTCAAGATGGGCATTCCATGATGCCTTCTCTCTTGGGTCCCCAGTTGTACTCATAGCACCTTGCACTTCCCTTGTCATAACACTTTAATACAGAATGGTGAGTTCTTAGTTAAGATCTGTCTTCTCCAGGAGCCCGTAAGCCTCTGTGAGACTGGGAGCCAAGCACATTCCATTTACTAATGTATTTTTAGAATGTATTAAAGTGCCCAGCATATAGACTGAATTTGATAAATATTTGATAAATCATTGAGTGACTGAATGAAGTAAGAAATCTAAATTCCAGACTTTGAGGGGGGACAGAGTAAAATGCATGAGAAACAATTCTCAGGTAATGTAGAATAGTGCATTTGCTGAACAATGACTGGGCATCAAATGCTGTTTTTCTTTTACCACCAAAAGTTCTGATTTGGATTACATAGAACTTTGGAAATGTGAATTTTAGTAATGCAGTAAATTGTTAAAGAATAGCAGTGTTGCCAACATTTATTTATTTTCTTCTAAGATGAGTGCTAGCCATACTACAAGTATAGTTATCACATTTGGATCAAACATTTCCAGTTAAGAGAAGCATTACTTAAAAACCTTAGCAGTGTTGGGTGGGCACTTTTCACATCTGGAATTTAACACTCCTTTCAGTCTCTTGATTATATGTTAACCTTGTAAACATATTAATTGTTTCTTCATAGGAACATGTTATAATATATAGGTATTTTAAAATACTAAATATGTACAGAATATATTTAAAATTAAGTATTGTGTCTGTGTGTGTGTGTGTGTGTCTGGATTTTCCCCCATGTTAATTTTATCTTAACTGAAATTAAAACAAAATAATGCCCAATAGTATGTTTATGGTTTATCATTGTAACAGGATTTTATTTCTTATGTAAATATCCCAACATTTTGTCATTCATTGATTCATAATCAAAATGCATACAAGGAGCACTGAATGTACAATGAACGCTGGATACAAAGATCAAGACAATGTATTTCCATAGTTAGAAAATACAATTGAGGATGTCTGTAACATTTGGCACATGCTAAAAAAGAGCCTAGGAATAAATCAAATAAAAGATAAAAAATACCTTTTTGTAGAAAGATGATCTTTAATGAAAGGCATTTGAGAAGATTTAAGTAAATAGAGAAAGATACTATCCTCATGAATTGAAAATCAGTGTTACTAAATTTTTAATTCTCCTCAAATTGAGTTATGGAATTCTAATCAAGTACCCAACAGATTTTTTTATGGAATTCAACAAGCTGATTCTCAAATTTATGTGAAAAAATAAAAGGCCAAGGAAAGAAAAGAGAGTCGTGAATAAAAAGAGAAAAAAATGGGAAGAATGGCATTATAACATATGTAGACTTCTTACAAAACCCTAATATTATACTTGATGCATAGCCAAATTGATTAGAGCACATTGCCAAGAAAGCACCAATTTATATGTGGAAACCAGATATATGACAGAGATGTCATTGTAGATCATCAAAGAGATGAGTTATTCAATAAATGGTACTGGGATAAAAATTTGAATTTGTATCCCTACCTCATAAAAGCACAAAAGCAATTTCAAATGAATTAAGGATTTACATTTAAATGTGAATTTGGAAAATATGATACAGAGAATGGAAGAATTTTCTAGGAAAATACAAAACACTATCTCAAAGGAAAGGATTGATAATTATGAACAATAATTATGAATATTAAATTTGTTCAGTGAAAGAAAAAGAAACAAGTCAAAGACTGGGGAAAGATATGTGTGCCATAAATATGACAAATGGTTAACATTCAGGATATCAAAAAGAAAAATAAGTAACCCAGGGAAAACAGGACAAATAAGAATAGTCAATTTTGATAAAATGAAATCTAAATGGCCACTAAACAACCTAAAGTCATGATCAGGGAAATGCAAATTGAAGCTACAGTGTTATGCAATTACGTACAACCATTGTTCTGACAAAATAACAAAGTTCAATACCAAGTATTGGTGAGAATGTGGAGCAGTAGGAAATTCTACCATACTGGGGAGAAGTGTAAATTAGTATCACTTATGAGAGCAGTATATTCGTAAGTATGTAGTCAAGTTGTGTGCCTTATTAGGGCCCATCCAGCAATGCCACTGGGAGGTATATCACAGAGATACTCCTGTGTACACAAGACATGTACAGAAATGTTTATTTCAGCATTGTTCATAATACTGAAAAACTAGAATTAAAACCAAATATCCATCAATAGGAAAATGGATAAATAATTTGGGGTATTTTCATGCAATGGAATATTACATGTCTTTTTGATAATGAATGAGATAGGCATGTATAATCCTATAATCTCGAAAATATGTTTACACTGCTCTGTATTAAGATTACACACATATGAAATAAAATCAAAGTCCTGCTTACGAATGACAAGAACTAAATTCTTTATGAAACTTGAAATGAAATTAATGATAGGCCAGGTGTGGATATTGAAAGGCTAACTTGTAGCATAAGGCAAGGGGAGTTCACCCAAGAGCAGGTGTGGACTTTGGCACAGTATTTCCTCTAACTGTACTTTTAAAATTCTTATGTGGAAACTTAGCAAAACAAAATCCTCATACGTTCTGCAAATACTCTGTTGAATGTCTTGGGTAATGCATTCAGCGTGTATCAAGCTTTTTGATGTTATTTTAACATGTCTTTCTGTAATTGTTTTTTAAGTGTGGCACTTGAGTTTTCAGGACTGTTCTGAGTTGTGATTGATCATTGTACATGCATTTTGAATAGGGACATCTGTCTCTGAAGCGTATTATGTCTCCTGACATGCCATTTCTCAGCTTGACAGAGCACCTCTAGAGGGCATAGGTTTTAATAAGAGAGAATATGTGATTTTTTTTTCCATAGAAAGTGGGTGGTGTTACATTTTATAAAGAAATAATGAATAGTTGGAATGACAGCTTACCCAATTTACTTTTTTTATGAGCCAAATATAAAACCAGAAATAATGCTTATTCATTTAGCCTTTATAATATTCACTTCAAACGTTTTTATAGGAGAATATTTACTAAGTTTGGTCATAGTCCTAGCAGACAGTGACAAAAGTGGCTTCTTTGTCTTTTTCTCCTAAATTTTTCTTTTTGTATCCTTATTATTTTTCTTTTAGACCCTAAATGTCTTCTTGCATTCTATTATATGAGCAAGTTCACATTTTAAAATACTTTGGAAGGTTGTAATTTTTAAAAACATGTTATGGTTTTTTATTACTAATTTTAAATCTGTTTTGATACTATTATTATAGTCATTCAGTAATCATAGCGCAGTTCTAAAAAAAAAAAAAAAAAAAGATACAAGGATGAATGAATGAGTTTTCTGTGGACTCTGCCCTTGAGGAACCCTGACTTGAGTGAGAGAACTAGATAAAAACACCTTCATAATGATAAAATGGGAGCACTCAGGCAGAAGTAGGGATGATGGCCCGTGACATTGAAGAAGCAGGGACGAGCTCTCTTGAATGGGGTGACACTGAGCAAGCTGACAGACAAGATAACTGATCTAAGTCTGAACAAGTGCATTTTTTGGGGCACCTGGATGGCTCAGTGGGTTAAGCCTTTGTCTTAAGCTCAAGTAATGATCTCAGGGTCTTGGAATTGAGCCCCGCATCGGGCTCTCTGCTCAGTGGGGAGCCTGCTTCCCCCTCTCTCTCTGCCTGCCTCTCTGCCTACTTGTGATCTCTGTCAAATAAATAAATAAAATCTTAAAAAAATATTTAAACAAGTACATTTGAAAAAAAGAAGGGAAGGGCAGACAGGTGGAACACCAAGCCTAAGTGGATAGAAGAGGGAAAGGTCTTGGCCAGTTGATGAAAAATGGGGACTTCCTTGTACATGGAGACCAGGTCTGTGCAGGAAATGACCAATAAATCTAGAAAGGTGGAATTTTCATTTATGTATAGTATTTATAGTCCTTTGCTTCCACTTTGCTTTCCTCTGCTATATTGCCTTGCACTACCATCTACTCCAGACATTTCTTAGTCATTGGAGAAGAGTCACAGGTAGTTATATTTCCTACCCCATTTTCTCAGTACCTAACAACTTCTTTCAGTTGTCTTGATTTCCAGAGATGGGACTTAAATTTCAGTTACTGTGTTCAAAAGATTTAATGAAAGGTCCTACCCTTGATCTAACTAAATGATTGGCCAATTTTCTAACCAAAGAAAATGTTCATGGTTTAACAGGTCACCGATTTAAATTTCATTGATGAATTTTTCTCTTTGTTTGGTTAATATTACTGGTTCTTGAGGATACATATTAAAAAAAAGTTTATGATGTGTGCATTTATGGAACTAAAGTTTATGGTTATTTTTTTTTCCCAGTCTGTGTCACTGCACTTGCTTAACCCTACACTTTCAACATCCTCCAATCAGGAAGGAATACCACCTTGAACTTCGATTTTGTAGAAAGCTCCTCCTTTGAATTGTTTTAATTATGACTTAACAGTTTCCCATTTCTGGATATTTTGGTAAAATTTTAGAGCATTTAGAAATCATATGCCGTTCCTTTCAGTTACAAGAAATTATCCTTTTATTTCCATGATCCGTTAAATGGGTATTTTGGTACTTAAAACATGTCAGAAGATTAGCTTCGTGTCTAGAATGTTTGCCCTAAACAGCTTAAAGGCATGTGTTGTTTGTTCACATTTAGCAATGACTTTAAAAAATTGAAAAAAAATCTTTGAATGGACTGCTTTATTAAAATAATGGAAGAACTCAGTAGAGGAAGAACTCCCAGGGAAGAGGTTAAATAATATAAATAGCTCTGCTGAGAGTGCAACAAAGTTCTCTATTGTGCTGTTGCCACAGCAGCACCAATAATTCAAAACAAGGAAATGGAGTCTCATGTTTAATATAATACAGACTTTTCCCTAGAACTTCTGTGGTCTAGGGTTTTTCAGGGATTGGCATGTTTATCTACATATGTCTAAATTTAGATATGCCTTTTATGTAACATGGTAAAAGAGAAGTACTTAAAATTCTATAAGATGCAGGTATTTCTTAAGTATTTTTGTTTGTTTTAAAATTGACTTTAAAATATCAGGAATTTTCCTGGTGAAGTAATGCCCTAGGATATTGTGAATATGTGCATATGAAGAGGGACATAATCTTTTATGCATTTTATATATTCGATTTTAAAAGGTCACTTTGGAAGGTATGAAGAAGGGTTTGGTGTAGCGCAAGAGTGAAAAGTGATTTTTTTTTTCTGTTGAAGCATTTTAATCCTGTAACAAGAGCTACCTCTGCTATAGTAGTGAGTATTCCATTCTGAAAGTCCAATCTGGAAACTCAGAAACATGGATGTAGAAGTTTCCAAGTTTTGAAGTAAACTTTATGCCATTTTAGAGATAAATTTGAAAGATATTGGACTGCTATCTCAGATATGTATAAAATTTAATTCACTGTAAAATAAAGAACAACTTAAACTCTGCCAGAATCATTCTAATAGAGTAAAACCTTATTTATAAAAAACATTCAAATGTAATATACTACATTTTATTAAACTCATGTGACACAACATAGTCCAGATAGAGACTTCCTTTAGAATATAATTTTTCTTGTCCCTGTGTTAGCTATTTTGTCTCACTATCTGCCTACCTGGCTTTCATATTACCAATTTAACCCTTATTCTTACTAAAAAATAGTGCTAAGGCAATTCTGATTGTTATGGGATAAGAATAAATGAAATGATTAGGGAAATTTTTATGTTCTGATCTTCTCTACCCAATGACATCATGATGAAGATGATGCAAAAAATTGGTCAAATGTCTTTCCAGTATGAATGTGTGTTTGCATTTTACCCTTTTAATAAGGACAGATGTTGCCTAGAAGCTAGTTTTCTCAAAGGCTTAATTCACATTCTATGTGTAAATTGGCCAACTACTATTTTTTACACAAAAATTTTATTAAGGGATTATGATTCCATTTCACTTATCTTTTCTGTCTAGTGTCGAAAGGGGAATTCTCAGAGGCTTGAGAAAGTAATTGTGCATTAACCTTAAAAATGATCAAAAAGTTAAAAAGGAAGGAAAAGGAAAATATTCATCCATTCAGCAAATACTTGCTAAGGAAGTACCTCTGTTGCATTTCTAGGCATTGGAGAAAAAGTATTAAAAATGTTGGGATAGCCTCATGAAATATACTTAAATCCTTAAAGAGGATTTCGTGATAATGTACTGAGATTTTTTAGTATTGTTATGACTCATTGCATTCATTCACTCATTCAGGCAATGCTTGCCTCATGAGAACATCAAAATTTTTATTATGTAACCTAATCTCCCTTTCTTCATCCAATTTTTTTTCCAGTTTCTCAAAAGGAATAAAATTTTAAACATTAAAAGGTCTTCACTGTCATTGGAAAACAGAGTCAGGTTTATCCATTCTAGGATAATTCTTTCTTTTATTTTACCATTCCCATTCCAACCTCGATGCTTTATTTTTAGTGTGCCTGAGGAAGACCAAGTGTGAGATTGAAGAGCAGAGCTCTGTCTGTGAGATTGAAACAGAGTCACAGTCATCTCTGTATCCTGGAGGATAATAAGCTTTCTGTACGATGGCCATGTTGTACATGGTAGTAGTGAGCATCATAATTATTCATTGGCTTCTATCCACAGATTGTTCTCTAGAGGAGGGAAATACTGCATGAGCTTTGTGGCCAGTTTTCCTGTTCAGACTCAGTATGCTTGGTGGAACATGTTTTTATAGGTACTCTGTGTAGAAAGAGAAAGGCTGACAAAGGTTTCCATGACTTTCAGTCTTCGAATGATGAAAACTGAGGACCTGGTGGAGGATTTCAGGAAACCACTTACTTAATTGACTCTCTTTTCAAGGAAAATGTATTTCAAAGGATAATGGCCTGAGATTTGACTCCAAAGCTTCAATGTAGATCAGAAATTCTTCAGGCTGAACTATATAGCTAATGCTCAATTACCTTAGCTTCTATTGAACCATATTCTAAACACCTTCTTTTGTAACCATCACCTTGTGCCGAAGTCTATATTTTTAGCCTTTAAGCAGAGCTCAAGCACTGTATTTAGACATCTGACTTGAAGACAAAAATTGCTCAGTGAGCAGAACAAATGTTCAGAAAATAACATTTCAAGGTTAGAGTTAGTGTCCTGAATAAAATTCCTTTTCTTCTTTTCCTCCCTACTGAATATAACATAAATAATGTACCCTGACTGGCTTTCAAGACTAAAAAAATCAGAGAATAGGAGTGAACTTGAAGAAGAAAGAGGGAGTAATTAAAAATTGAAGGGGCTTTTGTTGAACTATTGTTTGCCTGAAACTAAGTATACATTTTATTCCTGATTCAATAGGATTATGGATCTTAAAAGGATTTAAAAAACCGTAAGGTAAAGCTTGTAGAAAAAGTGCCCGAATGAGCCTACAGCCACCTTAAAAAAATATTGAAAGAACACACACACACACACACACACACACAGTCATTATCATATCCTTCTCAGAGTAGAGAAGAGAAAACTATATAAATATTATTTATGCTTACTTGTAGTATTGTGGTTAATCAATTTTTGACCATTTACAATGTGCTGGCCCTTTCTGTAATTGACCTTGCTTAATATTCATAACAATTCTGTGAAATAGGCATTATTAGCCCCATTTTATAAATAAGAAAATAAAGGCCAGAGCATTTAATAACATTTCTAAGACATCGAGTTAGTGGTAGCATATTATGGATATTTCTTAGGAAAATCCTAAAATGGTCCCTGAGACTCCCTAGTCTTGAGAAATAAAAACAGTTTAATTCTTAGGGGAATAGACAGGAGTGAAACAACACAATTATTATTGTTAAACAAGACATGGCAAGGTCCCCGGACCATTTCCAGAAAGGGAAGTCACATATTTGCACTGGGAGAAAGTGATTATCACTTGGTGGAAATTACTTTAAAGGAATGCAGGCCATTTGGCTTGTGTATGACTCGGTGAGGGACTTGTCCCTTTGTATCCCAGGAAGTAAAGGATATTGTAATTGCATTTCACAATGGGCCGGTAAGAAATGGGTCTGGGCACTACTTCCTTTTTGCTGCCTGGTACAGGGTATAATCTTAACTTAGTACAACACAGTCTCTGTGTAAACAGCTAGAACCCAGGACTGTTTTAAAGATCTAAGTTTCTCAACCTTGGAATAAGGTCCCGAAAGAAATGTTGGAAAATCTAGGTGGTTTTTAGGCACTGTATTTAGAAACAAATAAAGAACATGTGGAACTCTTTGACCCTTTTCTGATCCTCAATGTTCTAATAGTCAAAGTACACTTTAACCCAGCAGAGGGAGGCATTCCATAGTAGGGCATAGTAATAACGTAAGGAGAGAGAGTAAATCAAAGGTGAGTAAAAGATTTATTTTTAAACTTGGTGGAACATGAAGTTTATGCCACAGAAAGTGTAACAGCCGGCTATTTTTTGTTGAACTGATTATCTGTTCCTCTTTGCAGAATGGGTTGCATTGTACAGTACACATGGCTCAAATGGCATCTTAATTAGTTCATTTAAAATTCTAAAGGTTAGCATTGCATTTTTATGCTGAGTGTTGTGTTGTTCTAAAACAGAGAATTTTAAGTACTAAAATTTAATTCCATTTAGTGACTGAGTCATTGACTCTTTAAGACCTCTTGGAAGTTAACACCATTATTTACAGGTCAGCCTGGGGAAATTCAGTGATTTGCTCAAAGGGAAGTAGTAGTAAAGGGCAGAGTCAACCATCTAAGACTTTGGATTTTCGACAAGTATGAAAAACAGACAAAGTGATGCCATACTTCAGTTTCTATGTCTGTGGAGTATTCTGCCCACCCCACTACCCTAGGCAAATGAGAGGTAGAAAAAACACTCCTGTGGGAGTTGGACACATGTCTGGTCAAACCTCATCTCATGTCATCAACTATACCACTTGGCCAATTTAACCAGCCTTCATTTTCTTAAGTACCACTATGGTGTTTTGTGTGTGAATAGAAAGAAGTATGGGAGGTTACCACATCAACAATGGTTATTTTTGTTGTACAGATGATGAGGCAGTTTTTACTTCTGTCCTCATATATTTCTTCTGTTATTTGATTTGACAATATATGACTTGTATATTAGTTAAAATCTTCCCTTTAAATTAAAAAAAATGTGAATTTTCTTTATTATTTACAAATTATATGTAAGATCTGCTAATTTTTTTTACTTTTAAAAAAAATTTTTAAAATTTATTTTCAGCATAACAGTATTCATTGTTTTTGTACCACACCCAGTGCTCCATGCAATCCGTGCCCTCTGTAATACCCACCACCTGGTACCCCGACCTCCCACCCCCTGCCCCTTCAAAACCCTCAGATTGTTTTTCAGAGTCCATAGTCTCTCATGGTTCACCTCCCCTTTCAATTTCCCCCAACTCCCTTCTCCTCTCTAACTCCCCTTGTCCTCCATGCTATTTGTTATGCTCCACAAGTAATTGAAACCATATGATAATTGACTATCTCTGCTTGACTTATTTCACTCAACATAATCTCTTTCAGTCCTGTCAAAAGTTGGGTATTCGTCTTTTCTTTTCTTTGTTTTTTTTAAATAGTATTTTATTTATTTATTTGACAGAGATCACAAGTAGGCAGAGAGGCAGAGAGAAAGGAGGAAGCAGGCTCCCCGCGGAGCAGAGAGCCCAATGTGGGGTTCCATCCCAGGACCCTGGGATCATGACCTGAGCCGAAGGCAGAGGCTTAACCCACCGAGCCACCCAGGCGCCCCGGTATTCGTCTTTTCTGATGGAGGCATAATACTCCATAGTGTATATGGACCACATCTTCCTTATCCATTCATCCAAAAATATGGAACGCTTCACGAATTTGCGTGTCATCCTTGCGCAGGGGCCATGCTAATCTTCTCTGTATCGTTCCAATTTTAGTATATGTGCTGCCGAAGGGAGCACAGATCTGCTAATTTAAACTTTTTTTTTTTATCCCCATTAAACACTGGACAAATGATGGCTACATGAAGCATGAGACTCTGGGACCATTTCTGTGTCATTTGTTTCGATTTTTGGCTCAGAAGACATCATCTCAATTATATATTCAGTTGTGTGTTATTTTTTGTTTTTGTTTTTGATTTTTTTTTGCCAGTTCTTGCTTATTTCATCTTCTATTATAGTAACTGCAGAGAACAAAAGCATGTTTTGTTCTCATTCAGAATCTAATTTATTTCATAATCTTCAAAAATTTGGTTTTTTAAGTTGTCTGTAATTTTAAGATTACTACAGGTGAACTATCTGGAGTCTAAAAAAAAAAATCTTTTTATATTCTAGACATTGATTTTGTAGTCAAAATTATCTGTAGTTAGTTCTGGTCTTCCATTTACCAAATACGAGACTTTGGTCAGTTTACCAGGCTTTGGGAAAATTAGTCTCCTCATCTGTGAAATAGATGGAAGAAAACTTAACCCTCAAGATTACTGAGATCATTAAATGAGTTAAAATTTTCAAGTGTTTGGTATTATGGAGACTAGATGAAGATGGATTCCTTTCTCATTCACTTGATTTAAATTCAACATTCACTATTACTATTATCCCAGGTAAAAATTTGCTTATTCCTTTTGCAATAAATTGGGTGTAGATTTTAGCAGTCTGTTTTTAAGAGTAATTGAATTGTGTGGAGTAGCTAAGATGACCAGCTGAGACATTAACATAACATAACACATTGACATAAAGTTGATTTCACCCTAAATTGTCTGAGTTGCCAGGCAAGCTTCACTTTATCAAGGAATAAAATGAGAAATCCACAAAGCCAAAGTAACAATAAAAAATACTTTTGAAGCCAAAAGACCAAGTAAAGGCTGCTGTGATAATGGAGAAGATTCTGATATTCATGAAAAGTACTGCACAATTTTTTGATGTCTTCAGACTTATGAAATATTTTTTCCTGATGCTCAAAGTAGAAAAGTTGGCCAAAAAGAAAAGGTAAAAAGAATATAAAATTTATCTGTAATTATACCATCCAGAGAGAATTATTCTTCACATACTGGGCTTTTAGTCTTTTTCTCTTGAATATGTGGATACATTTTATGTATAAGGTGGAAGGCTGTGAATGGAGTATGTTTGTGTTCCAAGATAGTACTACACCTTTTTGTATCCTTTTTACCTAACATTGTATTATAAATTTTTAGCATCATTAAATATTTTCAATATCTTAATTTGTCGAAGTTGTATTATAATCTGTCATATAATTATACCCTAATTTCTTTTATTATTCTCCTTATATTGGGCATATAGAGATAATTTGTGTCCAACAACATTTTAAAATAACAGTGTAATGGAAGTTCATTTACATAAATCATCATTTCACATCTTTTTTTCCCCCTTAGAAATGATTCTTAGAGTCACTCCCAAAAAGCATGAACTTTTAAAAAGATTCTTGATATACTGTGACAATTTTTTCCTCCAGGGAGGGTTTACCAATTTACATTCCTATCAGTAGTATAGAGAATACTCTTCACCTCATATGCTTATCATCATCTTATATTAGCCTCAACTGAAAGTAAAAATGTTAATCTTTCACAATCTGCATTTATTTGATTATTCGTGAAGCTGAATACTGTGTGTCCTATTTACTGAGGAATACACACACACACACACACACACACACACACACACACACACACAAACACACACCCCCTCCCAGCAAGTATTTAATATATTGTATTCAATGGCAGTTTTAAAAATTTTATTTCAATATATGTCAGTAAGCAAGATCTTGTCTAAAAATAATCACCTTAGCAGCAAATTTAGTCAAATGCTTAAAGCATTTTTAAAGAGACTACATCTGGCATGCTTTCCTCAGAAAGACATGCTGCATGATACTATTCTTATGAGATTTTCATATCACCTTTTATGCTGGGCAAGTGGTAACTGTTGCATTTACCCTGGATTCCCCAACAGTGTTAAACTAGAAAACTTTCAAACCTGCAAACATCTGCTTTTGTCATCAAAATTAAAATACATAACTGAAAGGAAAGTTCTAGTTCACAAACTGTATAATCTTCTGATTCTGCAGAATGGAAATGAATAAACTTGAAAACATATTTAAAGACTGAAGCTCTAGTCAGCATATAGCTGAACACTGGAGAAAGGGTGAATTTCCTTTCAAAGTAAGCACTGGCATGACTCTACTCTCTAACAAGAAAAAGTAACATTTCCAAAAATTGGATCATCATTTCCACACAGATTTCTATGATTCTAAAAGTTCTTTTCTATACAGCTTGGTGGTACATTTTTATAAATTCCCCCCAAACCAGTAGTGATTGCATAATTTTGAGTGTGTATACCTGAGCATTTTAAATGGTCTTACTATGTATGATTTTTCAAGATCTTAGCTTATTCTTCAAGGATGTCATGTTTGGTCCCTAAGAGGACCAGATTTGAAATGTTTCTAATTTGGGAGAAAATAAGCTTTTACTTGAGGAAAAAATAAGGTCTAAGTCTTCAACAGATTGAAGGATAAACTGGCTTATAAAGAAGAGGGTTTTTTTTTTTTTTAAGATTTTATTTATTTATTCCAGAGAGAGAGAGAGACAGAGTGAGTAAGGGGAGGAGCAGAGGGAGAGAGACAAGGAGACTCTGTGCTGAGTGGGGAACCTGACTTGCGGATCAGTCTTAGGACCCTGAGATCATGACCTGAGCTGAAACCAAGAATCAGACTGTTAACTGACTGAGCCATACAGTTGCCCCAGAAGAGGGTATTTCTTAAGCCTTAGAAGAAGTTAATAAAATAATTTTATTGAATTCAAACATGACTTAGCTTCTAATATTAATTTTATAAATAGGAAAAAGATAGAAATTAAGGAGTCAATCCCATTTACAATTGCACCCAAAACCATAAGATACCTAGGAATAAACCTAACCAAAGAGGCACAGAATCTATACTCAGAAAATTATAAAGTACTCATGAAAGAAATTGAGGAAGACACAAAGAAATGGAAAAATGTTCCATGCTCCTGGATTGGAAGAATAAATATTGTGAAAATGTCTCTGCTACCTAAAGCAATCTACACATTTAATGCAATTCCTATCAAAGTACCATCCATCTTTTTCAAAGAAATGGAACAAATAATTCTAAAATTTATATGGAACCAGAAAAGACCTCGAATAGCCAAAGGGATATTGAAAAAGAAAGCCAACGTTGGTGGCATCACAATTCCGGACTTCAAGCTCTATTACAAAGCACCTTCATTTTAAAGGTTAACTTCTAAAATTATTATTATTTAGCTTATAGGGAAATTTATTTATTTATTTTTTACTTTTTTAAAGCCCCAGATCTTTTTTAATCAACAGTTATTTGAGTGTTTTCGTTGTCACACATTCAGTCTTAGATCCTGGCTTGTGTGGCCTCCAGCTATCTAATAAACGAGATAAAATAATGTCTGATTATCTGGAGCACAAGGTAATAAATCCTTTTATTTGGGCACATCCTTCTTCTGATTTGCAGGCAGCTTAATTTTTATATCTGGTCTTTAACCAGCGCTTGACGTGGAGCTTAATTTAGTATTTGAGAGGAATTTTATTTGTTTGTATATTTTAACTGTGGACCTTTCTGATTGTGTTCAAAGAAATTTTCATAGCTACTGTCCTCTAATGTTTTAAAACTAAGTATACTTTTGGTTGCTTATTACTTATTATAAAACCTTATGTGTTCATAAGGTTCTCAGTAGAGAATTCCTGTTTACATGTTAGCAGATACTCCAGAGTCAGTCCTATATAAGCCATGTATAATTGTTTTTACAAAATGAGATCAAAGGGCTTGGTCACCTGCTTGTTACACTAAATATCATATCTTTGACATTCTGTATTTTATAAATGTTGCTATTTTTCTAATTGACCAAGTAGTTAATGTTAGAGATCATGTTAGCCTGTAGAAAATTTGTATATGATCCTTAGAGTGTTACGAATCTTTTGAAATGAAATTTCACCTAGAAATCTAGATGTCCAGGGGCACCTGGGTGGCTTAGTCAGTTCAGCATCCACTTCTGGGTCAGTTGGTGGTCTCAGGGTCCTGGAATCGAACCCTGCTCGGGCTCCCTGCGCCGCTGGGACTCTGCTTCTCACTCTCCTTTCTGCCGCTCGCCCTGCTTGTGCTCTCTCTCTGTCTCTGTGTCAAATAAATAAATAAATAACACCTAAAAAAGAAAAAAAAGGAAATCTGGATGTCTACTTTCTCTTGAAAGATGGAAGGCTCTGTACTACTCTTAATCTCTGGGTCACAGTGGATAGAAGCTGATGGTAGCCCACATTACCTAACTTGTGGTCTTTATTTAATGTTTCCTTCACTTCCTGATGTTCCTGCCTGACTTCTGAAGCAGGTGAGTTTGCCAAGGATAGTGGACTTGCTAGGGTGGTAGTTTTTAAGGAGGTTGCCCTGGTCTCTAAGGCAAGGGACAGAAAATAATGGGAATGTTTTCTAGATGCCACAATGTTCAAAGGGTGCTTCTAGTATTTAGTAGGGCTAGTCTCATGGATGTAAGGGTTTGGTAATGTTAGGGACATTGCTACACGTGGAAAAAATTTTGTGTTATGCATTTCAGTTATTTCTTTGGATCGTGGGTGAAACACCTGTTTACAATTATTTGAGCCTAAAAACCAAAAATAGGCTGCACATATAAAAACTGTTTTATTCCATTTTGGTATACATTGATTTTCTAGGACTACAACTATTATATAATTTCACATTTTATTATTAGAGGCTCTATGATGAATTGTTCGCCATTTGGAAAATCATGTCACTGACAACAACATGGCTAATGGTATTTTCACCAACATACACAGCTCTAACTGTATGTATTTGTAGTTCCCTTGTTCAGTATTGAAAAAAGGAAAGTTCATGCTCCTTTGAAATCTTTTATGAATAAGGAATAGTTCTCAGCTCCTACAAAGAATAGTAATCATTTTTCATGTTTTCTCTATGTCTGTGGTCTGCGATTTGCCTTAGCATGTTATCTGGATTTCAGTTAATCTTATTTTTCCTTTTACTTAATGTGCTAATAAGTCTGGTTCATTGCTTCTTGTCTTAACACTGGATTTTATTCTCATGCTCACTCAACTGTCCAGTCTTTCACTTGCCTACTTTTCTTGTAAGACTACTTCTTATTACATCTCTTCATCTGGATTTACTCACAGGGTAGTAGGGCAAACATTGGAGGACTTCTGAGACGTGTAAAGATTCTTGTGTCAGAGCTCTTTATTGATTTTGAAAAATATGCTGAATAGAGGTTGGATTTAGAATCTATGAGTTTCATTTTAGGTTAGCAAAAGAGCATTGCAAAATACTTGTTTTAAATGGGAGGGGCTTTGTGCTTGATGAGTTTAGTGCTCTGGGTAGGCATCAGGATATATCTAAGTCCTGAGGAGGCTTACAGTCTTCTAGAAAGATACTACATAGAAATACTCTATCATTAGACTGAGAGGATGATGAAATATGCCCTAGGATTTCAGAGGGAGGCAGGTTGGTATGTTTGAATGGAGAAAGGCTTCTGGAAGAGGCTGAAGAATTTCACCTCAATATAGAAGCCTGGGGAGGCTCTTTTTTGAGAAAGAGAGTTAATTCTCTTTTGCTCAAGAGTTCTGTGTCTTTTCCTCTTCCTTCGTTGAAGATGCAGAAGCTACACATTTAACTGAGAGAGTCATGGATGTGAAATGTTGATTTTAGGTATTTTCTCCTCCTCTTAAACTCAGATACAAAGATATGACCTTGAGGGCCTAAACTATGCAATTGTTCCTCTTCAAGGAACTTGTAGCTGGCATCTCAGAACAAGGCATGACTAGTATTTCACTTCAGTCTAGTACATTTTCTTAGCTCTAATTAGAAAACAAACTTATGGAGATGGAAAATAAATTCAATAGCTCTCCAAAGTTTTTCCTTTCCTTGTTTGATTAGGTGAGTAGGGGGAATACTAAGAAAGGAGAAATGACTGCAATGAATTGCTAGCTTCCTTAGCTTCCCTTAGTTTACCAAATTTCACTCTTCTTGCATCTTTTATCACCATCACCACATGTGATTATATAAAACTTCTAGAAGTTCTCTGAAGAGACTCATTTTCAGTTACTCAGCCAATCAAAGGCAAGGGTTAGTGAACTTCAATAATGTTTTGATTTGGGGAAAATCTTTTTCCTGATACAGTGGGACATACACTTCCAAGTGAGTACTCCAGATTTAATTCAAATGCCACACATTGAAATAGCTCAGAAAATTATGTGTTACAAAGCTCTGGGGAAACAGTGTTTTGTATATTGCAATCTCTTGGATTATACAAAATCCAATTCTGAATTGGATCAGAATTATTTTATTTCATTAAAATCTGTCTTTAGGTGCTGTATTTTCTTTTCATTTACTACAGGTATTTACGACCTAGAAAACAGGTCGGAGTATTTCTTCAGAAGACATTTATTTAATTTTCCCTCGTCCAGAGGCACATGTCTGCTACTTGGTCCTGTTTTAATTGCTAATGTCTAAGCCAGGGCCCCAGGTTGTGGAAGTTTCTATATCTGGTAAACTGGCTTTACTCCAGGACAGAACATTTATCAACAAATGAAACACCAGTGACTTCCCACACGTCCTGTGATTGCATTAAAAAATCCTTTCCCTTCCCGCCCAGCTGAGAGTATGCTTGGAGAGTATGGAGCTGACAGACATTCTGTCTCTTCCTCCTCCTCACTTTGTAAAATCACTGGTTTCTGTAGTCTGTTAGGCTTCTTATTAATAGTAATAAAATGTTCATTCATTAACTGTCTCATGCCTACGAACTAGATATTGTCACTCTCTTTCCCCTCAAGTTAGACTGTTTTTATAAAGTCGTGCTGTAGCACAGAAGTGAGCTGGAAAACTGATTTTGAGTCTGTAGCATCAGGTACTATTTAACCAGTGGGAGGGACTGATAAAATTAGCAAGTTGACTAACCACTTCCCTTCCTTGTGGCTCTTTAATATTATAACGGATACAGAAAAGTTCAGAAGGACTGGGCTAGTTTTCGAAACCACAGCACACTTTGGCAAAGAGGGAATGTACAGCAGAACGGGTAAGTTTCTTCCTTTTAATCTTTTAGAAGAACTGTAAAAACGATAAAGGGTAGAAGTTTTTAAGTTTGATCATGCAAATCATCTTTAGTAGTGTGTAGGCTGTGGAAAGATAAACCTGCTACGAGAAGGGGGAAGCAGAAGGTTTTCCGATCAGCAGCAGTAGCTCCAGGAACAGCAAACATGAGTGGGCAGAAGATTCAACTCCTACAATATCTTCATTGCCCCACATAGGTCACAGTCAAACTCGGGGGGCAGTGTTCTTGTACTAGTATAATTTTTGAAAGATAAGTTCCTGCACTCTTAGTTCTTGCAATCCAGACTTTGTAACTGTCATTAGAGTCATTGAGTTAGCGAACCCAGATGTCCCTCTGGGTTCTGAAACAGCTTAAGGTCTTTAGTTATCTAGCCTGTGGTTTAAATTTGCATTGCTTTTAACTTTCTATTATGGAAAATCTCAAATACAAGCAGAAGTAGAGTGCACAGTGCCTAGATTGCCCATGCTCTGTCACACAGCTTCAGGAGTTAGGGACTCGGAGTCCACGTTTCATGCACACCTCTGTGGCATGCTCCCCACTTTAGTCCTGTAGCATTGCAATATTTTAAATATGCCAATTCTGAACGTTAAATGAAAGAGGCCAAGAATCGCCTCAAGGTTCCTATCCATTCAGTAGTATAAGTTTTAGAGAAATGTCATTGCAGAAAGCTGAATTTTGAGTCAACAAAAGCAAGATCAACTTTCTAGTTGTTTGGCCAATGGGAGTGGGAATAGAGGAGAGTAGTAAAGATTGTGGACTCTGGGGCTAGACTATTTGGGGTCAAATTTTGGTTCCATGCAATCCATTGTTTTTGAGGAAGCTTCCTGATCCTTTTCTACCTTGGTTTCTCACCTGAAAAAATGAAGATAAATGGAAGTATTGATTTTTTTGAGGCTCGGGGACAATGAGACCCTTTGTACGTGTAAAGACTTGGCAAGGTGCTGAGAACAGAGAGTGCTCACTCTGTTAGCTCCACAGCTGTTTGCTGAAGTGATTAGAGTGATAGAAGGGATGGGCTCTGTTTAGACAGAAAGCTAAACATGTGTCTGAGCATACTTGTTTGTTTTCTGACATTGTTTTCTTTTGATTATTTGATGATGTGACACTGGGAAAAGTGTCCATGGAGACATCTTACTTGTTCTTGGGCTCCTTGCCCTTACTCACCAAATTAATTCTCTCTGAGAGAGAATTAAGAGTAACAGAGCTTGTCTCTTCCATTCTCTTTCTCTGAGGAAGAGGGAACAGAAATGTGTCTCTGCTCACGAGCAAGGAGAAGTCAAGTTGAGGGGGGAGTCCTGGGCTTCTCTCATCCCTGAGAAGGGATGTATTGTCAGTGGATGTATGCAATGCTGCTAGGCCTGGGAGGCTGCCTCACATCTGAACTCTTGTCCTTTCTCTCAGAGACAGACTCTGTAGGCCTACTCAGGCCTTCCAGGGCTGCAAGCTGCCTAGATACTTTTCTCATTAGTAATGAGGATGGTAAAATTCTGAAGATGGCCACAAGTGGGGAAGTGAGGACCTTCCCCTACTCTGTGGAAATTCTTACTCTGTGTCATTAATATAAGTACTAATGACTGCTACTGACTGAGCGTTTACTGTGTACCTGGCATGGCACTGGGTGGTTTTCTCATTTAATACCCCTAGTATTCCTGCATGAAATTTAGTGTTACTATGTTCATTTTATAGATGATGAAACAGAGGCACAGAGAGATGAAGCAGCTTGCCTTTGATTACCCAGCTATAGGAGACAACCAAGATTTTGTTTCAGATCTGTCTGACTTAATCACTTGTTAGAGCATTTGTCCCTAAGAAATCAGTTTGTTCATACATATGCAGTCAAAATGCATCCACGATGTTGCTCTTAGACTTCCCAAGGTGAAAGTCATCACTGTTTCTCTAAACCAAAATGGAGGGAAAAGCTTTTGTCTAGCAATAGATTTCCCACAGTGAATGTTCATAATGCCTAATTATAAGCTGGAAATTTGTCAGAAATCTTGACAAATAAAGAGGCTGGTGGGGTGGGGGTGGAGTTACTGCTGTAAGGAAGTAAATATTGAACTGAGAGAGGGAAAAAAAGAAATGCTCTTTTAGTAAATTAACCATGCCTCAGTGGTGGATTTAATTTTTAAGGCCATTTGTCTCTCTTGAGTTTTTGTAAACGATGGGTGAAATTCATCTGCGTCAATTTTTAAGAACATGCAGCCATGTTGTAAAACAAATGATAAACACTGATGCACTGCCGAAATAAAAATTGGCTGACTCTTCTGGGAGGTTCTGAAGAGAACTGGGTCATACACTGTCAGACATTTTCAAAACCTGGGATTGACTTTCAGTGCTTTTTCTTTTAGATTACTGGTAAAACTGTAAAAATAGAACCAAATGTGTGAATGAAAGAAGAGGTTAATTTCACAACTTTGGAGAATTTTTTTTTTTTTCCTCCTCCAGGGGAGTAATGGTGTTTTAAAAAATTTTCCTTTCCTGAAAGGGATGCTGTCTGGAATTTCCAGCTAAAAATGAGAATATCACATATAAAATAATTGACTTCTCTTATCAGGCAATCGGGGTGCATTCAGCAATCTTTCATCTTTATTTTTCCTTCATTGGCTACAGAACTTTTGTCATCTTGATAGAATCAGCCAAGCTTTACTTATAAAAACATTGGAAGAGATTTGAAATCCTGCTATCTTTTTGCAGAGAAAGTAGGGGATGAATGGAGCTGCGACTGCTCCAGGGAGGGAGTAAAGTTGGAAAAGATCATAGTTACAAAGCATCCTTGGATTCTTAAATTTTTGAGAAAGCAAAGAGGCTAGTTAGTACTGGTGACAACAAACCATTTTTTTGCAGAACTGTTCCATTACCTGTGTTTTCTCTAATGTCTTTATCTCATAAGAACACATAGCTGATTAACTTGTAAAGGATTCACAGTTGGAAATGTCTGTATCTCTGTATGGTTAGAGACAGAGGCAGAACAGCCATTAGACTTGTCATGGTCACCTTCTTTAGGTACTAATGTAATTTCTGATGGCTTTGGTCACCCCCGCCAGTGATAGGACACCAGTGCCCTCATGCTTCTGAATGGACTTTTTCTGTCCTCATCTTTAATATTTGTCACTTCTTTGATGTCACTGCTGTTTTGGGGGTTAGATGTTTTATTAAAAGTCTTGAATAAAAAAGGCATTTGTTTTTCCTTGACATGAGTCCTGTGTGTCCGTCTGTCTGTCTCTCTTTTGTTCTTTAGACTCTTTCATCACAAATTTTGAGTATCACCTGCCCTGGAGATTTAGAGATTAATAATCACAGCTTCTACCCTCAGGAAGCTTACAGACAGTGGGGGAGCAAAACTGCAGGAAGTGAATGAAGCTCTAGTTCATAGAATATATCCTGTCTTCATCAGACTGACAACATTGGGAAGGGGAGTGTGTGTGTTAATAAGAGATCAGAGAGCCATGGCCCAATTTCTCTCGCTTTGTGATTTGGAGTATCTTACTAACCTTCCTAAGCCTCAGTTTCTTTACCTGTAAAATGATATCAAACTCATAAGGGCTTTCTATGAATTGTATGACACATGTTAAAAATTTATATAGCATTCAGTGTATAGTTTGAGGGATCAGGGAAAGTCTCTACCAAAAGGTGGCTCACTTTAAGATGAATCTGAATGACATAGAATGATCTTTCCAAGTCACAGGGAAGACTTTCTAAGTCACAAGACTTTCTCTTGTGACTTTCTAAGTCAGAAGAAAGACTTTCTAAGTCGCATGTGCCAAGTGGTAAGGAGTTTAACTTCTCTGAGGAAGAGAGTAAAGGCCATCATGGTTGAAATGTTTAAAAACGGGAGAGTTGCTTAGAGGTGTAAGTAACAGAATCAAGATCGTGCTGAGCCTATTAGGTCATGGAGGGGAAGTTGCATATTGTTACAATTGTAATCAGAAATGATTGAAAGCTGACCCTGGAAGGATCTGAATACTACTTTTAAATTAGTTAAAAAGTAGAGAATAGGATCTCACAAAGCAAAAGACATAGAAACAGGTTAGAAAACTCTTAGTAGCTTGAAATAAGTAGTGCCAGTGGGGAAGGAGGACAGTGGACAGAACTGAGAAATCCAGTATAAGACTTAGGATTTGATAAATAATTTGATGTGAAAATAAGGGTGAGGAAAATGTTAATTCTGATCCTATGGCATGAACAGCTGGATCTAGGGAAGGTCACGTATGAGGATGGTGCAAAGTGAACGGTGAGCAGACTTGGACATTTCAATTGAAATGCTCTTGGAACGTTGAAGGGAGTACATCAGGGAAGCCACTGATGGCACACAGATAGATGGTATTTGAAGATCTGGAAATAGATACGATCTCCCCAGGAGATCGTGAAGTGAGAACAGCTGAGGAGGGCTCCGAACCCAACCATGGGAAACAACATGATTTAGAAGGCAGGTAGCGGAGAATTGGTGAGTGAAGGGGATGGATGGTTAGCTGTCAGAGAAAATGGAATACAGAAAAGATAGACTATTTAGGAGAAATGAAGGGTTACTCATGTCTAATGCTAATTAAAGAGCTAATAAATTACTAAAAAAATGTCATGGGATTTAGTAATGTGGAGCTTATTGGCACACAATAGACAGAAAATTTAATTTCTTTAAAATGTTATTGCATTTTGACATATTGCATTTTGACATATTGACAATCAGTTTTGTTATTGACTAACTTAGTATATCAGTGAAGACTGGAGTCATATTATTTTCAGTGGCAGTATATTTATAAATTTCCTTATTTTATTTTCATGTAGCTGTATAGTACTCAAGGAAATAATAATTACCTTATTCATGTTGGTCTAAATTAATTTCCCTTAATGTGTAAATTACTTGAACTTAGCACTTTTTTCCTATTTGTATTTCCACTCTCCAGGCTGCTGGGTGCTGTTGCTAAGGGCACCTCTCTCTAGAGTGTGTCATTCACCAAGGGCAGTGGTTTTCAACCAGGGGGCAGTTGTATTATTTGGGAATATTTGGCAATGGCTGGAAACCTTGTGAAGATCACAACTGGGGACTACTGTGCTATTGGCTTCTAGTGGGAAGAGGCCAGGGATGCTGTTAAACATCCAACAATACCCAGGACAACCTCATACAACAAGGAATTATTTGGCCCAAAATGTCAATAGTGCTGAGGTTGGGAAACAACATGGACGATGATGCAGCCCCATGTAGCACCTCCATGAGGCACTGGCAGTAGTAGTTCTTGACAAGAGATTTTCTGTAAGAGAGTGGGGATCTCTTTGTTCATTATCTGTGTTTTCAGTAAGTTGGGGAGCAAGTAATTTTTGAAATTTGCTGTCATTGTGAGATTTGGTAGAAAGAAGTGGATAAATAAAAATAAAGTACATTTGTATGAACTGCCTCTGTAGAATTAATTTTCAATATAGAATTTATCTACATGGTTAGAAATATAGGGCAGTGCTCCACCCAATGGATGTCAGACTTTTTACATCAGAGCTGGAACCTTTTAAGTAAAGTTCCTATGCTGGTGTATTTTAGGGAAGTTTTGGAATTAAAAAATAATTTTAAAATTTATTAGATTCATTTTTTTAAAAAGCACTTTTTAAAAAAAAGATAAAGTTACTTTTTTTACTCTTTAAAAAGAGTAAAAAATTTTTATTTTCACTTTATTATAAAATAATCTAAAATTATGTGTATGTATAAATATAATGAAATACTAGGTACATATAACCAACTTAGGTAACTAATATAACCACTATCAGTGCTGTCTCCTCTGTAACTCCCCACCCCGGAAGAGTAAACACAATTCTGAATTTTTGTTTATTGTTCTTTAATTTGTGTTTAAGTTTTACTACATACATACGTATAGGTAAAGAAGATCTAAAATTAGAGCTTTTCATATGCCTGTGTATATGAAATTAGACCATTATCTTATACCATACACAAAAATGAACTCAAATGGATTAAAGACTTAAGTCTAAGAAGTTAAATTATAAAATTCCCAGGGGGGGGTGGAATACAGAAGCAAACATTACTCTTGGCAATGATTTCTTGTATATGACACCAAAAGCACAAACAGCAAAAGCAAAAGTAAACAGGTTCTGCATAGCAAAGGAAACCATCAACAGAACGAAAATGCAGTTTACAGAATGGAAGACAATATTTATGAACCATGTATCTTATTTACAAGGAGTTAATATCCAAAAAATGTAAGAAACTCCTACAACTTGTTGGCAAACATAAACAAATAACCTGATTAAAATGGGCGAAGGACTTGAATAGCTGTTTCTCCAAAGAAGACAATACAGATGGCTAACAGGTGTATGAAAAGATGTTCATTATTGCTAAATATCAGGGAACTACAAGTCAAAACAATGATATATCACCTCACAGCTATTAGGTGGACAATAAGAAAAAAATAAACAGAAAATAGCAAATGTTGGTGAGGATGTGGAGAAATTGGAACCCCTATGCACTGTTGATGGGAATGCAATATGGTGCAGCTGTGGAAAACAGTATGCAGGTTCTAGAACTACCATATGATTCACCAGTCATACTTCTGGGTACATATCCAAAAGAACTGAAGTCTGGATCTTAAGGAAGTTTTAGCACTCCTGTATTCACTGCAATATTCAGTTCACAATAGCCAAGAGGCAGAAACAACCTAAATGGCCATCAACAGACAAAACGGATAGAGAAAATGTGGCATAAATGCTCTGGAGTATTTTTTCCCCATAGAAAGTATGTCCTGTCATATACTACAACACGGAGTAACCTTAAGTAACTTACGCTAAGTGAAATGAGTCAGTTACAGAAGGACAAATTCTGCCTGATTCCATACAGAGAAATAAAGCAGTAATGGTGGTTGCCAGGGGTTAGGGGTAGGGAAAAATGGGAAGTTGCTCTTCAACGGGTATAAAATTTCAGTCAGGCAAGATTAAAAAGTTCTAGGTATTCGATGTACAACATTGGAGTTATAGTGAATACTACATAACATTCTTTACATGACACTTCAGAGTTGTTATGAAAGTAGATCTTTTGCTGTGTGGGTTGTTTTTTTTTTATTTTTTTATTTTTTGTAACCACAATTTAAAAAAAGTATCTGTGCCTTGAGGATGGATTTCCAAGGCAAAGGGTGGAAGGAATAAAACAAGTTCAGTGACTGAGAAACGTAGGCATGTGGTGAGGACAGAGACATCATTAGAAATAAGTAGACCTCTTTTATGACTGACTGTGCCCCTGGATAAGGATGAGCCTAAGATCAAAAGGGCAGGGTTTTAAACATGGTGATACAATGGAGGTTTTATTAACAAACACAGAGAAGGAGAGGAGACAAGGAATATACAGAGTGAGATTGATTTTGTATCTGTGCCTTCCTTCAGGAAGAGTGAGATACTATGTTCATTATCTGGATTTGCCCTTGTCCTGGCAGCAGGACACTGAAGAGTTTCTCTCTCAGGGCGTTTCCAGAGCGGGGTTAATCATGGTCAAGATGGCAGAACTGGAGATGGCTGTCTGAGGGTCTTCAGGGTGGTTTGGGAGTAGAGACTGCATGAAAGGAAAAGAGAGATACGACGTTTGGGGAATGCCCACAGATAATGTTGAGATTAAGAAAAAAAAAATCATGAACTTTTCCTGTTGCTTTTTGTTTATTTTTATTTTAAAATGCTCTATCAGTTTATTTCTATTCCATATACTTCATCTGGCTTTACAGTATGCATTACTGTAGTCGATTAACATTCAAAACTAGGTTGTGACAGTAAATATGATATGGATTGATTCGTAATTTGTATGACTTGGAACAAATTTTTACCGCTGATTGAGAGGGTAATTATCCAAAAAACCCAAAGAGGCATCAGTGCTAGGCCGATTGTAACATCAGCAAAGTTGGTTTCCAGGTCTGCCATTCACCATTTCCCTTTTTGTTGGTTTCTTTGATCCTAGATTTCTTCCTCTTCAAAATAAAAAGTTGGTCTTAAAATCTTTTAAAGACATTTTCTCTTCCTTTGGAGCTTTTCTCTCTTTTAACCTTCACGAACATTTTTCCAACCTGTTAGGGCCTAAACCTGAGGGATTTCACACACAACTGTTAGAGTTCTACATTCCCTTTTCTCAAAGGCCTGCCAGTTACTGGTGCTAATGTGTCAAGTCTGTATTATTCACAGTAATTCACAATACGCTATTATTGGCGTAATGTATTCACGCCCAGATGGTATCTTCATTGGGGGCTTCATTGCTTGCAACTAAAGTGGTGTTTGAAGGGTGGACTATTCAGGTATCATGGCAGATGATATGTTAACATGGCAGGTCTATGTTAGTAGTATTTATTTTCACAAGTATATTTTTGGTCCATATTTATCCTAACCTCTGTCAACGTAACATTAGAAATGAAAATGTCTATATTTTTACATTTTTCTTGAGAGGATTTTTTTTTTTAATTTTTAAAAAGATTTTATTTATTTATTTGACAGAGAGAGCTCACAAGTAGATAGAGAGGCAGGCAGAGAGAGAGGGGGAAGCAGGCTCCCCGCCAAGCAGAGAGCCCAATGCAGGGATTGATCCCAGGACGCTGAGATCATGACCTGAGCCGAAGACAGAGGCTTAACCCACTGAGCCACCCAGGCACCCCTTTTGAGAGGATTAAAAGAAAAATTTACTTATTTATCTCTGGAGAGAGCTTGCGCATGTGCACAAGTAGGGGGAAGTGCAGAGGATGAGGGAGTGAGAGAATCTGCTGCAGACTCTGCCCTGAGCCAGAGCCCACTCACCTGTGGGTTCAGTCTCTGGACCCTCAGATCCTGACCTGAGCCGAAAGCAAGAGTGGGTCGCTAAACCCACTGAGCCACCCGGGTGCCCCACTGGAGATGATTTCCAAAGAAATTTTTACTTTGAAAATAGTTAACTTTAAAAAAAAAAAATTCAACTTGTACTTGAGTTAATTAAATGGGTCTTTAAATCAGTTTTTACGTCATCGCGTTGCTGTGTGGGGCACTAGGCAGATGCGGCAGCTGCTAGATGTCTCAATATTCCCATATGAAAAGTTACAGAAATAGTAAAGCTGATATTTTAGGATTACCTATTAGAAAACTAAAATTTTATTGAAAACATTATACCAGAACTCTGTCCTGTAATAACACCATGAATGAAAACCCAGTAAGAAGGAGAAAAAGTATTTTATATTGATAGCTTGGACTGAATCTGTTTAGTTCAAAATGCTAAGAGTTAGATTTGGGGCTTTTCTAGAACCCAACTTTTTAAAGTTTCAAATGAATAAAGATATTTATATAATTAAAATTCAGTTTATTATGAAAAACTGAATTAAGATGACAGCGAAAGAACAGCCTCAGGTGTGTGATTCTGCATTTTAAAGTGATACATTTAATGTTTATGCAAGAGTAAGAGGTTTTTTTTTTAAATTTACTTTAAAAAGTGATTAGCACCTTCGCTGTACAGTTCCTAAGTTTTTTTTTTTTTGTAACACTGCATAAAATTTGAAATATTTTTTTTACTTCAAAATTTGACCTACTTAGAAAGTCCTGATACTTCCAATGTAATATATTCCCTCAGTTTTGTAAGCGCCTTTGGGTAATGTATTGGAGAGGCAAGTAATCTCATCAAGAAGCGTAATGGACCCTATCACATTTCAAGATATATTTTTTTCTACTACTTCTGCTTCAAATTTAGTTCTGTGTTTAATGATACCACACTCTACTGGCAAGGGTACTTTTCCAGTACTTTAACTCTCTTTGCATACAAATGGTGTTTTTGGTCTGGCTGCCATGGCAGATCTTTTCCTTGAAATTAGGTGACATAATTTGATTTTTTACAGTCTGGGGGGGGGGGAGTATTTGTTCATCTTGAGGGGTTTAGAGGAAGAAAGGTTGTCACTGAATAAAATGCATGGCTTGACACAATTTGGAAAATGGGTGGGTGCCAGCTCAAGAAGGCAGCAATAAGCTCCTGCTTGGTTGAAAAATATGGTTGGTCTGATGTAAAGAGAAGTCTGCAGGATCAATCATGTAGGGCTCTAGGCTGCACAGAGAAAGTCCCCCCCCGACCCCCCCCCCCCCTGCCATTCGCCTTCACCTTAGCAAACACTCCTCCCCTGCTCCATTCCAGTGAGCTGCCTATTTTAGTCATAGATGTTAAATTTTGAAGGCTTCTCAGGAGACTCTTGTGACAAGTTAGATATTTTTTATTATCTAGACTTTTGCCAATGAAATACTTTAGGTCCCAAGAGATATTAAGTAACTTCCCAGGAGCTCAGGTATCACCACCCTAGAAGTCAAGTTTTCTTCCTCTTAGAGCAGTGTTTCTCCAGATGGAATGTCAAGGGTAAGATGTGATTTTAACTGGTGGAAGGCATACTTCTGTAAGAATCAGGTTTCCTTTGACTTACTTGTGCTTTAATGAAAAAACGCAGTGAGCCAAAGGATGTTTTAAAAGAAGGTTGTAGAAGCCACTGCAGAAGAATATGTCATGACATTGAAAATATTTTCTGTATGCTAAGTAGAAAAAAGATTATAAAGCAATGTGTTTATTTATAGGTGGGATTTTTTTTTAAATAAGAATAAGGCATACCATAAGAACCAATTGTGTTTCTGTTTGCAGGTATCTTAAATAAATATCTTAATAAATATAAATTTTAAAGTTCTTATACTATATTCAAAACTATTCTAAGTAAACAGTAGGTTCTATTAAAGCTTGGCATAACCTGATCTGTGCTTACTAGAAAAAAAAATGCTTACATAATTTGGAAGACAAATAGGATTTCAGGTATGTAACTGACAAAAAATTACTTTTAGGAGCAACAGTCATTTTATTAATGTTTGTGAAACTTCAGTTGAAAACTCTGAAATTATGGATTCTATTTAATAAAGAAGCACTCACACAATTCTTCATGAACCAGGCTGAGAAAAATACTGTCAAAAATATTAAGTAGAGTTCAAGAAATTAATTTGTTTCTTTAAAACTGAAGTTAAGAAATGAAAACATATTTGTTCTTTAGGTGAAACCACTTTTTCCTGCAGTGCAATTTTAATTTTTATTTTTAAAAGATTTTATTTTGACAGAGAGAGAGAGATCACAAGTAGTCAGAGAAGCAGGCAGAGAGAGAGAGAGGGAAGCAGGCTCCCCGCTGAGCAGAGATCCTGATGGGGGGCTGTATCCCAGGGCCCTGAGATCATGACCTGAGCTGAGGCTTTAACCCACTGAGCCACACAGGCACCCGTGCACTACAGTTTTTAAAAAGAAAATGTTTATTGCATGTACATTTGGATGACCATATAATACTCATTCTGTGTAAAATTGCTTAAAATAATATTCCTTCAAGTTAACTCATTCAGTTGGAACTTAACAGCTTCTCAATATAAGCATCAGAATTACATTTTAAGGTAATAATATTGTGAGCTGTTGTGTAAGTGATTTGAAGATATAATGTCTATATTCTCAGATGGAGCAAGTTAATGGTAGTTGAAGTTGAATTTTACAATAGAACACAAAGTTGTCTTTATTTTAACCTTATGCTAAATGTAGTTATAGCAAAAAACAATCTAGACACACATTTTTTTTTTGCATAAATTGATTTAATCCTCTATTTTATTCCAGAGACTTACTTAGTTTTCATTTAGTATCCCACTGGGAATAGTAAACAACTTAATACTTTTCTTCAGTATTACTATCCAAGCATTTAAATATAGAAAGAGACCCAAACTGTGACTTCTACTGTATTTGAATGTATGAATTTACATATAAAATGTACAACAGTAAACGTGTGTATAGAGTGCATCACCATGTATCTTTACTTGTAACTTAATGCTACAGAGACAAAGGGATCAAAGTAAATCTGCCAGCCCGTACTCCTATTTCCCAAATAGGTACTAATGTTTAATAATGAGGGTGATCAAATGATACAATGGGAAAAGGTCTATTTTGTTAGTTAGGTGTTCTCAGATGATAAGGTCTTGTGTTTCCCTGTTCCTTCTCCACTACGACAAAATACAGTATAAAAGAAAATGGATTTTGTATAAATATTCTAACAGGATTTTTTGCTTATATATTTGACAAAGTAATTCATTTAAATATTTGGTGATTCTGCTGCTTTTGAAATCATATGTATTGTCATATGTTTATCTGAAATACTGAGATATTGAAATCAGAGGTCTTACCATCATTTGGAAATTTCCTTAAGGGGAAATTTCTCTTCTAACTTTTAAGAGCTCAAGCTGCAATTAAGTAGACAGTGTGCATGTGATTAATAATACTCCCCAGTCTGCTTGTTTGTTTACACTCCTGGGTCAGTGCTGCTGATTTTATGCACTTAATTGCCACTTGTGACGTATGCCCATGTGCACGGTTCTCTAATCATGGCTCCAGTGGGGACTCACTTGGCATATGTAGTTTTTATGCATCATTTCAGTCAGAAAATGAGAAAAACTTCAGATAATGATATTAAGTGTGTGATATGTTCGTTTTGGGTTAAGTCATTGCTGTTATGTGTGGTGTGGTTTGAATGAGAAGTCAGGACATTATGGAAAGGGAATTGGTCTTGGAGCCAAGGGGATTTTGGTTTTAAATGATACCATTAACTAGTGAGTGACATTCACAAATTGACTACATTTCTGAGTTCTCATTTATGATGTCTACTTTGTTAAGGTGTAAGTGAAAGTAAAATTAAATAATTTATGTCAAAGTTGACCCTAACCTTCTGGAAGGCATAGACAGTGTCTGGTCTCTAGTAATGCACAGTGTTTATGGCATAGTGAGTGCTCAGGAATTACTTGTTTGAATTAATTAAGGCTCTTAGAATATTGGTAGGCGTTCAACAAGTGTTAGTTTTATTCTCTTCTCTTTTTGGGGTTCTATATCTGGATGATTTACTAGCTCTGACTATTTCAGACTTAAGTAACTTTTGTGGGGGATCCTAATTTCCCACATATATAATATTAAGGGTGATTTTTGTCAATTGGTCTTTGACACCTTCTCCTAAAAGCATATAATTTTACTGGATGCAATAGCATAAATTAGCCATTAAGAGATTGATGGTTTTTCACAGAAAGGGCAGAACACAAGCTCATGTAATTATTAAGAGTGTAGTAAATGTATCCCCACTGTAACATAGTCAAGTAGCTAGCATAATAATCTGTTAAGTTTTTAAAGATGGCAATGGGGTAGTTATGGAATGAGACCTTAAATTCTTTATGGTGAAGGCATAGGGTAGGAGTCCATGGTAGGTAGGGATTGTTAGCTGTCTACTAAAATCCATTCCCCCCTTGTTCTTTGGAAATGAAATTGCACATGAGCACATGGCTGACCAGGTAGTCCTTGTAATTCTCAGTCCCCATTTGAGGTAGGTGTGGCCATGTGACTAAGTTCTTATAAACAGATTGTGAGTGATGTGTGTCACTTCTTGGATCTGTGCTTTAAGATGTTTACTTGTTACTCTCTTGTGTTCTTCCCTCTGCTACTGGCTAGAACTTTAGGTGGTTTTGATCCTGCTTCAACCATACCATTTCTTGGAAATGTCAGGGCAAGAGGAGAAGAGAGTATTGGTCACTAAGGGCACTGCCAATCTGGAAGGCTACACAAGGGGAAAATGAACTTCTCTGTTGTTTAAACCACTGTATTTTTTGGTTTCTTTGTTATATAACAGGCTAAGTTAAACCCTGACCGATATGGAGTCCCATAGATTTTGGTTGATCTGAGCTCTGCCATTATGAGTAATGTGATCTGAGTCTCCAAGATTCAGTGCCCTCATGTGTTACATGGTACTATCTTGGGATTATGTAAGAGTTCAGAAGTTCGGCATTTAGGGGCACCTGGTGGGCTCAGTCAGGAGAGCATTTGATTTTTGATTCTTGGGGTTGTGAGTTCACTACACCTATGTGGGGTGTAGAGAATACTTAAATAAGCAAGACTTAAAAAAAAAGTTCAGCATTTACAATATACCAGCTACAATGCTAAGTGTGTTCTGTCATTTAATGTTCAGGACCAATTTATAAGCTAGGGATTATTATCTGGATTTTATAAATGGGAACTCTGAGGAATGATGATTATAAATTACTTTCCCAAAGGTCTAGGGCTGGTAATGACACATTCAAGTGTTAATCTTAGGCTGTTTGATTCCAGAGCTCACAATCATAAGCAGTACCAACTGCAATTAGCACAGTGCCAGGAAAATACTAAGCATTCAGTAAATACTGATAGTGTTACTAATTCATTTGGCAAACACTAGTTGAGGGTCTTGGATAGGTCAGATAAAATGAATCATGCTGTGGGGACCTCAAGGCTGTCCTTTTCTTCAGATCCAACAGGTTAATAGTCTAGAAGATGCACACATAGACAAGTCATTATAGTAAAAATTCTGCATGAGGGTTGAAGAGAAGTAGTTTTTCTGTGACAAGAAGGAAATATGGATCATTGAATCTTAGATTATCATAAATCCATGGACCATAACACTTTCTACCCTTTTACATTAAATTAATGCTTAGTAACTCAAGAACATATGTCAATATCAATGGAGACAGAGTGGTAATCTAGTTTTACCTATCTAAGTCTTGTGACTTCCCCAGGAGGAATTTTCAAACAATGGAAGGGTGGGATTCTGAATGGAAGATCTGTCAGAACCAATGTGCTCTCCTGGATGTTCGTCTGTGCTCTCCACTCCCTTTTCCATATTCCCCCATTAGGGAATCTGTCTTCATCAAACATTGTCCTCAGTTTTATTGGAATAGGGCAAAATATTTAAGAGCCTGCATTTCTAAGTGATGTTTCCTGCTAGGAAAAATAATATTTCTTGCTTATCTGCTTATTCTTTAGGGCAGAAGGACCTTTCCTGACCATTTGGGCAGCCCCTTTCCCTCCTGGCCGTTCTTGTCTACTGGACTCTGTGTTGTTCTTTCATGGCCTCACTTTTTATAATTCTCATCTTCTTATTATTTTTTTTTAATCTTCTTTCACTTGTACCCTCAACCGTACGTGACACACAGCAAAAACCTTGTTTTCTCTCTGGTATGTACTGGTCTGCTATGCTAATGCCTGACAGTAGCAGGTGCTCAATAAATAATTTGTTGAATAAGAAAATGTATGAATGATACTAGGTTTGAGTAAAAGAGAAATGAATTTTCTTGGTCTCTTCTACATTCTATACCAACCTTGAAAAACTAGGAAACGGGAAACATGTTTTGGAATAGTGGATTTCTGCTTAGATGCCAGAAAGCTAGATTCAGATTTACTGGTCCTTTTCTCTCATTCTGCCAAACCATGTGTGTCCAGAGAACCATATTTAAATCCTAAGCTAAATAAAGTATGACTCCTCTTTTATCAGCAGGTTTTCTGCTCTGTAAGGCAATAGAGAAGTAGTAATCAGTAGCCATTTGAATGGCATGGAAGTCTGTTCTATGCTATGGAAGATAAAGAGGAGCAAAGTTTCTGATCCCTAAGGTGAGTGCCTAGTAGATGAGAAGGTAAGATATATAAGTAACACACCACGTGATACAGAACACATAAAAGTAAAGGTATAATTGTTTCAAGTTTCAGGAAAGGAAGCTGGCTCAATGAGCTGAGTTGATCAGGAAAATTTGAATATGGATGGGGGTTAAAGGGGTACTTTCTGGGTCTTGAGAGACTGTTAGAACAAGAGAAGTAACTTGAGCCAAGGTGAGTAGGCTGAAACACCAGCTTGAGTTCATCCCCACCCCAAGCAGGCCCCAAGGCAAGGATTAAATTTAAACTATTTAGAAATAGTCCAAGAAACTCTAATAGGGAAAATGGGAAAGAGAGTGGAAGACAGTGGGGGTGACAGTGTGTATGGGGGAAGATACCAAGTAAGTTATTATGCTGGATAACTAAAGCTTAATTCTACTGGTAACTGAGGAGGGAAATGCACAACATGCACATCAGAAATATTCTATTCAGGGGAGGGAACTGAGATATTTATATGCCAACTCTTGACTCTAGCCATTGGTTGAGGACTGCTGGGCAGGACTCAGGGTTGGGCATGTGGGGGCGGTGAGGGCGGAGGTTTATGTCCCCAGCCCTTCTGGCCACTGGAAAAGAAGTACAGGACAGGCACTGGCAGTTGGAAATTGAAGTCTGGTCAGGATTTTCTGCATGGTAGAGGCAAGTAGATGTGGGAGAATCCATCAATAGTATCTACTATAGCATGTTTTCAGAAGCAGATCTTAGTGAAGCAGCTTTAGACATGCTCCCAAACTGCATTTATGTGGTTCTGAAGTTTGTAGCATTTGTAAGAAAATAAGAGAGAGCAGTAAGACACATTTAACTAACAATGAGTAATTTAGGAGTCTTTGAAATTGACCAGTAGATTCTGAAGCCTTTCTACAGCTCTGGGGTCTCCTCACCTACCAGTTTTTATGCCACTGCTGAATATTTTTCTCAAACACCTTTTAATCAAGGCACTTCCCTACTCAATGACTCTTGGATGGATACTAGTGCTGGAAAGGAGGTTTAACTCCTGCCAGTCTTAACCAGACTTTAATTCAAGACTTTCGTTATCTTTTCAACTATTTAGTTTCATCAGTATTTTCAAAAATAGCAATCCTTCACTTCAACTGTGTTGTATGTATACTCACTCTGCTCTTTCTGGCTCCTGTTATTCTGGACATGTGAAACATGTCTCAAATCAAATTTTTCCAGTTCTACGTGTCTGCTTCAGGAGTCCTCTTAATGCAGCTGTCTCTTTATGGTCATTTGAACCAGCAGTGACCTCACGCCTTGTCCTCACTGCACAGTTCACATTGTGACATGTCTTGCATTAATTAGTTGAGTTGTTATTTCTCACTTTTATTATTAAACTTGTTGTGTGCTTATGTCTTGGGTCCCCAGCTAGATTGTAAACTCTTTGAGAGGGTCGGTGAGACTACCTGTCTTGAAGCCATACGTCCTGGGTTCACCCACTTCTGAGTTTCGTGTCCATGGGCAAGTAATTGATACCTCCATCTGCGTGGACATTGACACTGATCAGTCGAAGACAACAAAAGGCATGCGCATAAATGAGACTTCTACCTGATTCACAATAGAGAAGACTCGGTACAATAATCACTAGAACTTGACTTCTGTGGAAGTAATGGTAATTGTTAACAGTCAAATTTTTTTTTTTTTTTTTTTTTTTTTTTTGTTAAGTCAGTGCTCTTCTTGCTATACTGTGTCATTTTCTCACAGTAGGTGCTTAGCTGTCCTTGGATTCCAAAAACCTTTTCTGACATTATAAAATTGTAACAATCGTAACAATTAGAAAATTTTAACAATCAACAGTGATATTTTCAAAACAGTAATCCCACACAGAAAAACAATGTATATCAGTTGCTAACACCAAAAATCATTGTGTGAAAAGAAAGCTATGAGTCTGTGATTCTTTACCTGGCCCGCCGTACTTTCTAGATAATTAAAATACTTGAAGTCATGCAAAAAGTACAAGTAGAGAATTATTTCTGAAGCAGGCAAATACACACACATATGAAAATGACAATGTTACAAATAAGTTAGTCTCTGTTAGAAGTTATAATTCTGAAGAAGGATTAAAAAAACTTCATGCAAAAACAATTTCCTCAATTTAGGTAAAATTTTTAGGACTTTGCTTTAGTTTACATTTGTATTTCCAACTAGTTTAAACATTTTAACAGTATTATGAACCAATTTTGATGGTTAAAGACTTCTTAATTCCTCTAATGAACTTTGTTCCGGCAATCTAGATTACTTAGAATGTGAAATTTGTAAAACCAAGTCTACATAGAGTATTTTAAACATCAAAGAGGAAAAAATTTCACTGTTTTAACCCTGTTTCATTCATAGGCATGTAGGTTTGTTTAGGTATAAGAAAGGAAATTCTTCTTATGAGAATAAAGTTCAATGCTGCTCTGTATTTACTTAAACTTTGGAGAGTTTATAGCAAACAGTAATATTTGCTACAAATATAGCATACTTCCTCCTAAAGTGATATGTGACCTGCATTTAAGACATACGAGTGAATTTTAAATTCCTTTAAGATGCAAAAGTTTTGGTAGCATCTGTAGATAATTGGAGAAAATTCTACTTTATGGAAAAATCTTAGGTGGGTCTGACCTGGAAAGAATATTCTGTTAGTGCTTTTTGTGTGCTAGATTTATAGCAAAAAGTACTAGAGAATATATAAATCCAGAATGTAAGTTATATATATATTATTGATATGAAAACTCTCTAGCCATTATTTTCCCTTTTATTCAAACTGTCTCCCAATTTAAACCCAAATTGTGGAGATTATTCTGAGTTTTTAATGGATGAATATGAAAACACATTTTGAGTCATTGAGTCATTAGATGCCTTCTTAGTGTCATAACTTAAGTCCGCTTTATAAGGTAGGTTTTACCTGTGTGGGCAGATGTAGGAACTGAGGCCCAGAAACATTAGGAATCTTGTGCCAGGTCACATGGATGAGAAGGAGATTAACTCCAGATCCCAAGGTCCTTATGCTAGTTAAGGTCTCTACATCGATCATATCATTCATATTTTATTGCAAAATTGTAGGGTTACTGAGGGTGAGCAGAATTATTTGTAAAGCTGGGGTTGTTTTATACTGTTTGGAAAGAATCAAAGTATGTCATTTCTAGGACAATGAAATGTTCAGCCCTTTATGCAGTATTCATTTTTCTCTACCCAGTGTACATTTATCCTTGGTTTAAACGCCCATTTCCTTCAAGGTCTTTCTAACAAGACTGCAGATTTCCCCAAAAATATATTGTGTCGGTGACAGTTTATTCACCTTACTTACATAGTTCGAGGAACTGCTTGTTTAAATTTAGATACTGTTTCTGATGAAATGTTTTGACAAAGTAATACCAGCTTGATACTATTTAAAATATTTTGACAGATGGGAAAATTGTTTCAGTCTGAGTTGAGCAATACTTTATTGCAGTATTTTGCCAGTCAGAAAAAAATGGGAAAGGTAGCCTCACTGTTCCTGAAAATAGCATCCTTCCATTCTCCTTGAGAACAGAAAGGCCTCCATTCAGTCACAGATTACAGTATGTGTGGCATGTATGTTAAGAATTCATGCAATTTAAATGGAGGGAACATTTGGGGATTATTTCCAAATAGGGAACATTTATTGTTCTGTAAGCAAACAGAACCTAAAGAACTTTTAGGAAAATTTGTTTTTATAGCACTTCATCAGAACCTTCTCATGCCCTAGTGAGTTTGTTCTCCATTAATGATGCTACATCACTAGGATTTAAGAACTGCTTTGTTGAAAAAAATAATCCTCAGATACAAATACTTTTATGTCTTGAATTTTGGGGGATGCTATTGTAATGAAGGTATTTTTTAAAACTTCCAGATTAGTTGCAAAGGAGTAAAATATAGGTGACTCTTGCTTTAGTTATATTAAGCAAATGTGTTGAGGATACGGGAGGGCGCAGTTCTCAGAGTGTGGCCACTGGACCAGGATCATCAGCATCACCTGGAAAGCTTGAAAGAAGTACACATTCTCAGGCTTCACCCCTGGCCTTCAACCATCTGCATTCATTGGGGATGGCTGATCATCAGGCCTTCCTGATCTTTCTGATGCTTGCTGTCGTTTGAGAGCTACCGAGATAGAATAGAGGCTTTCAAACTATCTCACAGAGCTCCTTTAATTTTGCCATCCAAAAGGGGAAGGAATTACTGGGGAATGATCAGGAAAAGTTTCCCAGGCTCCCCTCATGACTTTGTCAGCTAGAGGAAGCTTGGTTTTCTGTTTCATATATCATGAGTTTTAATGTTGGGTTCTGCCACTAAACACAGTTTTAAAAAACCACTGCGATACATTTTGTTTTGGAGGAGAATGTTTGGTGGCCCAGGAAGTATTCCCAGGGTGACAGGATCTCTTAGTGTGTCCGTATCATTCTAGCCAGGTGGTCTTGAAATTGGGTTTGGTCAGTAAAAAAAAAAAAAAAAAAAAAAAGAATTGGTCTGTGCCTCAGCAGTAGCTTCTTGCTCACCAGACTCCCAAGGAACATATGAATAAATCAGAATGTCTCTTTTATTTTTCAAATTACAGTGAGAAGCATAGAAGTAAATGATGCTCATATTAACATGATGCTCATGTTAACCCCTCCCATCTAGTCTCAGTGCACACGAGTTAACATCTAGAGTTGGAGGGATCTCTGTCCTGTGATGAGATTCAGTGCCCTCCTTCTGTACATTCCTGCCGCTGAGAGGCAGAAGTAATAATGGATTGTTCCTTTGCAAACACAGAATCAGAAGAATGAGAAGTTGATATTTTCTCCAGGTCATTATGAACCTGTAAGTATCCCCTTCACACACACACACACACACACACACACACACAATTTATTTTCACCAGATTGTTGAAGTTCCCTAAATTCAATGTTTTTCTCACCCAAACTATGGTACACAAACTTACTATATTATTTCATCCCATTTTATTTTTTTTTAATTTTCCAAGAGATCATTCACAGTTATTTCTCAGTATATTTTAATATCATTGATTAAATTTTAGTAAGATTTATGTTTTTATATATTTTTTGCAGCCATCAGTTATATATTGATTTTACTTATTTACCTCTGAGCTCTGCAGATGATTATGATGACAAAAATAGATTACTCTTATTGTAATAAAGTTTACAAGAGGTCATCCTTAGAGTGCTTACTAAGTGCTAGTCAGTGTACTAAGTGCTGGTATTTATTAATACATTTTTTTCCTTAGTCAACTGGAATAGAATTTTAAGCATTTGAACTGACCCCCAATGAAAAACTGAGACACAGGGCACATATATCCCCAGTCTATATGTTATATATGAATGGAAAAGTATCCATGATCAACTTGTACTATGTTTTTAAAACTCCTATTTTCTTCCTTATTCTATTCCATGTTTTTCTGTATCATTTAATTAAAGAAATGTTGTGACTCAGCAAATTGATTTGGTTATTCACACTAATGGATTGCAACCTGAAGAATGCAAAGTTGTGTTCTCAGATTAGGTAGTATTATTACCCATAATTTGCAGAGAAGGATATAGGCACACAGAGGTGATGGAAGCTGCCTGTTTCCACTGTAAGTGGCAAACTCAGGGTTCAAACTTGGATAGTCTGTTTTCAAAGTCCTCACTCGCAACACTTTGCTCTGTCCTATCTACTCAGTACCTTCCGATTGTAGTACTGTCAAGGAGGGATGCACCAAATGGAGAATTTTTCTCTCAGATATGGGTATCAGTGTAGTATTGGCCTCAGAATTTCTTTCTTTCTTTTTTTTTTTTTTTAAGATTTTATTTATTTATTTGACAGAGAGAGATCACAAGTAGGCAGAGAGGCAGGCAGAGAGAGAGGAAGGAAGCAGGCTCCCTGCTGAGCAGAGAGCCCGATGTGGGGCTCGATCCCAAGACTCTGGGATCATGACCTGAGCCGAAAGCAGAGGCTTTAACCCACTGAGTCACCCAGGTGCCCCGGCCTCAGAATTTCTTTATGGAAGGGTTTACAAGCAAAGGGCTAGGGACTGGCTCTGCCTTTTCAATGCAGGCACCTTTTCTACTGCGAATGCATGCTTTTGTAAAGAGATTGATGAAGATTAATACAGAAGGGAAATGGCTTTTGCCACCCAACTACCTTCCTTGTGCTACCACGGGAAATTTATATGAAACAATCCAAGGAACAGTGTGGGTGGAAAAGATGTTTATCCAAAGTTAAAACAGTCTTTGTTATGTGGAGCTTCCTGGTGAGTGAGGAAAAGATGAAATGGAAACCCTGGGAATACCATGGGCCTTTTTGTCCTGACTTCTTGTGGGGCACACAGATGCTCCACAGATGTGAAGGATTGTTCACTTGCCTGAACATTTTTGAATACGGATTATCCTCTCATCAGTGCCATTAAATGTTTTTGTATATGGCATTTTATGTGTGAGATATACAGTACAAAATTCAAAGATGTAGGAGCAGTTTTTATCTCTCCCCATTTCCCTTGATTGTGCCTCTCCTCACTCCAGAATCTGCTGCTGTTCCCTGTTTCTTGTGTGGTCCTCGAGAATGTCATGTTGTGTGTGTGTGGGTATGTGTGAGTACACTTGTATGTATTAAATATTAGCATGTCATAACACGTTTTCTGTGCCCTGTTTTTTATTCCCCTTACCATATTTCTCAGAGTTCCATATATAGAAGTCTCCCTTCTTCTTTCTTTTTCACAGATACATAGTATTTCATTGTATGGACTTTCTAAAATTTACTTAGCAGGTCTTTTATTAACAGATGTTAGGTAATTTCTAATCTTTTGCAAGCCTGATTCTTTCACAAGTATAGTGCCCATAGGGCTCTGTGATCTCTGTGGGGTGCCTTATTCTTAGTAGAATCTTCATAGCCCACTGAGTCTTCTGCAAGGACTGATAAAGATCAGACTGTTGAATTAGGTCAGTTTCTGTCAGGAAGTTGCTTGATCTCAATTTTCTTGGATGTCTGTTTTTAGCTTCTGAAGGTTAATCATGGTAAGAAATCTTTGTTTTGCCCTACACAATCTTCTCTGAGAAGATTAAAATGGTCCTGTTAAAAGAGTTCAAGAAACACAATTTACTGACAGTTTAGTAGGTTGATTAGGGACAGTGTACGTTAATTTCTAGAAGGACAAAAAGTTGTGTGCTCTGAAAGTTCTATCTGCTTTATTCTCCACAGCCATTAAAACTTTTTCAGATTTATTTTCCTGTAATTCATGGAAATTTGGAAAATTATATGGAAGATATGTATTTTCTTAAATGCGTGGTTGCTTATTTCCCTTTCCTGTTCTTCAAAGACGATTCTGGGAACTGTTAGTTCAGTTTTACAAAGAAAACATTTCTTCATCATCTGCATTTTCTGTCATCCTTGCATTTTAAGAATGTTTAAACCAATTTCAGAGACAAATATTTAATACTCATGAGTGATAATTATATGAGAAATAGATCTGCAAGGCAGTCAAATGGAAAGTTGGTGGAAATGTGTGGATAAGTGATTTGGTCTATCCTGTGTTTTTTCTGACTCCATTATATCCACACTAAGTCAGAGATAATAAAATTGGTGCTCTGTAGCAAATAGTCTGAAGAAAACAATGCTGGAGATTCTTTGAGAAGTGATTTTAGAATTTAATATTTTTCTGTCAGGAGATTTATGACCTGACATTGAGAATTATTAAGGCACAGATCCAAAAACGTAGTTCATTTCCTCTTGTTCAGCATTTAGTAAAGATGTGGAATATCTAACTAGATACTGGCTATCCAAATTTAGGATTCAAGATTTGATATCCTTGTCACCATGTGTGAACTTCGAATATTTGGATTTTAATATATGTAAATGCTTTTATAATGTGTGATGAGTTAGGTGACAGATTATTACACACGTTGTGAATTTAATTTAAAATGCTGCTCTTAACTATTGTATAAATCTCTGGAATAATAACATACTCTTAATGAGCTTTAGAAAGTTTCTGTTTTCTTTGTTGCTAAGTTGTGTGGCCTGTGCTAAACGTAATATACTGCCTTAGTTTATCCTTTTGTGCTAGGAATTTTATGTTAAATTTAAAAACAATAAAAAATCCAAGTCAGTCTTCAATCATATTTACTTAAGAAATTTTATTTAGTGACACGCGATACATTTTGGAGGAGTTTCAGGGATATATATTGGCTTACTTGAATCTATAATTTGGTTATAGATAAAATTAAAGTTAATTTAAGTGGACAGAATCAATAACCTTCTGAATTTAATTAGATGGCCAGCATCCAAGCACGAGATTATTCTTTTTAGTATCCTCCTATCCTCTTTTTCTTGCAAGGTGAAATAATTCCTTCGCCACAGTATGTTGGACAGTTCCCTGGTGACAAGTTCTATAGAAACTCATAGCTGTACTGTTTCTAATGTGAGGGAGAGGGGAGGAAAATGTGGGCCAGGAAACCATTGTATTCTGCAGATAGTTAGGTGCCTGCCCTATCTTCACATCACAGTCCAGCCAAGGAAACAATGTCCCATTTGCATTGGATCTGCAGTGACTGTTTCTAAACCCAGCTTGTAAAACATGATGGTATTTCTTTCAGGCTGAGGCATTCCAGGACAGAAAGACAGAAATAGTGGGGAAATAAATTATAAATTAGACTGGACTTGCCATTTGAGGATCCTACTATTTATAGTTATGTTTGATAGGGGATGCCTGGAAATGTGGCAGTAAATTGATGCTGAGGTTTTATTTCAGGTAATAACTTTCTTTTTTATCTCTGTTGGAGCATCAGTAAAACAACCTAAGGGTTTTAGAAGGGCTGTATAGTACAACCTTCATCGGTCTTTATGTTCAATGTCATAAACACATTTTTATGTTATTGAAGAGTAGGTTTTTTACAATATTTTAAGAAGGTGATTTGATTCTAGCTCCATGAAACAATTGGGTTGAATGGTTATGCTTGATACTATAGAAATTATTCAATGTGTCAATGGGTTTTTAGCAATAAACTCAGAATAAGTTTAGGATTATTTAAGCTACAAATATATTTCTAACTTTGTGGCTGTCTTGTTAAAAATAAATGAATTCTGAAGTTTGTATTCTGTAATCCACACTTTTATTTTTCATGTTGTATTATCACAGACAAATATGTGTTTAGGTGGTCTACAGGGAAGGCAGAATGGGGAACGTGAGAAAACTTAAGAAATCTTTGTCTTCAGTGGTTCTTAGCAATCTGGTCAAAAAAACCTGGCAAAAGTATATGAAATAATGAAGTAACAGTGACCATATAAAGATTGTGACCTTATTGTGGGTGTCACACACAGTATGAAAACAAGGCATTTGTCTAAACCTCAAGATTGAAGAGAATGGATTCCTTTTGATATAACAAAGAGGAGGCCCAAATTTTTTGTTCTGTTTCATCTACCTTTTTAAAAAATGAACATTTATTGAGCACTTATTAGGTGTCAGGCACCGTTCTGTATGTTCTACATATGTGAATTCCTTTCATCCTTGGCATCTTAGAAGATGGTTACTATTGTTCTTATCTCCTCGGACTAAAGTGACTGGGGCAAAGTGTCATCCAGTAATTGCTCAATGTCTCAGAGCTCATAACTAAGGGATCTGGGTTAGGAAAATAGGCAGCAGGACTTCACAATCGATACTCTTAACCTCTGTGCTTTATACTCTCTCATTCTCCTTCCTGTTAGTAAACACTTCTCTGCTTTAAACCTGAACAGATGTGCATTTTGCCCTAGTAAAATACAGGCCTTCAGCTAGGATCAGAGACTTGACATTTATTTCTGTAGAAAACAGGGATATGTCCTTTTGATGCAAATGTTCACAGCACTATGTAACTTAATGATTACGTTAATCCCCTTTGGTGAGGTGGAGATGTGAGTAGGAGGAAACACCCTGACTTCTGGAAATTAAGAGCTGCTTCTTCATGCTGGTGCACATTTCCTCTGCCTGGGAAGATCCTTAGATGCCTTGTCCCAAATCACAAGAGATTTAACTACATCTTCAGATGTCCACACACCACCAAAGATGGACCTTCAGAAACTGGGTGGAGTATCTTTGTCCTTGCTCGGGGCTCCTTTTTGTGTATATCAGCACATCTCAAATTTTATAGTGCATCAGAATCAGCTAGAAGACTTATAAAAAAGTAGATTGCTGGTCCCAGCCCCAGAGTTTTTGTTTTAGTGGGTTTGGGGAGAAGCCCGAGAATTGCCTTTTCTAAGAAGAAACCATACTTTGAGAACCACTGATTAATAATAAAAATGTAACTGAAACTAGTTTAAGTTTCTTCTTCCTTTCCTTCCCTTTGCTTAAGCCGGTGCTCACTTCTTAAATGCCCATCCTTTTATCTATAAAGATTAGAAAACCTGCTGAATAGCTTTCTTGGACCCTGGAAAAACTCCAGTAAGTCTATTTATAATATAACAATCACTGATAAGATACAGCACTTTTAGTAATAATTGACTGCAATTTGGGGTGTTTACTACATTGCCAAGCAATTCACTCAGCCCACTGCTTATATTATCTTATATAATAAAACAATAGGGATAGGGATTGGTGCTATCATTATCATCATTTTCCATTAGGAAACTAAGGTTTAGGAAACCGCATGCCTTGCTCAAGATTACATATATAATACCTAGTAGTGCTCAAATTCAAACCTAGATAACAGGTGAATTCCAATAGTCATGCTTTTGACCACTATGTTTTTAAAAAATCTGTAGTGATGAGCCAACTTTTAGTTAGACTTAGAAGTTTCAGCACAGAGTGTCCTTCATTTTCATTTCTCCTTTTATATAAGTTCTAAAGCATCCTAAAATAAGCAGGGGAGAAAAACTGCATGACCACAGGTTTTTCAAAGGAAATGCATAAATATGAATTACTGCTTGTAATATGACTTTTTTATCCTGACCCTCTTCAAATTTCAAGGAATAAAGTATTAATGTTAAGAAAATAAATCATTGGGGTGTGTGAGTGGCTTAGTAGGTTAAGCTTCTGCCTTAGGCTCAGGTCATGATCTCAGGGTCCTGGGATGGAGCCCTGCATCGCATGGCATCGGGCTCTCTGCTCAGCAGGGAGCCTGCTTCCGTCTCTCCCTCTGCCTGCCTCTCTGCCTGCTTGTGATTTCTGTCTCTCTCTGTCAAATAAATAAATAAAATCTTAAAAAGAAAAATTGTTGTAGGTCACTTGCCCCTATACATATTTACAAGGATTTCAGGAAGTAATTGTTAAACAGTTTTGGATCATAGAATTCTTTGACAAATCAGTGGAAGGTGATGAGCCTCATCATGAGGAAGGTGCACTGAACTTTGCGTACTATGCAACACTTATCTGGGGGCTCTGAATGAAGACATTCTGCTTTAAGACAACACAACTGAGAGAAACAACAGGGCTTTTGTTGAATCTGTCCCTTCCTGTTTATATAACCTTCGGAGGAGTTATTATATTTCTTATTTCTTCACCCATTAAGTGGTAATGATGAAGAGAAAAATATCTAGGGTATTTAGGGTATTTATCTAGGGTCGTTATGAGGATTCAGTTAGAAAACAGATACATAGGAGGGAAGGAAGAGGGTGGCTGGGTGATGGACATTGGGGAGGGTATGGGCTATGGTGAGTGCTGTGACGTGTGTAAGCCTGACAGTTCACAGATGTGTACCTCTGTGGCAAACAATACATTATATGTTAACGAAAATAATTAATAAAAAATAAAATAATAAAATCTTAAGAATAATTTTTAAAAATGCAGACACTGATTCAGTAGGTCTGGGGTGAGGCTGAGATTTTGCATTTCTTTTTTTCTTGTTTTTCTTTTTTATTTTTGAGATTTTACATTTCTAACAAGCTCTTGGGTGAGGCTGCTGCTGCTGCTGCTCGGTCAGGGACCACACTGAATAGCAGATGCCACGCAATGTGTATAGAAGACATGTTTCTATTAGTCAGGACTCTTACGTGTCATATTAATGAATAATTTCATTGAAAATTTTGCACACAGTTAAAGGTTATCTGCCAAAATATGCATGTAAATATGTACCTATTGAGAAGTGTGACATTTACAATCTTCTCGTTGGGAAGTAATATATTATGTGCTGGTTTATGCTGCACTGTACCCCCCAGAATCCCTATGAGTCCTCTTTGGAACAGGATTCTATTAAAAATAGTACCCATTTAAAAATATTCCTGTGTGTGTAATAGCGAATGAAAGATGTGCTTTGTGTCCTATATTTACTTCTGACAGCCAGAGTTTCTTAACTAAAGCAATAATAGTTCATGGATTTATTATTTTTCTAAGAAGTAACTTTGTTATCTTCTTTTGGGAGCATTTCTCTTTATCAGCAACCCCTTACCCAAAGTATATAAAGTATGCTGGACTTCTGTCTGATAAACTTGAATCTTAAAGTAGATTTTTGAAGACATGAGAACAAAAATGGTATATGAATATCTGGTCACTTCTAATGCGGACAGAAATGGTAGAGTCATGCTTACATGGATCTTGCCCAAATACGGATTGAGTGACTGATTTCGCTTTGTCCCTGATGACACGCTATCCTGGTGTTGAATCTGTTTTCTCCAAATGCTACTGAATCAACAGCTGCCTGAAAGTAATGGTGAGACAGGGGAAAAACTTGTGGAAACCTGTGAAATTGTTGTTAAAATTGATGGAACTTCCTACTTTGGGGAGAATTGATGGTGTAAAACCCAGTATTTGTTTCATTTCTTTTTGTTAAACTAGTTTTGTCTTGGTAAGATTTCTTCCTGTATTTTATTATGCCATCTTTTACAAATGGCCCAGTGTAAAAACCCTTTACAATGGTTGGTTCTTCTGAAAAGTTCTGAAAAAGTGGAAATGGGGAGAGAAGCTTGCCCTATCTAACTGAGCTCCAGAAAATAGCATGGTCATCAGGAGGAGCTCTGACTAATCATTTGTTCTCTGATGACACATGCTTGCTGTTGTGATAGCATAAAGGTAGAGAGGAAAAGGAGCATATCAGAGCCAGCTTCATCCCAGTGTCCTGGCCTCTGAGCAAGCTCTCAGAATGGACTGGTTTCCTGCATACATCTGCTGGAGATGCCAGCATCTGTTGGATTAGAGCCTTTTGTGAAATAAGGGAGAAATACAAAGGACTATAACTCAGGTCTGGAGATTAATTGAAAGATTACAATTTGTGTGTTGTCATCCAAGAGAAAATGTTAAATGTCTACCTTTTTTTTTTTTTTAAACAGGTGAAATGGTTTCCCTCTAGTCCACTTACTTGATCAGCCTCATATTTGCCATTTTCAGTAACAAATGGAATGCAGATGACATTAATTGCAGTGGGTTTTCTCTTCAGACAGCATAACAGATGAGTAATTTTGGTGATTTCCAGAATCACTGTGGAGATGATGAAAATATTTACACTTCTCAGTTCCTACCACATTTATCAGAAAGGAAATATATGGGTGATAAGGTGAGGTGGTAAGGCCTGAGTGTCTGAATTTTAAACTGCTCTAGAACTGACTTGAACCCATTTATCTTGGATTAGCAGGTTATTTGTATGCAGCATTCCCTCCTGATGGTGAGAGAGTCTTCTTGAGAGATGAGGGTAATGAAATATTATAGACAAGGGGTCTTGGTTTCAAAGAGACTTGGGCTCATAGTTTGTTGGTTCTACCACTTGCCACTTGTATGAAACCTCTTTTTGTCTCCATTCCCTTATTTGATAGGAGAGGATTATGTGTAAAAATATATGCCTAGTGCTGTGCTCAATATGTAACAGATTTTTGCTACTCCAAGTCTGGACCTCAGGTCAGCATCCAGCAGCATTGGCATCACACAGGAAGATGCTAGAAATGTTGACTCGCAGGTTCCTCCCAGACTTCCTCAACCTGAATGCACATTGGTGGCAAGAAGGAGGGTCCTCTGTCCATAAAAGTATGACAAGTGCTGGTGTAAATAAACATTAAACATTAGTCTAGGAACGCTTGTCATAATTGTTGTTTGCTTTACAGTTCTAAGCTAATAACCTTCAACACGTTTGATAGTTGAAACAAAAACATTGTACAATATTTAGTTTTTGGTACTTTCTCTTTATTATCTCTTTATTATTTGCTGCTGACAAGTGTGGTTTCTATGGCTGGCGCCGATTAGTTTGGGGTTCAGTAAAACCTTCAAAATTGCCTCTCAGAGCTTAAAATAGATTTTACTTATCTCTTTCTTTTTCACGTTTATACATTTCAAATGTAAACTCTAAAGCCAAAGAAACAGTGTAAAATAGACAGTGTATTTACAAATAAAAGCTCATCTAGCCACCAATAAAATGGAAACTTATGAATGCTTTAAGCAAATTGCCAGCCAGATTTTTAAAAATCAGATCAAATAAAATATTTGGAAACTATCCTATTTGTTGATGCCCATAAATTTAAAAATAAGTCTAACAAATCTGCTTTTCTCACAAAGCCTAAATTTTATGAGTTCCCATAATTATTGCAATGAGAAATCACCATTGTAAACACTATGCTAAATTTAATTTCTTTATTTGACGTTTACAACTCACCAGTATATTGCTTGTAATTTCACTCCAGCAAAAATATACAAGACTACATTTATGAGGTACTTCTACTGTATTCCTCAGAAAAGTTTTTAGCCACCCAATTTTGAAAAAGATGTATTTGCCATCTAGAGCAAGGCCTAAATACTAGTGAAGCCATTATTTAAAACTTTTGAAAAGTTTCTTTGCAATTTAAAATAGCAGCCTTGGTGGGGGCTGGGTGGCTCAGTCGGTTGAGCAACTGCCTTCAGCTCAGGTCCTGATCCTGGAGTCCTGGGATTGAGTCCTGCATTGGGCTCCCAGCTCCATGGGGAGTCTGTGGAGCTCTGACCCTCTGACCTTCTCCCTCTCATGCTCTCACTCTCAATCTCTCTCAAATAAATTTTTAAAAAATCTTTACAAAAAAATATAGCAGCCTTGCCGTTAATAGCAGACAATCACAACATTCTGATTTTCTTGTCTTGGAGCCCAGACTGAGTGAGAAGAGTAATACTCTTTTTTTTTTTTTTCAGATATACAATCCATTTTAGTTAGTGTATCTGTTGTTGTTGTTGTTGTTGTTATTGTTGACTGATTTTCAGTTTCAAATTTTGTAACCTTAATGACTCATGGCGGTGGGGGTGGGGGATGATTCCTTTCACTCTGCATACCAAGTGCTTTCAAGCACTTGCTACTCCCTATAAGCTGCCCAGCTTTGAACAAGCTCATCAGTATATCTGTGGGAGAAAAGACTTGAGGACCTTTAGCTGCATTAAGGTGCCCAGTGATCCTAAAAGTAATGTATATAGTAACAGCCTATTAAATTCTTTCAACAAGTTTGAGGCTATTAAGACATCTGTGAAGGGGCACCTGGGTGGCTCAGTGGGTTAAGCCACTGCCTTTGGCTCAGGTCATGATCTCAGGGTCCTGGGATCAAGTCCCACATCGGGCTCTCTGCTCAGCAGGGAGCCTGCTTCCCCCCCATCTCTGCCTGCCTCTCTGCCTACTTGTGATCTATCTCTGTCAAATAAATAAATAAAATCTTTAAAAAAAAAAAAAAAGACATCTGTCTTTTTTTGATCTTTCAAATCCACTTTGAGCATTTTTCTTCTCTGGCCCATATTATCTGTTAATGTGAGTAATCTGGATTGATCAGATAGTTGATCATATTCTTTATCTTTCTCTCCTTGATGTGCTCCAAGGTTGATGTCTCATTAAATCCACTAGTGAATGCTTCCATGGGACTTGGAAATCTGTCTTTAACTTTCAGCTAGAGGAACTGTGCTGTGAATGATATGAGCTCTTATTTTTTAGGATGGTGATAATGACTGAGGGTGTAAGATCCTTTGCCCTGGCTCTCCTGTCCAACCCTGAAAGATGTGTTGTGGTTGAATGGGTAGCTTTCAAACTATCCCTTGTTTTCAGTCATGTTAACTAATCACCAGCAAAGGACTCTTGAATTTGACAAACTTGGGATTTACTCTTAAAAAAAAATGCCACTAACTCGTAGCACTTGGGAGAACTGTCATTCTTTCCGCTGACTCATTTTTAATTCATTGTTCTCTGGTACTCTATTTTGGTAGAAATAATTTCATCCCTCAGTAAAATTTGAAGTGTGCAGATAAGTTTGACATTTGCTCTTCCTTTCAATTTGTTTCTCTCTTTGGGCCCTCCCACTTGTGCAGTGGGGTTGTGGAAGGAGCCCTGGGCTGGGGAGTAAACTCTGATTTTTTGCTCTCTATTCCATGTATGGCTAGCAGTGTGAGCTCTGGCAGTCCCATAGCCTCCTTAGAGGAACTTGCTAATTGCCCGTTTTCCAGCATACTTATCTAAGTCATGCTTGGGAAGAGGAGAGAGCAGAAATAATTAGCATTGACTATGCCGATGTTTATTGTAGGCTGAATCAAATGCAATGGGGATTTTTGTAGGTCAGGCAGTTTCATATGGTTCAAACTAATAGATCTTACTATCCACACTTGAAGGTCTAAGGAGGTTCTACAAATTTCATATGATATTTTCTTACTGTTACAGTCAGATCAGACTTGGGTTTGTAAACAGTGGCGCAGACGGACATCATTCTTAGTATCTACAACAATTTTTTTTTTCTGTCTCCTCCCTTTATTCTCTTTACTTTCTGGTTAAATCCAAGCCTTCAGGTCTTCAGGTCTTCATGATCTTCTCATGCTTTCCTTTCATCATCAGTCCTCCTACCTCATTCATCTTCTTACCTGTCTTACATGTTTTGAACCCTCACATCCCATGTGCTATGTGAGATAGAAGAGGGCAAGCGAAGATGATCTCAGAATTGATGGTAAACTCAAGAACAGGCCACATTAAATAGGGGTGATGCCTTAATGTTGCTAAAGATCATTCCATTTTAACCACAGAGTTATTTTGTAAGCTTTAAAAAAGAAGTGTGTGTGTGTACGTGTGTGTGTGCATATGTGTGTGTGTGTGTATTGTAGAATGATAGGAATAATAAAATTAAATTGGAAATTAAATTAAATTAAAATTTTAATGGTTTTAATTTAAAATGAACATGGTTGCTTCATTTGGATTAGAGCACGCTATTGAAATGGTATGTACTGGTGAGTTTTGGAGAGATTAGTCGTTTTAAGACTAACTCTATATACTGTGTCTTGTGGAAGGTTCACATTCCTGTCTGATTTAGGTAGCACATGAACAATTGCCTTATTAACTTTTCTTTTCTCACCTAAGCCAAGTTCCAATCGAATTGTATGCCTTGATGTACAATAGAACCCTGTAAATGTTACCCATTTCTTTTAAATTGGAGAGCTGTAACTGTGAATACTTCATTTAGAATTTATATAAAGAGCAAGGCAAAATTGAAGCATTTCTGCTTTCCATTATGTATTAGTCTCAATTTCAAAAAGGTATATAACATTTCAAACTAGCTAAATTTATTATAGTCTTTCAGGTGAGAATTCCTTTAATATTTCTAGTAGAAGAAATGTATAGCTTCCACCTCTCTAAGCCTCTAAGATCCTTTCCCTTTTATTTAAAACATCTTCTGACAGTGACATGTAGGAAAAAAAAATCTCATCCATTGGTAAAGCTAACATTAAAATCATCCCTTCTTTGTGGTAGATTTAACGGCTTCAGACACTGTTCATCTATAAAGTTGTGGCGTAATCAGAAAATTATATTTTCTAGTTTAGTATGTCAGGATTTGAATGTGAGCAACACAATTTGGATTATTCAGTTTGTTTCTTTTTCATAATCACGGACTTTGGGCATAGGAAAACGTGTTTTTAGATATCAACGAAGGGGTATTGAGTGTAATTTTCATGATCATAGACTATCACAGAGTAGCAAATTTTTGTGGATTACCATATTAGTTACTGCAGAGGACAATTTCCCTCTGGAAATATGGTTAGATACATCTTTGGTTGTCAAGGAAAATAATTTTCAGGGTTTACTTAATGTGAGCATATTACTTCTCATACACTGCAGCTGCTATCTCCTACTTACCAGAAGATTATATTTTCATGCTGAAAATAAGATGCTCTAGACAGAGACAGAGTGTTTGTTTATTTTTACCTTGACAGTATGCTGGTGTGGAGCATGCTGGTTGCTGACTCAGTAGGGGCATCCAGTGTTTTTCCAGGTAGGGGTATAGGAGACAAAACCATACAGATAGGGATAAGAGTAAGCAGGATTTAAGAACAGGATTGAGGGCAAAATGTGAGGTTGCTGTGGGAGAGAAAAATAGCAGCTAGTCTCAGGAAGCAGGAAGAAGCAAGAAGGGTGCCCCCTCTGGGGAAACATCATCCAGTAAGTATAGGGAAAAGCTAGGGAAAGAATCTACAAAAGGAAAGGAGGACTCTGGGAAGAACTTGGAGTTTGGGAAAGAGAAGGGACCAGGTTTCATGAAGAACAACAGGAAGGAGAGTATTTGATGGGGAAAAGAACTTCATTATTGAAAAGCAGCCTCCATTATAATACTGACCTCAGAGATAGTTGGTCCTCTTCTGGAATGAATAGTGTCAAATGTACACCTCTTATCCCTTCGAAAGTCTCTTAGGAAGTAGCAAACCAAGTCTTCGAGTTGTTCAGTCCCCAAACTTTGGAATTATCCTTCACCCATGTCTATCTCCCAGACCCACATATAGTTGGTCTAAATTCGTATTGGCTCTACCATGGAAAAAATATCTAGACCTCTGACTATTTCACATCACCTCCGTAGCCACTCCCCTGGTCTTGACTGTGGTTTTCTCCTAGCTGGTTTATTACAGTGGCCTCTTACTTGATAGCCCAGCTCTTGGCTTTTACACTTGTCCCCCTGTTGACTGTTCTCAACACATCAGCCAGAGGGAGCTTGTCAAAATCCTACAAAGGATACCACCTCCCTCAGAGTGAACATCCTATCCTTTATCATGCCCTTTGAGTTTTACAATCCGATCCAGGATTCTCACCTGGCAGCCCATTAGAATCCCCTGCGGAGTTTCACAAACATGTTGGTGCTGAGGCTCTAATCCAGACCAGATACATTTGAATCTCTGGGAGTGGTGTGTGGACATTGTGTCTGTGCCTGGGAGGCACAGTTGGTTAAGTTAAGTTAAGCACCTGCCTCGGGCTCAGGCCGTGATCCTGGAGTCCAGGGATTGACCCCATGTTCATCGGGGAGACTCCTTCTCTCTCTACCTCTGCTCCTCCCCTTGCTCATGCTCTCTTGCTTGCTCACTCTCGCAAATAAATAAATCTTCTAAAAATAAAAGCTCCCATGCTCTAACTTTTGGGGTATCACTAATTGAGTAAGACCAAATTCCATCTCTTAAGCTTCTGACACCTGGCAAAGGAGATGAGAGGACACCACTCAAATAACTGTAATACTCACAGGATCCACAAGTATCCCCAGAGCCTCAGGGGAAATGGGGAAATTGCACACAACGGAGGGAGGTCGGAGAAGTTGCAACCTGCCAGGCCTTGATAGGTGGGAAGATTTTCTCTGAGAGAGAAGGGGAGAGAGTGTGTCCCAGGCGACCTCATTTATCATGGCTCTGAGATGCTAAGAGGAAACATGGCGATGTGATTCAGGGCTGACGTCGTTGAGTCAGGCAGAGGTGGCTTCAGTGACTTTGGCAAATTACCTCACCTCTTTGTGCCTCAATTTCCCTACCTGTAAAATGGAGATAAAATTGTACCTACCTCCTTCGGACGCGAGAGTTATCAGCTGTATTTGGTACATTGTTGGCACTCAGTAGCTTTCTACCAAAGCTAACCAGGTATTTCTCTCAAGGAAAATTAAAAGAAATACCTGTAAGTGGTTCATGGCTTGGACTCCGTGCTGTCTACCTGTCTGCCGACCGTGTGGCTTTCTGATCAGCAGGATCAGCAAACCTGGTGGTTGGTCAGAATTGCAACCCTCAGGCCCCATCCCAGAACTGCTGAACAGAATCCACATTCTAACCAGATTCCGAGGTGATTTGTGTGCACCTCAAACTTGGGGCATTTTTGTAAAGTGTAAAGAGATGAATAAGAAATAGCTTTTGCTCTTATGGAGCTTAGAGGTCCCTGAAACAACTTTAGTATTTACAGAAATAATTATAATGCAGGGTATAATGTGATAAGTGACGTGAGACATCCACTCCAAATGCTGAAATACCACAGATTGTTTTAAGCTCGAATTGAAAATAGTATAAAGTTTCATTTCTGACTGATAAAGTCTGAAAGTTCTTAAAGCTATAATGAACACTTTTCCTTTTCTGCTTTCCTCCAAATGGTGTAAACTGCAGAACTTAGCTTGTATGTAAGTGCAGAGCTAAATTGAGGACAATTGACCTACAAGTACAAGTTGAATTATTGCCTGGCAGAAAAGGAACAAGAAATACCAAAAGGTAATAAAAATGACCCAGTAACTGTAAGTCTATGAGATAAAATAGACTCCTCAGAGAAAGATCAAGACAAAGCATGTAAGTGGAAATAGTTACAATTACCTTAATTCTTGGAGTTCAGTGCTTTTGAAAATAAAACCCTACTTTTTGAATTTAAAAGCAATGATTAAAACAAAGAAATGGCCTACAGTTTCTCTTGCTGACATTATGAACAAAACATTGAGTTATTAATTATTCTTCTTAGCTAGTACTGATTTTATCTTGCCAAGTTTATCATTGCAGTTACCAGAACAGCCAGAAATAAAGCAATTAATGAAAGAACATCACTAAACACTGTATAATTGTTATAATGGACTTAATATTGTTGGAAGTTTTAGTAGCCAAATGAACTAAAGAGATTATTAGACTCTAGAAGAAGACTGGCATCACTTAGTATATCTGAGACAGAGATATGTATGTGTGGGATTTAAGAGAAACTGTTTTTTTCTTTTGTTTTGAGATGTATTTTGATTTGCCATCTGATTTCTCATTTGGCCCGCCGCTTGTGCAGTAGTGTGTTGTTTGATATTGACATATTTAAATATTTAATGTTTACATTGTAGATTTCCAGCTTTGTATTATTGTTGATCTTTACTTTCATACCATTGTGGTTGGAAATATACTTGGTATGATTTCAGTCTTCTTCAATTTCTATTATTCGTTATGTCTCTTTTCATGTGATTTAACCAGGGGATTCTTCTGTGTGTACTTGAGGAAAATATTCTTGGATGGAATGTTTATATGTATGTGTATATATATATATATACATATATATATATATTTATATCTTTCAGAACCATGTATTCTGAAGTATGCTTCAAGTAAAAAATGTTCTTGTTGAAAAAAATAATAACTTTAACTGAGGGTACTCATTTAAAATAAAGCACATCAGGAGCACCTGGGTGGCTCAGTTGTTAAGCATCTGCCTTCCCTGCAGGTCATGATCCCTGAGTCCTGGGATCGAGCCCTGCTTCTGGATCCCTGCTCAGCAGAAAGCCTGTTTCTCCCTCTCTGCCCCGCTGCTTGTGTTCCCTCACTCGCTATGTCTCTGTCAAATAAATAAATAAAAATTAAAAGGAAAATAACAAAATAAACACATCAGAGGGGAGATGGGTGGGGGGATGGGTGAAATAGGTGCAGGGGATTAAGAGGACATTTATCATGATGACCACTGATGGTGATGTATAGAATTGTTGCATCACCGTATTGTATACTTGAAACTATACAACACTGTATGTTAACTATATAGGAATTAAAATGAAAAACTTAATAAAAGAAAATTAATTGAGTGCATAAAATTTTCAAGTTGGGGGATATTTCAGTTCAGTTTGTGGTACAGTCACATGATCTAGTGTAATAAAGGCAAAAATAATAATTTGAAATGAATGTTTAACTGATTTTGTCACTGGCTGTAACTAATGGTGCTTCACAAAAGTAAATAAATTCAGCCGAGTTTTATTCTTGATACACAGTTGTTTTAATAGTGAAAACAGTTTTCTGGTGACATATTCAACCAGTAAGATTCTGACGTAGAACTGAAATTGTTCATGGTTAATTTTAGTTAATATTGTTTTTGTTATTAGTAAACATAAAGACCTATTGTCTTATTTCAAACTGCATTTTTGTCTGGCATATTGGTTTTGGTTTTACTTTTCAGAACTTCAAATTAAAAATTCCTACTTATGTTCTTCAAATAATGTGTATTTCAGTAAAATTACCTGAAAGAATACATTTGTCTTACAAATGACAACATTCTTAGGATTTTTTAAAAAAACATTTATTTATTTATTTGAGAAAGAGAGCACAAACCAGGGGAGGAGCAGAAGGAGAGGGAGGGAGAGACCCCAAGCAGACTCCCTGCTGAGCACAGAGCCCTAGATCATGACCTGAGCCGAAATCAGGAACAAGTTGTTTAACTCACTGAGCCACCCAGATGCCCTGTAGGATTTTTTAAAAATTATTTTGGGGGGCACATTGGTGGCTCAGTCATTGAGTGTCTGCCTTTGGCTTGGGTCGTGGTCCTGGACCCCTGGGATTGAGTTCCACATTGGACTCTCTGCTCAGCGGGAAGCCTGCTTCTCTATCTCCCACTTCCTCTACTTGTGTTCTCTCTCTCACTGTGTTTTTCTCTGTCAAATAAATAAAGGTAAAATCTTTAAAAAAAAGTAAAAAAATAAAAATCATTTTGGACATGGAGAGCTTGCAGGAGGTATAATTTATTTACTTTTATTTTTTAAAAATATTTTATTTAGGGGCGCCTGGGTGGCTCAGTGGGTTGAGCCGCTGCCTTCGGCTCAGGTCATAATCTCAGGGTCCTGGGATCGAGTCCCACGTCGGGCTCTCTGCTCAGCGGGGAGCCTGCTTCCTCCTCTCTCTCTCTCTCTCTCTCTCTCTGCCTGCCTCTCTGCCTACTTGTGATCTCTCTGTCAAATAAATAAATAAAATCTTTAAAAAAAAAATTTTATTTAGGGCGCCTGGGTGGCTCAGTGGGTTAAAGCCTCTGCTTTCGGCTCAGGCCATGATCCCAGGGTCCTGGGATCGAGCCTCACATCAGGCTCTCTGCTCAGCGGGGAGCCTGCTTCCTCCTCTCTTTCTGCCTGCCTCTCTGCCTACTTGTGATTTCTGCCTGTCAAATAAATTTAAAAAAAAAAAAATTATTTATTTCCTGGAGAGAGAGAGAAAAAGCAAGCGAGGGGGAGGAGCAGAGGGAGAGGGACAAGCAGACTCTGGGCTGAGCACAGAGCCTGACCTGGAGCTCAATCTCATGACCCTGAGATCATGACCTGAGGTGAAATCAAGAGTACAGTGCTTACCCAGTTGAGCCATCCAGATGTACCAGAAGCATAATTTATAAAGGGATATTGAGAAGCAGTTATTTTCTCAGCTGTTTTATGCAAATGTGGTGGATAGATCATGTTCTGTCTAGGAGCTAACTATCAGTTCTCAATTTCTTTTCATCATTTATATATTTCTGATTTTTGTCACAAATAGTAAAACATGCTGGCTTGTGTTTGGTCCCCAGAACAAAGGGTCTGATTAGGAAGAGGAGCTTGTTCACAATGCATGTTGTCTGTCACCAAAATTAATATATGTTTTGGATTTCTCAGCACTTTTAAACTGTTTAGATTTTTAAAAATTCTGGAGGAAGGTCTAGTTACAAATTGTATACTGTATAAGCTACGTTCTTTCATGTAAGTCCATCTTTGAAAGTCATTTATTTCTAGTTATGTTGCCTTTTGTAGATTGGAGAGTTTGTAGAAATCTGAAGTCTTCACAGTTGGCATCTAGGAGACAGCTGATATTGGGTTGTTAATTGAATGAAGTAAACAAAGATCATTGGGGTAAACATAGATCTTTCTCCTCAAGGTCCTATTTTGCATCATTTCACCCTTTTGTGATTTAGAGTACCTCAAGGTATCTATAAAAACAATTAAGAGTAGGGGGATGCCCCCCACTTCCCATGTGTCAGTGACCCATTAAACACCATAGAGATATGTGACAAGCTATCTGTAAATGAATTCTTACATTGATTTTTATTTGAGCTCATTTTACATTTGAAATAGTATTTATTGGTGGGACGCCTGGGTGGCTCAGTTGGTTAAGCAGCTGCCTTCGGCTCAGGTCATGATCCCAGCATCCTGGGCTCCTTGCTCGGCAGGGAGTCTGCTTCTCCCTCTGCCTCTGCCTGCCATTCTGTCTGCCTGTGTTCGCTCTCTCTCTCTCTGACAAATTAATTTAAAAAAAAATAAAAATAAAAAAAATAAGTGAAATAGTATTTATTGGACTTTAGTAAGGACACATCTCTTTTTTATTTTTAATTGATTGTAAGTAGAGTGTTTGTATGATTATAAGTAGTTGTTTTTAGGGCAATCAAATTATTTTTTAGGATAAGCAGAGTTAATTTGCTAAATTAAATTTAACCCTTGTACTGACATATTCTATTTTTGGTTTACATATCAGAAACAGTATTTAGGGGTACCTGGGTGACTCATTTGATTAAGCAACCAACTCCTAATCTCAGCTCAAGTCTTGATCTCAGGCCCTGTGTTGGGCTCTGTGCTGGGTGTGGAGCCTACTTTAAAAAAAAAAAAAAGAGAGAGAGAGAGAAAGGAAGAAATAAAGAAAGAAAGGGAGGAAGGGAAGGAGTGAGGGAAAAGAAACTAGATAGAAAGAAAGAAGAAACTAGATATAATTGACCAGAAAATATAATGTCATCCTGTAACTAATTTTCAGTAAAAACTACATTTTTTAGTAAATATTAGCTTGAGCCTTATGAAATTGCTGATATTTGACCACTGTTGGCTTATATATACAGCAGTTACATATGGTTAAACTTGATACTAAAAGCCAAAACATGGAATGTTACACTAATTAAAACAATAATAAAACAAAACATGAAATAGGCAACACTTCACTCTTGGGGTACAAATTTTTATGCTTAAGAAAACAAAAACTAATAGAAAAACACATATTTCTGAGGAACTTGCTGTTTTTATTATCATCCCATAAATGTGAAAAAGCTAATTAAAACTATTAATAACCAGAAAATTGAAGATAAACTTGAAGAGCCTATACCAACCAAAGTTGGATCAACAGCAAAAAATACATATGAGTTATTCTGAAATAATTTTTTGTTTCCTAATAACATCCAACTAACCAAACTTCCTGATTTTAATTAGTGAGGAACAACTTCTTGGTTATTTTAATCTACTTTTGGTACTTACTTCCTTTTTTTATTGTTACAGGATCAGATGAAATAATCACATCAGTTTGCTTTTTTGTAAAGGGGGAGGTTGGTATTCTAAGGTATCTTTCAGCAATAGGCTGCCACAGAAATAGGAAAAAAAAAATCTAACATGGTTTAAAGGATATTTATTTAAGCAGTATTTATGAGACTGGAAACATCAGAGTGGAAATGAGGTATGGTTTAGAAGCCTTTTTGCTTTAGCTCATTTATTTTTGGAGTTCATTAAAATAAAATGAAATTGTAAAAATTCAAACCATGACTCTTTTTCTCTTTGAACTTTTTAGTTCCTGTTGAAATTGGAGAAAAAAACTACATAGTAATTAGAGTGGGCTACCAGGAGAGGCCAGGCTACCCTCCAGGGTTTTTACAGTGTGGCTCAGCCTTTACTCATTCATTAAACTCCTGTCATGTGTCAGGATTGGACTCCTAGACTGTAGTGGGTGGGCCTTGGCAATGGAGATCTAGGCACTTACTTGGTTAGCATATTGGGATTAGAACTCTCACACAGGGACAGGCTTTCATTAACCAAACTCACAATTAATGATACACAATATTAATGTGTAACTCCAAATGCAAATATATTGGTTTATAAGAAGCATTCTTTGCTCCAAATGATTTAAAATGCGGATGTGAGCCTACTCAGTGCTGACTCACTGAAAGTTACTCTACAGGGAAAATCTAATTATAACTGAAAGGCTACTTGGAGGGTAAGGTCTGAAGAGAGAATGGGATGGATTGTGTGATTTGGTGTTTGATGTAAGTCTTTGATTATGTCAGTGTCTCCAGTGTTACAATATTGATGCACCTGCCAAAGGGACCAGCTTGCTCAAAACTGTGGACTAGAGTATACTTCCCATAGACAGTGTTTGGATGCAGATGATGTCTTCTGTAGACTCCCCGTTCTTTTCTTCATTTCACATTGTACTTTCATCCATGCCACAGAGTTTTACATTCCTTACTAACCCAACTCTCTAGCTTAGTGCCTTGCCCCAAAAGGTGCTCAAAAGACATTTATTAATTGATACAACATCTAGCTAGCTACAAGATTCTTACTCATTTTGTCTTGGAAATAGTATGTATTTTACTTCTAAGATCGATTGGGTATAAAGTATAAACTATTGTTTATTGCCTCATTCTAAGATATGTATGCATATATTCTCTCACATGAGTGTGGGTAACAGAAAGGGCATGGCACTCATCTTCCATGCCTTGATGCTTTGGAAAAATAGAAGTTTCTGATTATAGTATTCTATAAAAGTTTCAGATATGCTGATGGATCTTGGATATTTTTTTTCTTTTTTTTTTTCTTTTTCTGCTTGCCAAATAAAGGTCTGGATTGTGAAGAATCTTTCTGGAGAGAAGGTTTCAAAGTTAGATGAAACTCAGAGCATCCCTGATTCCTCCCAGTTTTGTGAAACTCGGTGTTAATAGTGATTATGTGTTGCAAGAGTGGAGAAGGATAAGAAGAACCTCCTTTTGACACACTTGAAGGTCATACTTCAGATGTTTGTCCTTTGTAAGGAATCTGAAACTTGTTAGTTCTAGTCTAGTCTTCACTAAATGGGTGATTTTCCCCCCACAACTGCTGTCCCATTATTAAAATTAATGCATACACAAGATATTTTGCCTGTAAATAGAAAAGATAATTTTAATGTTTTGCATAGTCCCTCAAGGCATGAGTCTGCAGTGTACACTAATAGGTTGAAAAAGGTACTAACTTCTGGGGCACCTGGGTGGCTCAGTGGGTTAGGCCACTGCCTTCGGCTCAGGTCATGATCTCAGGGTCCTGGGATCGAGTCCCGCATCGGGCTCTCTGCTCAGCAGGGAGCCTGCTTCTCTCTCTCTCTCTCTCTCTCTCTCTCTCTCTCTCTGCCTGCCTCTCTGCCTACTTGTGATCTCTTTCAAATAAATAAATAAATAAAAATACTTTACAAAAAGGTACTAACTTCAGAAAAGCCAAGAGGGTTAATTTTCCAGAATACTTTTGAAACCATTAACTTCTGTTTTCTAGTTTATATTTCTATACCTCAAAAAAAAAAAAAAAAAAAAAGCAAAAAACTATTTCCCCACCACTCTCTCCCCCTTTTCTAAAAATAATTCCCTCTTCGTTTCTACCCTATAACACATGCCAAAATTCAGCCCAGAGTGAATTTTTGTAGCCAACTTAGAACCCCAAAATAGAAACTGCTGACAGTTCCTTAAATACAGTAACACTGGCAGGTGCCTTGGTAATAAATTCACAAGTCTCGAATCTACAAAACAATAAAGCTATGCAAATTGGAGCATGTAGGAAGAATAATCTAAAACAAATGGCAAAGTTGTAAGTTTAGCACTGTGGCATCCTGGGTTTTACTCACAAAAAAACCAAAATAATCCTGAGGAGATCATAAGGAAATTTAAGATCGAGGAGGAAGGAGCACAGACGTTTGAGCTGACCAATTAACAGTTGATTTCCCTGTCACCACCATCTGTAAGTGGAGGTGAGACACCCATCATATGGTTTTGCATTTCAGGTATAAATAACAAAAGGCAAATGGAAAATAAGAAGAGACCTACCCTGATTGAACTTACCAGAGTTGCACTTTTTAAATTGTTCCTCAGGCAACATTCCCATCAGTCATATTCAGATTAGTTGTTTAATTTTAGGCAAACAATCAGGCATGAAGTACATTTCGAATTACATTTATTTTAAATGTCCCTGCTTAATTATCTTTTACCTTTGTTATTAATCTCTGACATTATTGGCATAATACAAAGTTTGGTTTTTTTTAACAAAAAGAAAAGGCAATATGTTCAGTTAACTTATTTTTAGGAAATACGTATTTTCAATTAAAACTTAAAATAGCTCTGACAACCACAGACAAAAATGGAGCTGAGGCATATAGCACCACCTTTTGTTAGGTGTGTGGTAAAATGTAACTTTTTGAACCTATGCTATAGCTTGCGGGCTGTAACAGAAATATTTAGCTTTTTCTTTTTTTATCGCCTTTAAGTAATTCTCAGAGAAGTTACGAAATGCTTCTTGCATGCATAAGAAAAATGTATTAATATGCATAATGACTATTTTAAATATAATAATGTAGTCATCCTCTTTGAGGTGAAGAAATAGTGGATGACTGTGTGTTCATTGTAGGTAGGGACTGGAACTCCTCTTTCTTATGCTGTTATCTATTACCTAGTACATTCTGAATAAATGTTACCTGAAATAAAAGACACTATCCTTTGCAAAGTTAGGTTTCACAAAAATTGAGTTCAGGGACATGCTAGGGACCATCTGTGCACAGCCTCTCAGGAAAAGGAGGTCTAGAGAAACACCTAGAGTCACAGAGCTAAGTCACAGATGCTGAGGTCACAGAACCAGGACTGGAACCCACACACTAAACTTCTGTCAGGCTCAGTACACCTCCCCTGACCACATAAATTGAAAAGTTTAAGCCTGTTTAAAAATATTGCCCATTGTTTTCTTTGGAGCTCTAATAAAAATTCTTTCTAGGAGAGGAGTGGGAACGTTACACAGATATGAAATAACTTTTCTGATTATTTCCTCACTTAAACATTTCAAACTAATGACTAAAATAGTCTGGTGGAGACAAGACTGACCAGTAAATATTATAACATGGCCTACGTAACCAGAGTTCCCCTGAGAGGTTTCCTCATCCCCATCTCAAAGGTGATTTTTTATTTTTTCACAAGTCTACAGTGTGTAGCTGTTTTTAAGTGTGCGTGTATTTTCTAAAAATCCTTTCCCTATATTTTAAAGAAATCTAAAAATCTCCCTTATTTTCAAAAGAGATTTTATTTATTTGGGAATGAGCATGAGCAGGGGGAGGATCAGAGGGAAGCAGATTCCCCTACTGAGCAGGAAGCCAGATATGGGGCTTAATCTCAGGACCCTGGGATCAGACACTTAGCTGGCTGAGCCACCCATGTGCCCTCCTTATTACCTTAAACTTAATTTTTGCTTCTCTTCTACCATATAATTGTTCTAACCAAATTAATGAGAAATACACAAGATTTATGAATATATTCTATAATTGGGCCAATAAAAGGGGAGAACACATTGGAAGGGGACTATGGCAGAAGAATCCAAAAATTTTTTTTTCTGCCCTGGCTGCTCTGTCTTAGATGTGAGATGGCAGGCAAGTCATTAAGCGTTTGTAGATTCCCATTAATTCATCTGTAAAATATTTTTTAAAAAACTTCAAGGTGGTGGTTATTTAAGTGGTTAAAACACCACTTCTCATTTTGGCTTGTCTTTTGTGTTGAAACTAGAGGAAGTTATTCCTTTTCATGTACAGTAGACCATGAGCTATAATTTTCTTAGGGCAAAGAAACCAACAAGCACCTTATAAGACACTGGGAAAGCTGTATTTCAGAAGTTGGAAGACCCTTTGATGAAACATCTATTGTGAAAAGATAAACTTACATAAAGATCCTGACTCAAAATATTCACTTGAGAGTGAGAAGCCTATCTATCATGTCAGATTTAGTTTCTTGTATTCTTAGGGATTAAGTTGTGTGCCCAAAATATTAGGTTGACCGTATTCTCTGATTATAATATAATAAAACCAGAAATTATTAGCAGAAAGCTATAACACAAGATAAAAAATTACTTGGAAGAAATAAGCCATTTGGAACTATTGGGTCAGAAGCAATTAAAACTGCAATTATGAATCATTCAGAAAATAAAAACATTATTCAGTGGTGGGGGAAACCCTTCTGAAATGCAGCAAAGCTGCATTCACAGGCAAATATGTGGTGGTAAATTATTTCATTTTAAACTATAAAAAGCAAAGCACAACTTAGGATATTTTTTTAAAATATAAAATTTAAACATAACAATATTAAGGGGAATTGGATGAGGTAAAAAAATTTAAAGAAACCATGAAAGGTGAGGGTTTGTATATCCAAGAGCTCGTTCTTAAAAATAATAATTTTGGAACATCTGGGAAGCACCTACCTTTTGCTTAGGTTACAATCCCAGGATCCTGGGATGGCTTCCAGCATCCGGCTCTCTGCTCAGTGGGAAGTCTGCTTCTCCCACTGACTCTCCCTCTCTGCTTTCTCTCTCTCTCTCTTTCTCAAGTAAATATATAAATCTTTAAAATAATAATAATAATTTAAAAATCTTTGGAAATATAACTAGGAAAGAGTGTAAAGCAAAGTTATTTTGAAAACAAAGAAGTTGAAATGAAATTCAAATTTTAATAAAAATAGAACTTAGAGGCTCATTCTCTATGAAACTTGATAGCAGGCAAAATTTTAGTGGCTGACTACTTATAATTTTGGAGTAAAAAACTGCAATATCTCAAAACGTTTGTACCAGGAAGCTTTTCAAATTTTTAAGAAGTAAATTCTTATTTGCCTAAATAGAAGTTCGTAGAAAGTTTCCCAATTAATATTTTTGAAGGTCACATAATCCTGAATCTAAAACTTAGCAGAACATATCACAAAAATGTATCTACACACCAGTCCTACTATGGATATATAGGGAAAAGGTCTAGGTAAAATGTAACAAGTTAAACTTAGCAATCGCTTAAAGGAATGATTCACCTCAGCCAGGTAGTGACTTAGTGTCATTAGTAATTAATTACAGAAATATATCAAAAGAAAAAATCTCACTAGAGATGGATAAAATAACATGACAAAAGTCAATTTGTATTGCTAGGGGAAAATATTAATAAACTAGACATAGTATAACCTTCATTACGTAAGAAAATATACATCAATCAGACAGAATCAGGGAGTGAATTGCCAGAGGCATTCTTGCCAAAACGAGGATATTCTTGTATTTGATCATATATTATTAAAGGTTATTGGTGGTGATTACTTTTTTCAAAATATCAAAGCTTTTCAAGTATATTAGTGAAAACATGTATTTATTTTTATTACTTCCAGAAACTCTATTAAAGTAACAATAAACATTTAAAAGTATGAACTCCTAGGAGACAGACAGTAGGAGAGGAGATAATTACAGAGAACGGATACCAACATATTTCTGGAACATGGGAAGAGCACTGACTTAGAACCAGGGAGGAAACTCAAACTCAGTGTCTACAGGGAGAGTGACATTGAGAAGCAAGATACTTTGTTCCCCTAAACTCAAAGGGATCCACGGATTACAGGTGGGGTTGAGGCTAATGACTATATATAGTGGTTCTTTGAAAGTTTATTTAAGTAGCAATCAGGTCACTTGATCATTTCTCCCCTCTTTGCCCCACCACCCTACACAGTAGGGAGACTACCCTTCTTCCTGCCCAATAGTGTTAGACCTATCTGAAGAAATTATTACACAGATTTTTGAGCCTTTGGGACACCTGGGATATGGGAAGCTGGGGGTGAGGAATCAGATTGATAAACTGGGGATTAGGTGAAAGTCTACCTACTGACTGTAAGAATTGTCAACCTGCTTCCCATTTGTGGCCTGAAGTCCTGATGTTTCAAAAGAGAAGAGAGAAATTAAGCTTCTCGATCTGGAAAGAGGAAGGAAGGAAGGATGGAAGGAAGGAAGCAAACGAGCAAGCAAGGAAGGGGAGGAGGAGGCAGGAAGGAAGAGAGAGAGAAAAAGGAAGAAGGAGAGGGAAAGAGGGAGGTAGTGAGCAAATGAAGGAACGAAAAGGAAAAAGGGAAAGACTCAGAAGAAATACCTTTAATGCAGGGAACAGAAGAAAATTTAGGACAATTTAACAATGGCTTCAGAGAGAAGCAATATAACAACTAAACAAGAAAAGGATACTATCTTTGTTCTACCACAGATCCTTTTTCTTCCTTTAGACTCAATCAGTCTCTCCTTTTTTTTTTTCTTGGACTCTGTTCATTTTGACTCTTTCCATTTCTTAGTCTTGCACAGTCTTTATGCCACCAAGATTCCAGTCTTCTTCGGCTGTAAAGACTGACAGTGAGAGATCCCACCTTCTGATTCATCCTGGATTGCTCATGGACATGTTTCAAGGTCAGACGAGGCCCATGGCATTCTTGATACAGATGGATTTACTGCTAAGCCTGGTCCAGTGCAGAAGACTGTGGTTCCACGTTTAATTCCTTAGCCTCTAAGAGTCTACTGGGAACCAGAGGAGGAAGGGTGAGAATGAGAAATGTCAATTTTAAAAGTCTAGGAAGAACATTATGGAAGAAATTAATAGGGAAAGTAGACTTATTCTCAGGTAAGGGCTGGGGATAAACACTGAGCTGCGGATCTCTCTAGGAATGATTAGAATTCCCTCACAGAAGAAAGTAAAGAAGAAAAGGGCAGGACTATGGGTTACGCTGTGTGTAGGGTGATTCCAAATCATTACTTTCCCTCCCTATCAGCAGAAGAGTTGAGTGGGGAAGGGGATTATGCCAGATGCAGTGGTGGGGTAGGGAATTTTATGTTTGGGAGGCTAATCCAAATGTAAGGGATGAGTGTCTGTCAGTCATAAAACAGTATAATTCAAAAAGCTTTTCAGCCACACAGACATTTTGTGGCTTGCATTTTTTTACTTGTTTATTTTATTGTTTATATGAATTAAACAAATAAAATATTTATAAAAATATATAGTTCAAAACAACCATTTTCCTTAGGAAAATCAGGGAATCATCTTTAGTCAGCATGTCTGGGACCAGATTTTCACTCAGTTGATTGCTAGCCATAGGACCTTGGACAAATATTTTAACCTCTTGTGCTTCAGTTTCCCCATCTGAAAAATGGGAACAATAGCTGCACATAGCCTATATTACATTAGGTTCAAATAACTATTATCATTATTATTTTGGTATAGCTTCATTTCGACTTCCTCATGAAATGTTTATCTAATTACAATTACCGATTTGTTGTATCTTAACCTTTTTTTTTTACTTTTTATGTGTTCACATTCAAACACTGATGCAAACGTAGCCACATATATATGTACAGCTCAGCAAAAAAGGGACTGTACAGTGAATTCTGTAAACAGAAGCTTGTTAGCCTAATGTTAACAATATTTAATAATGTAAATAACAATATCTTCATTTTAACCTAGGCACTTTTCATTATGAATTTATGTAGCATCCTTCTCTTTATAACTTAAGGAATAAAACAGGTAGAAATTTGGTTGCAGTTCTAGCTATTTGAGAGAGAGTCAATTATAATTGCTAGCTTAATTTCATGTTAAATCATTCTAAAATGTCATTCTTCAAGTTGAGGTGGGTATCGATATACATAGTAGGGCTTATGATGCGTGAAACTTGAAATGTTATCCTGTTAATTTCATGTTCCATAAGCAGGCAAACTATTGCCACTATTTATTCCTCATCTGTTTTTTTTTTTTTTTGAGGAAGCCAACTGAACATTTAAGTTCTTGTGGATGTATTTCTTTAAAAAGTAGTGGTGTGCCATACCACGTACTGTCATTATTTAAAAACTGTGACATTCTGACAGTGTGTCAGAAAAAGTGGTAGCTCTATGAAATTTACATGCCTAAGTTTATAACTAAAACTAATTTTGTCAGGGAATATTTTATAATTACCAAATTAAAGAACTGTATAATTAAAGTAAAATGAGCTCTGCATGTGCCTAGAAACATAATCTCTTAATGCTTTTGTTGGTTTTTCTCCAATGACATTATTTTGTAATGTATATAATTTATTGCAGAAATAGTAACAGAATAAGGTTGTTTTCCAGAGATTTGCAACCATTTGGAGAAATCCATGAGCAGTTTAGTATGTTGAATTATTTTCACATGCAATTTAGTGATTTTTAAAAGAGGAACAGCAAATCAACCAACTTTAAGTGTCCCCCTCCTCCTCAAACTTCTGTATTTTATTTATAGAAGAGGAAACCTTTCTTCATTTCTTCCTGTCAGCTGTGCAGAGGCAGTTCTACTGAAATTGGGTAAAAGAATATCCAAAATACTTTTTAGCACTTTGAGTTCATTTCTGTTAAATAAATTGATTGAGATGATTATTTTTCTAAGTTAATACAGAACTTAAAAAGGTTATTTTTTTAACAGTCCTTTATAAAACTTTAAAACATTCTTTCAGAATAGCATCTATGTTTGTGAAGAAATTACATGGCTGTGAATTATGGATAAATCACTTAATGTCTCTGGGCATTGGTTTTCTCATCTATAAAAAAAAAATAATGCTTATTCTCTCTAGTGACCTCATAGAATTTTTCAAATGAGATCATGATACAGTCAATATGAAAATGTTTTGAAAACTATAAAGGACTATGCAAGTGTAGGGGATTATTATTTTTCATTATTTTTCTTTCTTATCTAGAACTATCATAGAGATAAGAGCCTTTGTTTTATTTAACAAGAAGGGAAAGAAAATTATTGTATTTAAGGTAGTTCAGGTCTTAGAAATTAGAAACAGAATGTGCATAAGCCTCTGATGAAACAAAGTATGTATGTAAAATCAATTGGATATGCAATGGCAACTTAGTATGTTGGCAAGTTGAAGCGTGTGGTAGAGTGCCATTACTATTCATAGAGGGATCTGAACAGAGTAAAAGCAATGATGATGATGTTACAATGATAATGACAACAATTACAAAGATATAAACTGTACTGAAGCTAGGGTTTGTCTCTTTTTCCCTAATGTTTTCTGAGCCAAGAATTAGGCTCCAGTGCATAGATACTTAGTAAATATTTGACAATACGAGGAACACTTACTGTTAGATACATTGAGAATTTGCACCTGTTTCCGCTTAGCTCATCAAGAATTGATTTAGTGTTTTTCTGCTTCTCTTGAGATGATTATGTGGTTTTGTCATTTATTAATATGGTGTCTTTCATTAATTGCTTTTCAGATGTAAGCCAATCTTGCAATCCTGGGATCTATCCCACTTGGTCAGGGTATATAATACTTTTTATATACTGATGGTTTTTGTTTGAGGAATATTGGTCTGTCATTTTCTTTTCTTTTCTTTTTTTTTTTAAGGTTTTATTTATTTTTGTAAAGGGGGGCAGACAGGGGAGGAGGGCAGAGGGAGAAGCAGATTTCCTGCTTAGAAGGGAGCCTGATGCAGGGCTCAATCCCAGGACCCTGGGATCATGCCCTGAGCAGAAGGCAGATACTTAACCAATTGAGCCACCCAGTACCCTGTAATTTTCTTTTCTTGTAATGTGTTTGTTAGATTTTGGTATCAGGGTAATGCTAATCTCACACTGGGACTACATTGGGAAAGAGTCACTTGTCTTCAGTCTTCTCGAAGAGTTTCTGAAGGTTGGCATTCTTTTTTCCTTAAAAATTTGGTAGAATTCAACAGCAAACTCTACCTGAGCCTGGAGGGTTTTTGTTTGTTTGTTTCTTTACAGGAAGATTTAATGACTAATGCAAATTCTTTAATAGATACAGTGTTATGCACATTACCCATTTCTTCTTGAATTTGGTAGTTTGTATTTTTTAAGGAATTTTCCTACTTCATCTAGGTCTTCCAATGTGCAGGGATAAAGTTGCTGGTAATATTCTCTTACTACCACATTGTTCTCCAAAGTGGCTGCACCAACTTGCATTCCCACCAACAGTGTAAGAGGGTTCCCCTTTCTCCACATCCTCTCCAACACATGTTGTTTCCTGTCTTGCTAATTTTGGCCCTTCTAACTGGTGTAAGGTGATATCTCAATGTGGTTTTAATTTGAATCTCCCTGATGGCTAGTGATGATGAACATTTTTTCATGTGTCTGATAGCCATTTGTATGTCTTCATTGGAGAAGTGTCTGTTCATATCTAATTTCCCTTTTGATTTATTCTTTGCCCCATGGATAATTCATAAGTGTTTTATTTGTTTTCAAAATATTTGAGGATTTCCCCAGCTATATTTCTGTTAGTGATTTCTCATTTATTATTTTATTATTATTATATTATATTTGGGTCAGAATATAATGAATGAATTGAATCATTTTGAATTGACTGAGAGTTGCCTTGTGACACCAAATATGGTACCACATTCATAGGCAAATGTTTCACATGTAATTTTTATCTTTAGTAGTATTCTTTGCTCTGAAATTTGCTTTTGTCATAGCTGTCTTTTGACTAGTGTTATTATATATTTTCTGGTCCTTTCACTTTCAGCCTATTTGTGTCATATTTATAATAATAATCTTGAACACAGCATTTAGTGTAACTTCGTTTTGGTATTCAATCTGGCAACCTGCCTTTTAATTGGAATGTTCGACTGTTTACATTTAGTGTGGTTATTGATATGGTAAGGTATAAATCTACCATGTTGTTATTTAATTACTGTTTTTCTTGTGCTCTTCTTTACTTCTTTTCTCTAATTAAAAATTACCGCTTTTTTTTTTCTCATTTTGTAGCTTGTCATCTACAACTTTGTTTAGCTTTCCTTTAGAGTTTGTAATACACATCTTTAATGTATCAAAGCCTGTGTTCAAATGATGTTGTACCACTCCATGTATAGTATGGGAACTTTACCAAAAGTATACTTGTATTTACCTCTTCCTGACCATTATGATATTATTGTCATAGATTTTACTTGTACGTTAGTTATAAACTCTATACTGCATTGTTATGAGTTTTAGTTATACATTACATTATTTTTAGAAGAAATTTAAATAATAAAAATTTCTATTTTTCCATGTAGTGCTTTTTGTTCCTTTCTGTAGATCATCAGATTTTTCCATCTGATATCATTTTCCTTACATGGGAAGAACTTTAACATTTCTTGGAATACTGATGTACTGGTGATGACTTCTTCCAGAATTTTATGTCTAAAGAAGTCTTTATTTCACTTTCAACACTATGTTTTGGCTGGATAAGGAATTCCATGTTGATACATATATTTTTTCTATCAGTACTTTAAAAATGTTTTTTGTGTTATCTTCTTGGTTACAATGTTCATACTTCAACATACTATGAAGTATGTTGTCATAATACTTACCTTTGTTCCTCTGTACTTTAAGTGTGTCTTCTCCCCACCCTCCCATTCTCTGCACCCCTTGGCTGTTTTTAAAATTTTTATTCTCTTTACTATCATTTTGGAACAACTGATTATAATAGTCTTTGGGGTAGCTTTATTCAAGTTTCTTCTGCTTTGTGTTTATTGAGTTAATTGGATCTGTGAGTGTATGTTTTCCATCAAATAATGGACTTTTTTTTTTAAGATTTCATTTATTCATTTGACAGAGATCACAAGTAGGCAGAGAGGCAGGCAGAGAGAGAGAGAGAGGAAAGCAGGCTCTCTGCTCAGCAGGGAGCCTGATGCGGGGCTAAATCCCAGGACTCTGAGATCACGACCTGAGACGAAGGCAAAGGCATAACCCACTGAGCCACCCAGGTGCCCCCAATATGGACATTTTGGGGGCCATGTTTTCTTCAAATATCATCCATCATTTGGGAGTTTCAAATACATCTACTTTAGCCACATGAAATGATCCCATGTCTTGATGATGCTCTTTTATTTTTAAAAATCTCTCTTTCCTTTATGTGTTTCATTTTGGTAGTTTCTGTTGCTATGTCTATAAGTCCATTGATCTTTTTTCTGAAATGTCTAATCAACTGTTAGTCCCATCCAATAGTGTTCATTTGACACATTGTAGTTTTAATTTCTAGAACTTTCATTTGGTTCTTTTTAACATCTTTCATGTCATTACTTAATTTTTTGAACAGGTGGGATATCATTTTATAACTCTTTTAATATGGTGTTTTTTTGGTTAATTCTGTTATTTTTGAGTCTGTTTTGGTTGACTTTTCTCCATAGTTGGAGTCATATTTTCCTGCTTCCTGGCATACCTGGTAATTTTTAATACATGCCAAATGTTGTATATTTTACCTTCTTGAAAGCTGAATATTTTTTGTATTCCTCTAAGTATACTTGAGCTTCATTCAAGGACACGGTTAAATTATTAAAAACTGTTTTATCCTTTTGGTTCCAATGAGACATTACTGGAGTCTACAGCTTATTATTTCTCACTACTGTTGGAAACCCCTTCAGTTTACTATATTCATTTCTCCCTTATTCATGAGACTTTCCTGTCTGGTTGGTAAAAATAAGCACTCTCTCTAGCTCTTTGTGACAGTTGGGGACTATTTCTTCTAATCTTTTATAATGGTTTTCTTACACATATGAACTGAGATTAATGATTATTTGAGGGAAGTCCTGTATAGCTCTAGAATTCCTTTTGTTGCTGATGCTACACTCTTCTCTCTAGTACTCTGTCCTGTGAATACTTTGCTGTCCTCAGACTTTCAGCTTTGTCTCTTAACCTCTGGAAGTCTGCTGAGTTCTTTCTGGGTTTGTACTTACTGTATGATTACCAGAAAACCTTTCAAGACATTAAGCTATACAATCTTTGGGCCTACTTTATATATTTTGCATCTCTTAGGGATCACTGTGCTTTGTTGCCTGATGTTCTAGTGCTTTAAAACCATTGTTTCATACATTTTGTCCATTTTTTGGTTGATTCAGGTGAAGAGTCCATTATTCCATTTTGACAGGAAATGGAAGTTTCTGATTCATAGTAATTTTGGTATCTTAAGAATGATGTCCTAAATTTTTATTTTTCTCCTTTTAACTAAGAAGCTCAGTTTCTCAGTCCCTATGTGCCTCAATTTCCTCACTTATAAAATTAGAATTATAGTCATGCCCATTTTCCAGGTTGTTGAGAGATTTAAATGAGATAACAGTGTAAAACATTTAAAACACATAGAAAGCTTCTAATAAATTATTTGCCTTATTATTTCTATTCTGTTACAAATCACACAAAAAGTCTCTCATTTTTAAATGCATGTCCACTTAGTTTGATTCACTTTCTACTTCTCTTTAAAAAAAAAAAAAAGCTTAATATTTATATTTTTGGTAAGCAAAGGATTAAGGGGACCTACTGAATATGTGAGAAGAATTACACGTCTTTATTTTTTTTTTAAAGAATTTATTTATTTATTTGACAGAGATCACAAGTAGGCAGAGAGGCAGGCAGAGAGAGAGAGGAGGAAGCAGGCTCCCTGCTGAGCAGAGAGCCCGATGCGGGACTCGATCCCGGGACCCTGGGATCATGACCTGAGCCGAAGGCAGTGGCTTAACCCACTGAGCCACCCAGGCGCCCCAAATTACACGTCTTTAAAAACGTAAAAAATTAATATTGTCAGCTGGGTTTTCTTGAGGGAAATTTTGTCAAGGACACTCAACATGGTGCTCAAAATACTCTTCTAAGAATGAAAGCCCCTATCCAGACAAAAGATTCCCAGTAACAACTCATCAAGTCATTTATTTGTGATTTGGATCATCTCTGTACTCTAATTGCTTACCATCTTCTCTTGAAAAGGGAGATGCACATTTAATTTTGTCTTTCTCAAAAAAAAAAAAAAAAGCTGGGCTGTTTAATCAAAACAAACTCAGCAGCTTGGGATTTACATATCTCTGTGGTATCTTACTCATCATTTTTTAAATGCTTGGGTCACTAAAGTTATTGGGAAACATCGGGAAACTCAATGCATTGGGAAACATTTTGGCGTTCCCTAAGGTAAAATGTAGAAGCTATTTAATAGTAAATACTTCATGTCTTATGAACTTTTTGCAAGGAAGGTAATTAGTAAGTTGCTATTTAAAACCTCCAAAGGAATTTATTGAATATAAATTTTTAATGCATAGTTATAATACATTAGACACAATTTAATGGAAACAATATTAGGCACATTTCAAATCATCATAGCATTCAGATTATCTATAGAAGAATCGCCCACGTATATGGTGTGCGCAGCTCAGCTGTATCTATGTATTTGCAGAACATTGACAGTGCAGAGAAGGAACTATACCTTAAGTCAAAATTAAATCTAAAAGCCAAATTAGTATTTGCATATTTTTGTTTTTAATAGGATAGGACTAAAATACGTTCTTTTTTTAAAAAAAGTATTTATTTATTTGAGAGAGTGAGAGAGGGTGAGCATGAGTGGGGAGCAGAGGCAGAGGGAGAGGGAGAAGCAGACTCCCTGCTGAGCAGGGAACCCGGTGTGGGGCTCTATTCCAGGACCCTGGGATCATGACCTGAGCTGAAGGCAGACACTTAAAACTGACTAAGCCACCCAGGTGCTCCTAGGGCTGGGTAGTGCTAGTCTCAAATTGGGACTACGTTGGGAAAGAGTTACTTGTTTTCAGTTTCCTAAGAGTTTTATGTATTTATTTGTCAGAGAGAGAGACAGAATGAGAGACTTACAAGCAGGCGAAGCAGCAGGGAGAAGAAGAGGGAGAAGCAGGGAGCCCTACATGGGGTTTGATCCCAGGATCTTGAGATCATGACTTGAGCTGAAGGCGGATACTTAATCGATTGAGTCACCTAGGCACCTGTAAAATATATTCTTTTTAAAAAGATAGCAAAAGATAAAACATAAGAAATAAATTTGGCCCGAGTTGGGAGAGTTATTTATCTTCTCTATTTGAATTCAGTAAAACAACCACCATTTAAACATAGATTTTTATCTGTGCTAATCTTTATTGTCCTAAGAAAAATTATTTTTAATCTTACAAATTTAGCTTTATATATGTATTTACTTCCACTAGAAAGAATTACAGTATTGTTTTATCAAAAAGTAGGAGAGGATGATGTTTATGATAGGGTACCCACTAAAGAAATAAAGTAGTCTTATATATCCAGAAATAATATAGGGAACCTTTATTTTTTGCAGTAACTCAACTCTCTTGGGGGTCTTAATGAGTAATTATTTGTGGGGAAGAGTGGGAGATATGAGATAATGTATGAGATATATATATGAGAGAAAATATTCACTTCTTAACAGAGTTTTCTCATTAATATAATGCCCTAAATCAGGCATTTTTCAGATGAGAAGTGAAAGCTTAGAAATGTCTTTTTTAAATTATTATTTTCCTTTTGCAAATCATGATTAATGTCTTGAACCCAGTAGGTGATAATGCCTAATAGGATATAATGGTAGGGGTATCATTTATTGATTAGCTACTATGCGGTGGGAACTAGGTTAGACACATTTATTATCTCATTGAGTCTTTCCAACAAGCCTTCGAGGTATTATTATCAACATCTGACAGATAATAAAATTGAGGCTGAGAGGTTAAGGATATTGGCCAACTAGCAAAGAAAGATCTAATAAAATGCCTGATTTCAAAGCCAGATGATGATAGTAGTGACAATTTCACAGTATCCGTTTTCATATATGATTTCCAGAAATAGTTCAGGTGGTATTAAAACTAAAGTTGCAAATCAATCTATCACTCTGTTGGTTTTGAAAGCATTTTCTTTGCATCCAAAATTACCATTGTAAAGTTTTCAGAGAGGATAGAATCTGCATATTTGAGCCTTTGTTTTGGCAGAAAAAAATAGGAGTTAAAAATGTGCAATTTGTTCAAAGTGCAAATATGCTGTGGCATTTTGGCATTGTTCCAAGGGCACAGATTTAACTTGGAATTTTGGTGGCTGTTACTGGGAATGTACTGTTTATCAAATTCAGTGTTAACTGCACAGTTGAAGATTTTCTAGCAAAACTCTCTTTTTAACTTGAAAAAATTCTTTCACCAACCTCTGAGGGTTGATAAGTAAAATCCACAAGAAGATATGGTTTTTGATGAAGAATGTCTTCTATTAAAGGGTAATCTGTGAGGTCATTCAACAGGAAGTTTGCATAATGCATAATTAGAATTGGGTGATCTGGCATCTCTGCTAAAATCTGATAACCTTACCTTTTTTTTTTTTTTTTTTTTTTGGATGGCTTTGCAGCTTAATGCATATAAGAGAGGATGAAGTTTGTAGCTCTTCACTGCCTTAGTGAGTGAAATAACCAGCCAACAAACACCTGTCAGGTGGTAGTAGATGCTCCTGGCAGGCGTGATAGGTAATATTTTAATCAGATGCATTCATAATTCTGTGACCTGAAAGAGTTACTATGTTTCTAAAGGCCAGAATTTCCTTTCTTCTAGATAATGCTCTGTTCCTATGCATAAAATGTCTTCAAATTAAACATGAGGAGCATGGAATGTATTTTAGCCTATTGCCAGAAATTTTTTCCTGGTTTACTTCTTCACTGCCTTTAGAAATTTGCCCCTCACCCGTACTTCCAGAATAGTTAATTCATGCAGATCAGGTTAAGCATCATTCTCTCTCATGTGCTAGAATAAATGCCTGGTTAAGAGGTCAATGATACAGGAATCCTTACTCTCCTAGCTGACCACACAGTGGATTTCAAGAAATTGCTAGGTGAATGAATTCTTGTTTAATACAAGTATATGATTATCTGCTAGTAGGGCAGTTTGTTCTCTTTATTAATCAACAGAAAATAAAAAAAGATGACAAGGTTTTGAGGTCTGAGTGGACTTCATGAAGAGAGAATATATGTAGAAAGAGGTAAATTTGTTTGTCACCAGGTGGGTGAGAGATAATTCAAAATCCTTTTATCTCTAGGTTAAGGCCCTAAGAATCTTTTTATCTTCCTTGTTTGGTTGGGTGACTGATTCTTTCCAGGTTGTCCCCCTGTACCTCCATTTAGCATTTTTCTTTTATTTTATCCATACTTTGGGGGTTTTACTCCCCCTGCTGGCCCTTGGCATGCATTAGAGTTGAATCTTTTCTAAGAATTCCAGTTAATGGTTCTGTCTTGTTTCTCTGAAAGCCTCATGTAGGGTAGTATTTACATCCTAAACACAACAGCAACCATATAGTTTTAGATGTTTTAAGTCTTTACACACTTACTTACTTTTCTTAAAGTTTTTCTAGAGAGACTGGAGTATAACAAAGCTAATTGAGAAAAATATAAAAAATATTCTGAATTTCTGAATTCAATCTAGTTTAATTAAAAATCATTTGCTAAAGAAAAATTATGTTCTTTTTAATAATGAAGAAAGTTCTTTTCCTCCTCTTAAGATAGCAGTAATTGTGTTAAAATGAAAACAAGTGTTTTCGTTTTAGAAGACTTCGTAAAACCTTTGGAATTGATTGCTTGATGTTACAAATGAATAGAGCTAGATGATTTCAAAGTAATTTAGTTCCACAGTACTTTGAAACAAGTATCAGTCATTGTCATTAAATCTCTATGACTATTTCTTTATGAGAGAATTTGGATAATTTAAATCTCAAGTATTGTCACATGCTTTTTTAGTCTCTGATTTTGTTTTTGTTGGATACTAAAATCTCCAATTATATCACCATTTTCTATTTTTCCTATTATTTGTGTTGGACTAAAAGAAGACTATGAATATTTCCTGAGACCTGTTTATTTTTGGTGAAAGAGTTGTAATTTTCACATGGTTCTTTTATTGTCATTAAAAGAAAAAAACACATTTTCAGAATCTTCCTGAAATCTGTAGGATATGGCTGCTTTATAATAACTAATGGTCAACGGGATTGGAAAACTCAAATCTTATATATTTATGGTAGACACTGGTATGTATGTTTGATTAGTGACTCTCATCATTAATAAATGTCGTTAATGTCACTGAAGTCTCAAAGCAAGAGAGGATGGGAGTTTCCCATTACTGCCTGGGAGCCAGAGGATAACTGTTCAGATCATTTTTCTTGGTCCAAGGAGAGTAGAATAACCACTCTGCCACTTTACTTCATTTCCAAGGTCTAAACAGTGTTCCCCAGTTTCTTCTAATTCCCAAGGGGCCATTCCCAGGAGGATCTGGTGTCACAAAGACAATGTCATACCTATCAGTCATTTTCTTTACATCATATCATGGTTTGGGGAGTTAAAAAAAAAAAAAAGTTGTTCTTGTTTGTTCTGTGTACCAATTCAAATAAGTGTTTTATAGAATTCCTTTTTCAAACACAAAGCTTTGTGAAAAATAGTTCCTCACCATTTTAATGTGTCTAACCTTGCCCTAGTTTATCAGCACTGCAGAGTGCATACCATTCAGCACTTGCCAGGATACACGGCAATATGTATTTTTTAAAGCATAATGAAGACTTTCCAAATGATGAGTGTTTTCCCACTCCTACCAGAAAGTAAAGGAAATGGGGGTTTCATTTCAGCAACACTCTTAATTATGTTACCCCGGAAGAAAACATGAAGAAAAGTTTCTACATAGTATGAGACCTTGATTACCACCCCCTGCAGGGGGCTGGGGAAGGGTGGTTTTTAATAATGAAGTCTGTGAAAACTTTCAGTACTAGAAAATCCTTCCTTAGACATTTGCGTGGATATACAGCCTGTAATGGGAAAACAGAACGACAACTCCCATGTATAGTGTGTTTATTCCCATTCAACTAAAATCAACAAAGGGGTCTTTAAGACCCTGCAACAGTTTTATACCCGTATTTCAGGGCCCTCTATCCTTGCAAAATACAGATTAAGTATTGGGTTCTGAAGTGGGTGGAGGGTTTGAAAGGGCCATATATTGTTACTTTCTGAAAGAGAGCTAGGTGGCATTTACAGATTAGAAAAGAGCCCTTATGCAGTAAATACCCAGTGAAATGTTTCCCAAGATTCTCTATATCATAGGAATTGCTTGGATTACTTGTTAAAAATACTGATTTCTAGGCTTCTCCTCAAGAGATTCTGGGTCCTGCAGTGGGAAACGGGAAAACACAAGCGCCCCAGATGATTCTGAATCATTGGAAGAATTTGGGAAACACTTATCTGGCTCAACAAATTATAGAGGCAATATCTATAATTTAGACATGATATTTGGAGTAAAGCTTCATATATTCATCTGAGAAACATTTATTGAGCACTTACTATGAACTGACTGTGAGCATACTTGCTAGATGTGTGATTTAGGGCATTTTCTTTACCTTCCCCAAACTTGAGTTTCTCATTTTAAAAATAAGTTTAATATCTTACTCTAAGTTATTGGGAGGATTCAGTTAGATCTGCCCTAAGAAACACTTAATTTTTACTGAGCAATACCACTATTTTTATTTATCACTTACTCTAGGGACAATGATTTAATTATCCATATTAGATATTTGTATTGGACATCAGACTCTCCTTATGAACATCTGTTGTTCTGAACTGGCATCTTTCGGAGATTTATTTAGACATCAAGACCCCTTAGCATCTTTCAAGATTCAAAGCCTGTCTAACATCAACTTTCTCCCTCCATCTTCTCTTTAGACCTTTTAAAATTTGTGCATATCCTGCCTAAGTTCACATCAAACACATCTTCCAGCTGCTTACAACACTATTCAAATGTCCGTTCTTATTTATTCAGGAACAATCTTAGGTGCCGTTTGTATTATTTAATCTCATTGTTGTACTGCAGTATAGGGATTAGGCCATTCATGTGGAGGTTGAGAAATGCAGTAGTTAGGACAGGGTCTTTCAGCTCTAACATTGAGGAACAGAAATTATTTTAAATTCAGATGTGCCAGTCTCTAGGAGCAAATTCTGGCCGCCGTGCCTTATATACTATTCCTGTAGCTTGAGTACAATTACTTTCCCCCCAAACTGGAAAACGCAGTACTCATACTTCTTGCTCAGTGGCTTTTTTTTTGCTCCGAGTGAAAGTCACTCCTTCCTGAGGCCCACAAAACACCACATGATATGCCTTACATGTTCTAGGAGGTTTCCTTTTGCTGTTGGCCTCAGATATACCACACAGCTCTCCCCATCCCACCAGAGATGCCTCACCAGACTACCTTAAATTAGTGAGTGTACACACACACACACACACACACACACACACACACGGCTCCTTTGTCTTCTTGGCTAATTTTTTCTCTGTAGCAGAGATCAATAGCTAATATCTACTATGGGTTTTAAATTTATATTTCTCTCCAGTAAATGTAAGTCCTCAAGAACAGGGACCCAGTAAATATTTAAATACTGAACACTGAATGGAGGGACATATTTTATCTTCTTTGTAATAGTGATTTTATAATTTTCACAACCATTAAAGCCTCACTGATGTGTCTTGGCCGTTATACTACCATCACCTGTATTAGCTATATTTTTCACAAAAGAGTTTCTGACCAAAAAATACGTTGTTGAATTTCACTTTTTGTACAAACAGGAATATCATCATTCTGAGGAAAATAAGATATATCTTTCTAGGTAGAATATTAGAATAAAAGAGTGTTTTAAAAGACCCCTTACTCAAGTCACTCTTTGGTCTTCAGTATTAAAAATACTCAGTACATGTGTCTTGCTCTTCCTTCATTTATTTTTTAATTTAATTTTATTTTTTTTAAAGATTTTATTTATTAATTTGACAGAGATCACAAGTAGGCAGAGAGGCAGGCAGAGAGAGAGAGGAGGAAGCAGGCTCCCTGCTGAGCAGAGAGCCTGATGCAGGACTTGATCCCAGGACCCTGAGATCATGACCTGAGCAGAAGGCAGCGGCTTAACCCACTGAGCCACCCAGGTGCCCCATTGCTCTTCCTTTAGAAGCTAGAGCGTTAGAATGCATGTGAGGATTAAACGTTGCCTCTGTATTGGGAGCTACTCTACCTGCTGATGGAGTACTTCTGTGTCCCAGCCCTGGTCATCATTCATTAGTAGTAGTAGTAGTAGTAGTAGTAGTAGTAGTAGTATTACCATAAAATTATGGTAGTGCTAATTCAGTAGGTTTCTAGTGTTTTTAACCTCTTACTCTTTTATCTTCTACTCTGAGGCTTTCCCCGTAGGAAGCTGGATCTATAGGTTGTTCAGATTTTTGTACATGTGTATAATGTAGTGATGTAAGGGCAGTCACCATGTGTTTTCTCAAGTAAGTTCTAGAAATATTTCATTGATCTCAAGTAATAATACTAGGGTGTGAAAAGCAGTATATTTGGAGGGGGGCAGGAATTTAGAGTATTTGTATTCCACGAAAAAAAAAAATGACCCAGGAACTAATCGTGCACCAGATTCATTGGCATTTGTGCAAAGCAGTGTTCAGCAACTGTCAACAGCAATGGGCATCTGATTTTGATTTCCTTTTATCACTGGCTGGTCAGTCATGTGTCTCATCAGTGCTGGGATTTTAATTTCCTCTTTCAGGTGTCTCCCTTTCTACTTTTCCTTCCTTTTCATTCTCCCTTTCTTCATCACTTTAATCAGCTTAAAAATAATAATAATAACTTAGTGACATTTGAGATGCAAATCATGCTGGAAGTGAGAAGGTAGATATTTATACGCGTGTTCTGTGATAGGGATTTCTAAGTGTATCCCACTGGGGATGGTTAGTACATTCCATAGCTACGAGGGAAAAATCCAAGTTTCCCAGAAATAAGGTCCAAAGACATGCAACAACTTTTTTATTATTTGCTTTCAAAACAGAGGGGGTATGATTTATGTAGGATATAAGCTTATGTCATAGCTGTGCAGGTGCTGCCGTGAAGTGGTGACCCCCGTTTAATCCCCATAACGACACTGGGCATGGACTGCATTTGCTTTGTTGTTACCGACCTGCTTTCTCAGGGGCTTTTAAGTTTCTGATCCCAGCCACTGGGTAGCTGGCTCGCCTACGCTTGGTGCAGGAACATTTTTTTTTAAGTTCAACCTGAAGTGCATTTTTTTTCCACACTGTTCAAATTTTATTTGGTATTTTAGTTGGTATGACACTTAGTTGGTTCATGGTCTTTTGACATTATATGGAAATGTATACTGTATTGAAGTGCATTTTATAATCCCTCTCTGAGTTAAATGACTCAGTTTGTGATGTTTTCTGCTATGACTGAATCTAAAGTCTTGTATTAACTGTCCTTTCAAAAAAATGAATTTAGTATTCATCATAAATCATGTGAGTTTTTTTGCATTTCTTTTTTTACTGTGGAAAAATAATCACAATTATTTATTTGAAAAATGACAAATAGCTGCATGATATTTATAAGCTAAAATATGCTTTTGATATTGACTTTGATAGGTCAATGGCTGATTTACTTATATAATTTACTTTTATTTTTCGGAGAAATAATTAAAACTCTTCCTTGTTGTTCCAGTATTTTCTCTCATTCCATCCCTTTATGATAGTGACCTAGTAAATATTTACAAGTCATCAAAAAGCTGATTTACAATTTCATTGTTTCATACTGTATTTCCATCTATCAGGGTTTTAATATTTTTAAAGTTTTCTATGTGCCCTGTATTTTTTATAAGCATCCCTGAAAAGAATTAGCTTTAAAGTATTAGTATTAGACTTTAAGTATTAGACTTTATTTTAAAGTACTTTATTTTATTTTATTAAGGCTTTTTTTTATGTGGGAGGAAAAAAATCTGTATATTTAAGTTATGATTTAAGTTAAGTTCAATTTCAGGAACCAGTACTGAGGAGCCAAAGTACTTGAGTTTGACTTAGCTGCATCACATCCCAGCTCTGTGACCTTGAGCGATGTTAGCCCCTTGTGTCTTATCTGTAAAAGGTAAATAGTAACAATAATACTTTTTTCAAACATGTTAAGATAATTAAGTTGTTATTTGCAAATCCCTATGTAAATACTTGTTCTATAACGAGATAAAGTTTAACTTTCCCAGCTCAATGTCTGAGAGTTGCTGTTTTTCACTTGTGTGTTTTGAGTCCTTAGTCATTGAGTCATACCGATTATTATAATTCTTATCATGAAATTATTAGCTTTGCCTTAAGTCTCAAAAATTTTGAACTGATAGTGAATAAAGGGAAAGTGACAATCCACAAAACTGTCCCTTAGTTGAGGTGGCATGTGAGACAGAAGTGGTTTATGTAACTATGGAGAATAAAAGCTCAAGAAGAAAAGTGTTCAAAATAAATGTGTATTTTTTTCTCACAGTAGCTGTGGGCACCCTTCAGGTTTCAGTTAAGTGATGACAATATAATTAGACTCCAAAATACTGTTTCTCCAGAGCTCCTTTGATGCCCTCAAGTCATCTCTGAGGCTTCTCCGAACAGCTGAGTTTTCCCTAGGCTGCCTCTTTAGTCTGATGTCTCTGAAAAATATACATGAATAAACAGGCCCCTCCGAAGCATCAAAAAAATTAATATTTAACATTTAACAGAAGCTGTAGCAAATATTATTTTCGAAAAGGACAAAAGGAAAGGAGATGAGAGGGAAGAGCCAAGAAAATGTAATACTCTGCTTAAGGAAAAACAGTAGGTTTTTACTGATTTTTAGGTATATATTTAAAAGAGCATTTGAGAAGGCAGGAGTACAGTTGCAGAGAGGATGACATTAGCATAACTACTGGGTCCTGACCACGTTAGCCCATGAAGAGTCTCTGCCAAGGAGTCACCTCTGGAGGGCAGTGCAGCTCTATATTTGTCACCACAGCATCAGGTAGCTGGAAACTTCTGATGTTCCTTTCCAAGACGCCTGGCCTTGAGAGATGTGAATCACTCTCTGTGTTAAAGACTCTGAGGAGACATAAACATGAGAGGAAAGTCGTTTCTGCTAAGATAGTTAGACTGCTGGCTCAGGTTCGGAGGCTAGGGGTGGGGTGGGGGCAGGAGGATTACCTGAAAAGTGCATCTGCACCGCTTATACCAAATTCCTGAAGCTAGGTGCATGAGTAGGTAGCCTGCTGGTTTTTGTCTTCGCCCCCAGCCCTTAGTGCCGATACCTGTGCCGCTCAGCTTTTAAATATCCTTGTTTTGGTCTCCACCTTACTCTGAAAGACATATCTGTATCTTCTAAGAAAATCTGTTGACAGCCTAGCCAGTTGAACTGTACAGTTGTCAAATCCTTTGACGCTGTCTAGTGTCACAGAGAAGGTCAGCCTGGCAGCCAGCATACTATCTCCCAGTACCTTAACAAATCAGCAAAATATTTTGAGAAATGCTTCACTTTTATGAACAAAATACCCCGATAGTTACTGGATTTGTCACAGCATCTAAGGTTTCTCTCATAACCATACTGACCTTCCCGTGCTATTATATTACAAAACCAACTCTTTATGTAATCAAACCAGAGGAAGAATGCTTAATGAGCTATCCATGACCCTGTGTTAAAATATAGGCATACAAAAGTTACTTTCTTCAGCACTATCTAACTCTTGTATAAAGAGACATCTTTATGCAGTAAGGCCCAGGCTGCTTGGAGTTTCAGGAGTAAAGTAATCTTGGGATTTTCTTTTTCCTCTGAAGGCTGTTTGAGAGCTGTCAGCAGGGGGATACTGCATTTAAAGGTGGCCCGAGATCTCAGAACTCCAAGTGTCAGGAACAATGTGTAGATTATGAAAGGCTTTTCTCATGAGCAAAAGAACTATGCTTTTTGACCCTAAATCATGACATAGTCTTGTTATACCACAAAGAATTAAAGAATGTTAAGTAAATGACTTTTTTTCCTCCCTCTGTGCCTCTGAGAATAGTTATTAATGTTGATTCTTGCTGCTGAGTGATCCTGAAGCTACTGTCACAACCTTTTTATTCCCTGAGTGCAAATGAATCCTTTATGAGGTAATTGAAGGAAATTGATGACATTATTTGCTGTATCTTGGGTATCAACAGTATATAAATGAAAAACAGTTATCACATTGACCAACACATTTGGAGAGAAAGATCTTAAGCTATTTTCTGCCTCTACAGACTTTGTACTTTTCTGTAGCGAAGTAGTTGGTACACAGCTTCTAAAATTACCAATGCCTTGTATTAATTTACTAACTGCTGGTGTAAAGGATAAGTCCTTTAGAAACACAGAGAACCTGGTCATTTTATTTTATTTCTCTTATTTATTTTAACATATTCTTCGTGGTCAGAACAGTGACCTCTTTCATAATTCTTTTCTTTTGTATATAATAAGTACATACACGTTCTAAGTGAAGGATGGCTTTAACCGTTAACTTAAATCTCACTTCATGAGCCATAACAAATTCTGGGTTGTGTGTTGTAAGGGGGAGAGCAAAAGCTCTAGAAAGGAATTTTTAAGACATTTTATGATACAGAGTATAGATGAGTGGTTTAAAAAGAAAACCTATATTAAGGCAGCACTACTGAATGAGCTATACTAAAAGAACATTCATTTACCCAGCTAAGGAAAAAGTCATCTTAAATATGGTCTCTAGTTACTTTTCTTCCCACTTATTACATTTGCCACTTCATGGTGACCTTACTATGACCTCACAGTTTATGGCCTAAAGGTAACCATTATGTAATAATGAAAATATGCAGACCAAGCTTTACCACCTAGAAAGAATTGATATTTTATATTTTGTTTAAATTAACACACTTTGCTGTTTATAAAACTGCTCCTTGGTGCTTGAAAGGAGAGGCATTAATCGCAATTAATGTGCCGATTTGTGCTTTTAGGGACTGCCCTTGGTGGAGGTAAGTCAGCAGGCCTTGTTACGTTAATGAAAGTGGATTCACAAAGATATGTACTGTTCCTAACTTAATAATGCTTTAAAGCATACATTGCTTAGGGAAAAAAAAAGAAACCTAAAAATCAAACTATTGATACCCATCTTTGGTTGCTTCTTTGGTTTGATTTATTTTATTTATCCAGACCTAAATTTATTCCATTTCTACCTTGCTGTGATTGCATAATCTGATCTTTGTGAAGTAGGCAGTTTACCAGTTGGATAAGGTGAGGGAAAAACTCTGAAGGTAATAAAAACGCTTAAGGAAAAAAAAAAAGTCTTACAAAAAGCATTAAAGGGCATTAGCATATTGTTGGCACATTGCACTGATGTGCCCTGATGTGCGTTGTTGTCTTCTTTGAGACCAGCCTTTGAATTCCTCTTGGTTTGGTCCTTAGGCTTGGAAGTGAACCAAAACTGCAGCTTGGCCCTGAAGATCCACAGTGCATGAGATATAAATAATTATAAATTGATGATTCAGAATCCTCAGTCTGCCTATTGCTAGTCATTTTTCTGCTACCAATCACAGATCCATTCTTCACTTTTAAATGTTGGTAATTATCCTTGGTAAAATAACTTTCAGATAATTTTGATTGTATTGATTGTATGTAGCACTCTGGGCTGTGTTCAAGGCACTTATCTCAGCACTTTTAAATCCACGTAAACTATTTCCATTGTACGGATGAGGAAACTGAGGTACACAAAACTATGCGCCCTGCCTAGGGTAACATGGTAAATTTCAGATGGTACTCCTGCTCCAGAGAAGGGAGTAGAGCTCCAGGTCTTACCTCCTGAGAATCTGGGCTCTCAAGGGAATCTCAGTTTCTATGAGGAGTCTGTGTTACACCACTAGGATTAAAATGTTTTCAGCCTGGAAGTTATTAGACCGAGTGAAATAAGTCAGACAGAGGAAGATAAATACCATATGATTTCACTTATGTGTGAAGTCTAAAAAACAAAACAAATGATGAAACAAACAAAAAGCAGAGTCAGACCTATAAATACAGAGAACAAACTGATGGTTGCTTGAGGGGAGGGGGTTGAGCAAAAGGGCGAAGGGGAGTGGGAGATACAGGCTTCCAGTTATGGAACGAGTAAGTCACAAGAATAAAAGGTACATCATGGAGAATATAGTCATTGTAATAATGTTTCATGGTTGCAGATGGTTGCTACACTTACAGTGAGCAGAACACAATATATAAACTTGTTAAATAACTATGTTGTACACCTGAAACTAATGTAACATGGTATGTCAACTTTCTACACAAAAAAGAAAATTAATTGTCTATAAAAAAGCTTTTGACAAATTAAAAATGGTGGTTTTTAAAAGCTTATTACCAAAGGAGGGAATGTTTTAAGATTTTTTTCAATTGTCAGTTAAAAATGGATTGCTCATATTAAATAAAGACAAATATAATAACCATTAATCCTTTATCAAACTTTAGGATGTGCAATCTTATTTTGAAATGGATCTTTGTGCAGCACATGTAAACTATACTCATGATCAATTTTTATATAGACATTAGAGAGATTTGACATCACCTTTAAAACTGTGGAAGGTTAAACATATGCTGTATTGAGACATTGAGAAATAGTAGATACTTATAGGTATTTCCCACAAAAGTTTCATTTAATAAGGGATTCAACTCCCACTTAATGACATTGATCAATGCAGGACAGTTTGAAGGAGAAACATTACAAAAAAGAAGACTTGTCTGTGTTAGGGAATATTTAATTCCAGACTTCCATATTTCAAAAATGAAATGGGGGGCAAATCTCTAGAGATCCACGGCAGACTGGCAGTTTCCTGGGCCTGGGGCATGAACGGGTATTAGCATTAGTTAGAAAGGCAGATCTTATTGGGTGTGATGGTGAAGTTCAGAAATTAGATTATGGGGATGGTTGTATAACCTGGTGTAAATTTATTTACTTATCTTTATTTATTAAATGTATTTTGGAAAATCATTGGGGACCCTGGGTGGTGCAGTCGGTTAAGTGTTGGACTCTTGGGTTTGGCTCAAGTTGCGATCTCCGGGTCCTGAGTTCAAGCTCCACTTTTGGCTCTGCCCTCAGGATAGAGTAACCTTAAGTTTCTCTAGCCCTCTGTTTCTGCACCTCCCCCACCCCGCGCTTTCTCTTCTCTGCCAAATAAATTAATTTTAAAAAACATTGACTTATACCCCCCAAAATGGGTAAGTTTTCTCAATGAAATTATTTTATTTTATTTTTTAAAATTTCATTTATTTATTTGAGAGGGAGAGAGAGTACAGGAGCAAGTGAGAGTGCAAGAGCAGGGGGAGGGAGAAGCAGGCCTCCATCCTAGGACACTGGGATCATAACCAGAGCTGAAAGCAGAAGCTTAACCTACTGAGCCAGCCAGGAACCCCAAAATTGTTTTTAAATGTATGTTAACAGGGTGCCTGGGTGGCTCAATGGGTTAAAGCCTCTGCGTTCGGCTCAGGTCATGATCTCAGGGTCCTGGGATCGATCCCCGTTTCGGGCTCTCTGCTTAGCTGGGAGCCTGCTTCTTCCTCTCTCTGCCTGCCTTTCTGCTTACTTGTGATCTCTGTCTGTCAAATAAATAAATAAATAAAATCTTAAAAAAAAAATGCTTGTTAAAGAGTTAATAAAAGGGGCGTCTGGGTGGCAGAGTCAGTTAAGTGACTGACTCTTGGCTTCAGCTCAGGCGGTGGTTTCAGGGTCTTGAGATGGAGCCCTGGTTAGGTGCTCTGCACTCAGTGACCCAGTGGGCTTAAGACTTTCTCTCCCTCTGCCTCCCCCCACCATATGCTCCCTCTCTCAAATAAATAAACGAAACTCTTTTTTAGAAAAAGATCCACAATTAATTTCAGAGAGAAATGCTTACATAAGATTCAGAATCTCCGCCAGGTAATATTAATTTACTTCTCAAAGTTAAAGTCTGACACTAATTGTAATGTGTTAGATCAGAAGGACAGTAAAGATATAAGCGTCTTCTGTCCTCTTTCCCTTTACTTTTTCCTTTTTCACAATTTTCAGGTTGATTCATTTTTTTTCTTACAGCCTCTAGAGGGCAGCACATGTGTTCTTTTGTTAGAAAGACCAGTTTCTTCACAGAGACCTTATCTTCCTCCAGCAAACTGCAGTGACTTGCACTTACCAGTGATGCCACATTGGTTTAGATGAACCTTTGGATTTCAGGGGTTTGTGTGAGGACCTTGATAGCTGAGGGTCCTTCCTTCAGCAGTGCGCTGGGCTGAGTCATCCCTTCCTTTCTGTCCGCTGAATATCTATGCCTTAGAAACATCTTTTGGCCTAACCTACAGTGGTATATAGGAATAATTTCACTTAAGACTTTCACAACATTTTTCTTCTAGAAAGCTTCATTTTAAGGTAAAGACAAAAGTCAAAGAACAAAATTAGTATTTGTACATGAGAGGAGGGGGGAGATCCAGGAAACTGTGATATGAATCCCTAAACCTCGTAAGTTTATAAAGTTACACTGGAAAAATTAGGCTTCAAGAAGAGATGAATGTATGGATTATTAGGAATGCAGGACTTAAAAATCTGCAAGTATTAAAAAAAACTGTAAAAAAATTTTTGAATTGTGTTATCTGAAGATTGTTTTTCCCCTGTTCTTTTCATTCAATGATTATTATTAGTGTTGTGTACAGTAGAAATCAACAAATATGGTTGAAAGGTTAAGCTAATTAGTAGTTCTACACCTTCTGGTCATTTAAAGTAATGACTAGCCCCCTCTTACACATAAGTGATGGTCTTTTCCTGATGGTCTTTGCATTAAAAAACAAAAACAAAAACAGAAACTTGTACTGTTCTAGGGTCTTATCAACACACCGGATTTATAAGCTTTGATTTTAATATAGGGATCTGAAACAATTTTAGGCTCTACTCACTGTATCTTATCTTTAATTTGGAATTCTTCCTACATATCCAGCCCAGTTTGTATGTTGAAAGAATAGGCAAATAAAAGTAAGAAATAAATTGAGAATCTTCTGGACATTCACACTGTCTGCACATACAGTCCAATGATTTAAAAAAAATTCCATTTGCATGAGTACAGTGGTTAAATGTGCTTCTCCCATCCCTCCTTTTTTCTTTCTCTCTCTTCTCTCCCTCCTTTTTTCATTTCTCTTATTGAACTTTGACTCCATGTTTATTGTGTTCTAAGCATTCTGTTACGTTCCACCTATACAGTAAGAAAAACACAAACACAGTTTCTGCTTCTGTGCAATTCTAGCCAGTGGTAGACACAGACCAAACAACAGATTAGCAAAAAGGAAAAGCATCATCATGAGTCAAAATCAGTTCAAAGAAGGAAGAAGACAGTGAGAATAACTCTAGGGATCAAATTAAGCCTAGGTAGTCAGGAAGAAATGTTTCTGTAGAAGTGACTTCACATGGCCCTGGCCAATAAAAAATTGGGGGAATAGCTTTCTATCAGTGGAACAGAGTATGAGAAGACCCTGAACCAGGAAGGCGCTCAGCTTACTCTCAGAACTGAGCATGTATCTATAAGAAGTGGGCTAAAATGTGGAGAGAGGGGTAGTGGGGCAGGTCCAAAAAGTTTTTGTGAGGAGCATGGATTTGTTTCTAGGTTCGGTGATGGCTTTGAAGAGCAAAAGAAAAGCAGTGATGTCACCATCTCATTTAGTTTTCAGAAGTATCATTCTGTCTGTCCTTTTGGACATGAGCTCAAAGGAATACTGAAGAAAATTTGGGAGGCAGTTGCAGTAATCTAGACTAAAACGATTTTGTAATTGACTTTTACCTGCATGTTGGGAGTAGAGGAAAAAGCTCTTTTATTTTTTCTTTAAAGGTATAGGTTTCAGCTTATTAAATGTGGCTACATTGAGAGAGAGCTGTTAATGATTCATGGGATATTTAAAAGTACTTTTGGAAACATTAATAACTTGTATTTCTAGTTTTATGCAAGCTGACATTGACTGTTAAAAGCCAAAGGCAATCCAAACATCTTCAAATGAGTGTTTCTCCTTCTGAGGGCTGGAACTTTTGAAACATTGGTGATGAAATATGGGAATAGATGAGAACACTAAGAACTTGGTAGGTATGTTTACATATCCCTTAATATTATTTTGTTAGGAATTGCTCCTCTAATCAAATACAATAATGGACTACTGAGGGTTAAAACATCAAAAAAACACAAAAAAACAAAAACTAAAATCCCACACCCCACCTTTGAATAATATCATGACCTCCAGGAGACTTTGTATATCTACATCTACAAATACGTGTACTTACATTCACAAATATCGGGGGGCACCTGGCTGGTTCAGTCAGTAGAGCATGCATTGATCAAAGCTTAATGCATTTCAGTAGCAAATTAAAATAATACGAACTTTTACATTTGTAAATAATGCCTCACAGTTATATAAATATATATTGGTGGTCTTGATATGAGCAAAGTGATCATGGAAAACAACATATGAGATATTTTATACCTACCACACAAAATTCCTTCCTGCTTAGGTGGTTAAGATGACATTAATGCTAAAAATAAAAGCATCATGAATGTCATCACAGCACCTGTGAGGGATGAGAGGGCAGTTTAACTCCATAGCATCATCAACCCCTGACTGTCCTCATTTAGATTTAGGAAGGTAGTGCCCATAGTTGTGAAGGGCTCAGACTCTGGAGCCAGCCTTCTTAAATTCAAATCCTCTCTCTGGAGCTTTCTAGCTTTGTGACCTTGAGCAAGTTATTTAACCTGTCTCTGTCTCAGTTGTCTTCTCTGTATAATGGGTATAATAATATATAGTTCTTGGGATGCCTTAAAGAGTTCTTGTATAGAAAGCACCAAGAACACTCTCTGGCATGTATGGAGAATATACCAGTGTTGGTAATGCTCTCAGTAGAACCTGTTCATCACTCAAGTTATTTGTTAAGCTGAATGTAACACAAAATATGTCAGCAGGTGCCACAAGGTATTTATTTTGTAAGGAACATAGGAGTTACTGTTTTAGGCACCATTCCCTGGAATACCACTTTCTGAGTACTTTTTTCTTTGCCAGAAAGTGGAAAGACATGTGAAAAGCATTGCTCTGTTAGTGACATTGGAGTAGAAATGAACCTTTGTCTGGTCATGCTGAGGTAGTGACCCGACCCAAATGAATTTAATATTTTGTTTGCCTTACCTAGTAATTTTAGAACCCTTTGAATTGTCGGTGTAAAAATCTCACTTCCATGTGATTTTGAAAAATCAAAGATCCATAAATATGGAGCTGCTTTTTGCCATGGCAACCATTGACTGCTACTGAATGATGACTAATTCTCAAGAACCATCTCACAGTTGGGGTGAGCTCCCCAGTGCCCTCAAATCATGTGTTACCTAACTGAGTCTTGCTGGCATTTGACTTTGACTTTAAGACAGTTGTGGTTTGAATATATGTTAAATAAGAGCTGTCAGATACAAAGATCTAAGCACTCATGTCTCGGTTATGGTGCTTATGCTTAGGAACCCAATAGAGGGTACCATGTAAGGACCTCCTCCCTTCAGGTATTCCCTGTTAGTATCCTTGAGTAGTGAAGAACACGGGCTCTAGAATCAACAGAGCTAGGTTTGGCTCCTGACTTCAGCTGTAACTTTAGGCATATGCATTCTCACTGATCATCCTGAACTAGAAAACTGATTTGTGAGACCATGGCCTAAGAACCTGAAGGTTAAAATGAAATAGTCTAGGCAAAGGACCTGTCCCACAATTCATATTCAAGAAATAAAGTACTCGTCTCCTAGTCACTACTCAGGACGAAGCGATTTGCCCCAAGACAACAGTAATGCATGACAGGGTTATTATTTAAACCCACAAAGTCTGACACAAAAGCCTGCACCTTTAGTGACTCTGCTGTACTACTTTAAATTGGTGGTGGGGTATGGGAGAAGGGAAGAAGAGATACTTGCTGTTGTCCTTAAGCTAGCTTCTCTTCATTCTTTTACTTTCATTTCCTTCACTCTCCTTCACATTTCCAAAAACTTAAGAAGGAATTTTTCAGAAGTGCACAGAAAAATATGGCTCAGTGACCTTGCACGTAGCCATGACCTCAGGATGTGCTGTCTGTCTCTAGTGATCTACCCGAGTAACTCTGGTGACTAACCCAAGAGCATTTTCTATCTCATTTTCCTCCCCGAACACAGGCTCCTCTCTGTGGACACTCCCTCCTCCTGCCGGTAGTGCCTGTTGCCCACTGTGCTGTCCCTTTCCTTTGAGATCCCCATCAACTTCTCACTTCGTAGTCCTCGGCTCTTCTCTTCTCTAGATTGTTTTAAGAAAGTTCTCCTTGGACTCAACTATAATTCCAGCTTAGATGGGGACTACTCTATTCTTGAGTCCTGACCTTCTGCCCTGAATATCTTCCAACATTTTCATTTACTTTTAAACATTTTTGAACAGATTGATCACATCTGACACCAAGTGATTTTCCTTGGGTCATAATTTTCTCATTTTGCAGAAGAAGTCAAGTTTTGAGTTCTTTCTCTTTACCTTTATATTTTCTTGTTTGTTCAGTCTGTGTTTTCATTGCTAATAATTTTTGCATCTACTTACTTTGTTTCCCTGTTCTACAAACATTTAGGAACCTCATGAGTGGACTGTTAAATGTTAACCTACGGATTGTTATCCCATTTGAAAAGATTGATTTTCCCCCTACATTTCCAATACATCTCTTTAGCCGAAAGTTGCCAGAGGCTCCCCATTTGCTGTGGAAATTTCAGAATCACCATTTCCCCCTTCCATGCCTCTCTCTCCTCCAATGCCCTTCTTCTATCACTTTAATCAAATAAAGTCTCTACTTCTCCCAAGTCTCTACTACTGTAGTCTCCTCTTCTTCTTGAAGATTCCCATGTTCTTTCTGGAAAGAATAATTTCTTCCTTTACTTAGTAGAGTGCTCTGGGTCCCACTCATTTCAAAATTATTATACACTACATTGCTAAGAATTTTTTACTTATTTGTCTTTCTTCACCAGTAAAAGCATATACTTTCCAAGGACTGGGACGATTTTTTTCCTTTTAATTATTTACTCTCATGGTGTCTAGAGCATTTTTTGGTCTATAATTCTTGACTGATAGATTGACTTTATCTGAAATGTAGCAGAAGAGTATCAGTTGTGTGACATGTCACAGTTATAAGAAATTTTTCATTTCCTTCGGCACATTCAGAACTCATCTGGTTCCCAGGAGCTGAATGGCGTTTCTTCTCTTCTGAGAACTCAAAGAAAATATTTTAGTTTTGCGAAGTTTTTTTTTCCCCTTAGCTGATTCTTTGTCTCTCTACCCTATAACTAATAACCATAATGCATTTTATAGAATATAGTAAAGTTTCCAAAAGCTGGAGGGATTTATTCTTTTTTCTTATCAGGCATAGCAAGGAGAGAAACTGGGTTTTCTTCTCCTAAAATATTAAGTTATAGGTGCTCATTGAAGATCTCAGACAAAACACAGGTAAGTGAAATTAGACGGCAACTGATCTTATTCTACTCACACCTCTTTCCTGAATTTATTCAAATCACTGCTTTCCATCCCTTTAAAACAACTCATCTAGTACATGTTGATTTCTTGTTTGAGTAGCATTGCCTCCCCAAGGAAGAACTTAAATTTTTAAATCAAATTTCAGTTTAAATATTTTCATTCTGTATATTTGGTAAATAATTACATTCAGTTATATTATACCAGGGAAACCAAAAGAAATGTTCATTTCTCTTATTTTGGAAACATTTTAACTGCTTCAATAGGCATAAAATTTTACTGAGGGTTAGAATTTCTGTTGATTATGTAGCTAATACTACTTCTGGCTAAGGAAAAGACCTTAACTTTAATTCATAGAGCAATAGTGTTGCAAATGTGTGATTTTCCAAATTGTCCATAGACCACAAAACACTTTAATGTACTGTTTCCTTTATTGCAGAGAGAGAGAGAGAGAAAGAGAGAAACATTTTGGAAGAAAGCCAATTTATTACTGATACACTCAGGAGACCCATTGTCAGTATATGATATGTTCTTTTCCTACAAGTCCTCCTTATTTCTGCCCTTCTCCACTTGCCAGTTTCCCACCCTTCTGGAATTTCTGGTTCAAGGACAAGTGCTGACTCAGCACTGGCTACTGTCTTGAGCTAGCTTTTGCTGCTCCCGAGGAGTCGCTTTGTGGGGAACAAATAGAGCACCAGTGAATTTCCCAGTTCTCTCAGGAGCCATAGCTCTCCTCACTGATTATGAATTGTTTCTGAGAGAACGGAATGAGCTGTGAGGCTGCAAATGATCTAACCTTTCGTACTCGGCTACGTGGACTCTCAGCAATAATGATGTTCCAGTCCTCATTTCCAAATTTCACTACAGAATTGAGGCAATTAAAGGATTCTATTGTCACAGAATGGAAATCTATGATGTTTATGTGCTGCAACCGTCTTTGCCCTATATGACTGGGTTAGAGCCAACCGATATGTGTTCATGTTATATATGTAGAAGAAACTTGGCTTTTAATAAAAAATATGATTCTTAGTAACTGGAAACACAGTGTGGCCCAATCATCAAAATCATGATGAAGATTCTCAACACTGAGAAATTTGAAGATTTAGGATTTCAGATTTCTGAAGGCTTGAAAAAGCACTTGATCTTAGCCAAAAGTCTGAGAAGCAATGAAAGGCTTGAAAAAGCAATATACACAAACAATGGTGTACAGATATAAATCGCTTGGAATTATTATGAATACAAATGTTAAGTAAAAAAGCAGTGATTTCTCTTTAAAAAATGCGCGAGAAGTGGCCTAGGAATGGTGAAATTTCTCTTTTCATAATACATCAATTAATCACACGGTTGATTTTAATTCCATGTAACTGTCCTCATATTGCACTTATCTCTTCAGAAGAATTATTTGTGAGTCTTGTATTTGAAGGTAGAGCAATCCTGAATAGTGAGAGTTCTGACATGTTTTTAAAGGTCAGAAAATATGTGTTGTTATGTTTAGTTTGTGTCTTTCTTCTAGTAAAAATCTATGCTTGACAGTTACCAAAAGTGTAGAATTTATGGGGAAAAACATTTATTCTAGTTTGATTCAAGTACTGGAAGGTATGAGTTTTAGACATGTGTTGTTAAAGGTTATTGTAATAGTAGACTCACTAATGAGCATTTTTTGCATTTTCGATTGATTAAAGAATGTTTATGTCAAGAAAAGTACATTATGAAAGTAATTACAACCATTAATTATACTAATTCTATTTATCTCTTTTAAGGCGGTTTTTCATAAAGCCTTTAATCCATGACTTTTATTTTAGCCACAATGGATTTTCATATAATTTCCTTCTTTACTTTTTCTTAATGTCAAATGAGGTATATATCTTTTGTAACTTCCTGGTGTCTGAGCTCAGGTACTTCTAAAGCTAATTGTGAGGATTAATAGGCAAGCCATCTGTCTAGTAATTTTGTGTTTCAGAAGAAACGTTATTAATCCTAGAAAAAGAACTGGCCCAGTTTTGCCTGTTTTGCAGAATTTGGCCTAGATTAACAAAATAACAATTTTTGTTGTTGTTCAGTGTCTTAAGAAAGGAGGAATTGTGGGGTTTTGTTTTTGTTTTTGTGTCTTTTAAAGTTTACATTTGGTGCTGTGCTGTGTAGATAAATTAGTGGAATCTAAGTTAGGCTTGACTTGAAGTTCTGTTACTGACTTACTAAGTACCACTAAGTCACTGCATCTGCTTCCTATTTATAAAATGGAGATGTTTTCTGCTTCTAATTTGCCTCTCAGAAGTGCAGTGTTATAAGGATTAATTAGAGAAGGCTAGTGGACTGAGCATTGAGGAAGGCATAAATAGAGACGTAAAGCAGCATTACCAGGTGTCTCCTCATTTTGTGTGTGGAGGATCTCAATTCTGAGAGTCCTGCTTTTTTGCATTTTCTATAAAGGACATCACACTGTGTCGGTTGATCCAATGACTTGAACTGTAAGGATATGAACTGCCCCAGAGTTTGATTTTTTTTTTTTAGTGAAATGCCTTACCATGAATATTTTTCTTCAGGATCCAGCTTTTCCTAAAGATGCCCCAGGTTCGGAAATTTAATTCTGAATGGACGGGCTGTATCAGGTTACTCTGCACTAGCAATCCATCCCCCTTCCCGTGTTGTTTTATCAGATACCCTGCAGGAGTTCACAGTCTGCCTTTCAGCAGCCTTTTCACCTTCTTCATCACACTTTAAGCCACTTACTTCCAACATGCAAAGTTGGCGTCACTGGCTTACCCACTGCTTCGGATTTGAGGCCGGATGGCTGAGGTGAAGTTCCCAGGCTTTTGAGTTAAATTGCTGGGGGCTGAATCCCCCTCCCAGCTCCCTATGTAGTGTTGAAGATGGTACCCCAATTTACCATCTTTAAAATGAAAAACTTCTCATGGATTCTTCTGAGAATTAAGATAATATAAGTTTTGTAGCATAGTAATGGGCACATAAGAAATATTCAAAAGAATACTATTATTTTTATTAATATTAGAAATAAAGTTTAGGTCCAAGGGAGGAGAAGAGAAGTCAGTTAAAGGAAGAAGAAAAAAGGCAATCAGAACATGGAGGGAACCAGCATGGGATGTGTCTTAGAAAAGAAGGTAGAAGGGCGCTGGGGTGGCTCAGTTGGTTAAGCCTCTGACTTCAGCTCAGGTCATGATCCCAGGGTCCTGGGGCACAACCCCACATTGGGCTCTCGGTTCAGTGGGGAGCCTACTTCTCCCTCTCCCACTCCCTCTGCCATTCACCCAGCGTATGCACCTCTCTCTCTCTCTCTCTCTCTCTCTCAAATAAATAAAATCGTAAAAGAAAAAGAAGAGAGAGTGACTCAAAAATGAGAGAGATATATACAGCTTTGGCACTCAGAGTGTGGTTTGTGGACCAGCAGCGTCTGCTTCACCTGGGAGCTTGGTAGCAATTCTGAATCTCAGCTGCCCCTTCCCTGCCCCCCAGGTTCAAGGAATCTAAATCTTCAGCTTAACCAGATCCCCAAGGGGTTCACTTAAAATGCAGCAGAGTTCAAGGGAAAATCATTTATTTTTATGAGGAGGAAACTGTGGAGCATGTGTTTATACATAGGCGTAGAGTAGCACCTAGTGGGTGAAAGGCTGAAGAAGGCTGAACATGTGAAGGCAGGGATGACTGGGAGATGGGATAGAAAGGAGAAACGTGGCTGAATGGTGAATTTGAGAAAAGCACCTCTTCTTAGACAAACCAGAGATTGGAAAGAGTTTAAGATCAAGAAGGGGCAAGGTAAATGTGTTCTAATTAGATGCCTTCTAGGCTGCAGGGCGACTTGCTGGGAGTAAACACGGCAGGGATAGGTTCAGTAACTGGTGTTCTGATAGGTTTGGAGCTATTGTGGTGAGTGAGGTAGGACTGGGGTTAGACTAAGTGCTAACACTGATTGATTGGTAGTGGCTTCATGGAATGATGTGCTGAGAAGGATTCTGAGGCCAGCTTAGTATGCAGAGGAAAGAGCTATGCTTGATGAGCAGTTCCTGATGTTGGTGATCAGGGAGGAGTGGAATAATGCTCCACACATTTGCCATCCCCGGCATAGATCTGCTAGAATTGTCTGAAAATTACTGAGTAGAAATAAGGAAATAACTTTAACATGAATTTACTGTAAATCATTCTTTGTAGCATTATTTGATCTTTCTCTAGTAATACTTAGCCTAGGAATAGGAAATGCCATCAAAGGAATAAGGCAATGAGTTCATTTTTTAGATGCGTGACTATGAAGTCCGTATTTCAAGCAGAGGCAAGTAAAGCCTGAATTTGCACAATTCCATATTCTAGAAAGCACAGTCCGATGGGAAGAACTCATACTACGGAATTTGAACACCAGATTTACTACTTCTTTGCTGGTCATTCAGTAAATTATAACTAATTTATTCCTCGAATGAAAAACTCAGTTTCCTCATCTTTAACATAGAAATAATGGTAGTAATTTCCAAATAGAGTTCAAGAGAAATTGAATAAATGTAACATAATGCCTGTTGCATTATCTCATATTAGTTCTTTTCCCCCTTTTATGTTGCTTCCAAAGATTTTATTACATTTTTTTTAAGTTTTAAGTAATCTCTATACCGAATGTGGGGCTCAAACTCACAGCCCTGAGATCAAGACTTGCATGCTCCACTCACTGAGCCAGTGAGGCACCGTTGTTCCATTTGTTTGCTTGTTTGTTTGTCAATTACTCTTTTCTAATTTTCTGTGAGCATACAAAACAATCAAGAATTATGGATTAAGGGGCGCCTGGGTGGCTCAGTGGGTTAAAGCCTCTGCCTTCGGCTCAGGTCATGGTCCCAGGGTCCTGGGATCAAGCCCCACATCGGGCTCTCTGCTCAGTGGGGAGCCTGCTTCCTCCTGTCTCTCTGCCTGCCTCTCTGCCTACTTGTGATCTCTGTCTGTTAAATAAATAAATTAATTAAAAAAAAAAAGAATTATGGATTAAGACTGAAAAACAAAATGGTAGATTGGTATCCTCATGCCCCAATACTATCATTCTTTGTTTTCTTCACTTCCTTTGCTTTAGGTGTCATGTGATGGAGATAAATTAAAGGAAAAGGGATCATGGATGATGTTACTTTGCAGAATAGTTTTAGGCAAGGCTTCTGCAGAAGTTCTTTACCAAGTGACTCATGGAAGTAGAAATTCCATCACAAAACACAGGGTCAGTTATGAGCTGTCAGTATCTTGTAAGTGGTAGGGGAAAATAATGGCCCATATAGCCTTGGACCGTGGGAATAAAGGTTTCTAGATCATGAAAATTGTCTTGGATATATGACCTAGAATTTGCTCCAGTGGAAGATCTCTGCCCCAAAATAACTTGCTACAATGTCAGTCAAGACTTGTACTTATTCTTCCGTGGGCTCTGGCCTTTCAGTCACACTTGGCCAAGAACCTCCTTGGCTAGTGAACTTTCACATGAATACACTCCAAGAGAGTAGGGCTAAGAGCCAAAGGGTGGGATGCATAAATTCCATAACCACCTTTTCCTTTATATTCTTCAAGAAAATTTAAGAACATGGGTTGCTGACAGATGATGACATTTTTTGGCAGAGCTGTAGGTCGTTGCTACAAGGCCACTTTCCATCTTTGCCATTACAAAGTTTTAACTTGGTTTCTAAAAGGAAAGCCCATCGCTATTGACCCCGCTCATATTCCATTCTCAGTTTGAAATTCCAGTGAATTACTCTCTTTTTTATGTGAAAGTGATGCTTTTAGTTAAATAGCCATATTTTCTATGTAATGTTTGCTTTATTTAGGTTAAGAAGAAAAAACTATAGAAAATCTTTTAATCGTGTTCATTAAAATGTCATAAATTTGGCTTTTTTTTTTAAACACGCAGTTCTTAACATGTATCATTTGCTACCTTTCTAGAAAACTTGTTTCTCATTCTTTTTCCATTTGTATAAAATATCTTCATTTTTTCTTGCAATACTCATCAAAATAATGCTTGTGTTTCTTTTTCATAAGTAATAGATATTCACAGTAGAAGAGTAAGAATCACAGATAAGCAAAAAGAAGAAATAAAATAATACTTGATTCCAGCATTCTGAAAGAGCCATTGTTAATTCTAGTGCATTCTAAGGGATTGCAAACTCAGATACTAAGGGGGGCAGGGTGATAACAAATTAAGCTGAGTAGGGGCCATGGGACTAGAAGGAACAGTTTTTACTTAGTTCCTCTGATTTTTGCACCATGCAAGAAGATGGGCCCAAGGTCTCCAGTTCTTCCTATGATTCAAGAGAACAGAATCAGACATTTTAATATCTCCTCTCTAAGTTTGAATGACATAAAATGGTAAAGATGGACTAGAAATCAAACAGAGCAGGCATGCAGGCCTTTTCACTCTTTCCTTTATATGTATAAATCTAGCATTAGATATTACAATTATATTTGTAATTTTTCAGTGTAGAGTTTTATACATACGGGAAAATATGGAACATGTAATTTATAATCAAATGATTACTTTTGAACCCACCACCCCACTTAAGGTCATTATCCGTACTTACAGTACTCTGTGCTTTACACCAGTCCAATTCCATGATAACTACTCCCATTAAGTATGTATCTCATGTTTTTGTTTGTCTGTTTGTTTGTTTTAAAGAGACTGCATCTGTATATATTCCAAAACAATCCTTAGTTTGGTTTGTTTGGAGCTTTGTAAACATAGCATGATAATATATGCAATCTTCTACAACTTGCTTTTTTACACTGAATATTATTTTAAAATTCATTGTTAGGTTATAATGTATAGCTAGGACTTACTCATTTTTTACTGTACTTTATTAATTTCATGACTTGAGCAGACCACCTTTGCTTATCTATTTTCATCTTAGGCATTTACATTATTTTATGTTTTTGCTATTATAGTTAATACTTCTCTGAACATGCTGCTTATACATGTTTCCTGGTACATGTTGTGGGTTCTTTTTTTTTTTTTTTTCTTCCCCAGGGTAAACCTGGAGGTGGAATTGTTGTGTCTTAAATGGGTACATAAAATTTTATAATTTCAGATTATTTTTGAAAATGTTTGGAACCAATTTATGCACTTATCATCAGTGCCTGAGAGTTCCTGTTGCTGCACATTTTCCCCAACACTTGTATATTAAGGTTTCTTAATTTTTGTCATATGGAAGATATTCATGTGGTCTTAATTTGCACTTCCCAAATATGCATGAGATTGAGTGTCTTTGGAGGTACTTATTCAACATAGTGCTACTTGTCCTAGGAAAAGCCTCATTTGTCTGTTTTTCTTTTGGGTTGTTTCTATCCCTTATTGACTTATAGAAATTGTTGGAATAATCTGATACAATCATGTGCCAATTTTATGTTATCAATATCTTTTCCCAAGTTGTGGTTGTCTTTGCACTTGAGTTATAGTATCCTTTAATAATCACAAGTTTTTAATTTTTTAAAAGACTTATTTATTTTAGAGAAAGAGAGTAGGGGAAGGGGTACAGGGAGACAGGAGAGGGAATCCCAAGCAGACTCCAGGCAGAGCCTGATGAGGGGCTGGATCCCATGACACTGAGATGAACCGAGAGTCTGGCACTCAACCAACTGTGCCACCCAGGTGCCCCCACAAGTTTTTAATTTTAATGGATTCAAATCTGTTATTTTTTATTTAACAATTAATACTATTTTATGTCTTGTTTTCTTTCTCATGAAAAGTCATAAAGTTGTCTTACTGTGTTTTATTCTACATTAAAATTACCTATCATATTTTACCTTTAAATCTACTTTGGAACTTTGTGTGTGGGTGTAAATGTATGAGGTGGGGATCCAGTTTTATTTTTGTTTTCCACATGGTTAATCAAGGGTCCCCGATGAGTCAGTGATCTCCAGTGCTACCATTGCCATATATCAAATTTATTGTATATCAAACACGTGGTTCTGTATGAGGACTCTACTTCGTATCATTGATGAGAACTTTGCCTCTCCCATAAACTCTTTGTTTACAAAGCAAAACATATTATTTTGTGAAGATGTGCTTTATTTTCTGGGAAAAAAAGTTTAGATTAATTTTATGGGGAAAAAAAGACCATCAGTTTAATTTCATGCTTTTTCTATTCTGCTGCCTTGCATTGGTTGTGGGACTTAGACTTTCCAGTGTCTGAGCTTCATGATGAGACACTTGACTTACATTGAAGAAGAAAAGACATCCAGGTTTCAAACATATATTCAAGGAGGGAAAAGTGGGTAAGCCCTCACATACCAAGGGGCAATGCCAGAAAAGGAGGAGCTTTTTTATGGTGCCTCTGATCAGGAATAGGTGTTGTAATTGTTGAACTCACCATGTAGATCACACCCTTATGCTTGACTATATTACTGGCAAGCATCTTTATAAATATCTAGACACAGTGATGACAAATTATCCTTTTTTTTTCTTCTGCTACTAGTTTAAAAATCTACTAAACCCACTTTTTAAGCTCCTCAACATCCACCTCCTGGCTAAGTGTTTTCACACTATTTACATATGGGACATTTAGAGTTTTCTTAATTTTTCCCCCTTTGTTTTGGTATCTTTCTTTGTTCCTTTGGGTGTTTAAAGTGAAAAATATTCCATGTTTTCCATGTCTCAAACCATAAAAACAGTTGACTAGATCATGCTATGTATTCCTCTGATTTTTTTGAATTCAACATGAAATCTTATGGTGTTGCTAAAGAATTATTTTGAGCCCATCTCTCTCATTAAACAGTAGAATATTGAGATGCTTATGTAAACCATTTTTATACTTCAAAAATTCCCTTTTGGTGAACTGAAATGCAAGAAAAAAATAATTAACAGCTTATGTCATCATTTTCTGTAGCAATATTGAGAATATTGTGGCAACATGTTTATCATGTTACCTGGAAATGAAACAAGAGGGTTAACTTACAGAAGATCTATTTTTTTTCCTTCCTCTTTCTCTTTCATTTTCTCTCTTAAATCTTTGTAAGTTAAAAGCCTTATCCCGAAATCTGGAGAATGTTTTATCTTGAGCTCCATATCTACTCTTTATTGATTTAATGATTCCTTTGGTGGGATTTCTCATTGTGCATGGAATAAATTTCCCCTAAATGCTGTGGGCTTTGCACTGAAGGAGGCTGTACACTAGACTGATCAACACCAGAGGGTCAGGATTCTTATTCAAAAAAGTCTTTTCAGAATGGTGCTGAGCAAGTCATGAAAAGTGTCTCATGGTCGATCAAGGAGCAATGATTGAGAAAGTGTGCTGCTGTCTGAGTCTGTCCTTGCCATCATTCTGAAATGGGAGTCTTTGCATTAGTATAACTGCTGCTCTGAGGGGGGAAAAAAGGTTTATAGAGAATCTTTAAATCATTTTAGAGTAGGAAGGAATTATAAGGTCAACTTTTCCTCCACCTGCCAATGCAGTAATTTTTTTTGTAGCTTCAAAGCATATTTAAGAAGAGTTCTTTTTTTTTTCAAAAATCTTTAAAACTTTTTAAAAGTCTTTTAAAAAGATACAAGAATGTCCCCTCCCTCCCTTTTTTAATAACTACAATAGAACTTGTCCACAGAGATAATGATACTGAAAAGGAAAAAAAAAGTATGAATTTTAATAGACTGGAGTATAAGCTGTTAAGAAAGTAATTTATTCTTGCAAACCATTGTGCATGTACTCCTCTAGGTTCTTCAAGCCCCAAGTGGTTTACCTTCTTCCTGTGCTCACTAGCAAGCCAGTCAGTGTGGTTCTAGTTAGGATCCCATAAATCTGCAATATAATTAATTGCATATCCTTTCAAGCTAGCAGTGAAAGGAGTAACACTGGCCAGGATTTTGATGTTTTGCCATATTCTGGAATCAACGTGATGGTATACGACACTGCTGAAAACATTAATTTAGAGGGTGGCTGGAAATTGCTGAAAATATTGAAGTCCAACTAGTGAACCCAAACATTCTCCTTTTTTTCTACCCCCAGATCAGAGAAGTCCATGTAGTTAAAACTTCACTCCTAATCTAATTCTCTATTTCAAGTATATATGCATAAAACCATATTTTTTTGTTTAGCAAGCTGAACACTGCTTCTTATAATGTAAGTCTGTAAATCATAAGTGTGAGGGAATTGGATCATTGTGCTCCATAAGAAGCATATTTCACAATAGTCCGTTTATTTTATTTGACTTTTATCTAGCCCTTGCCGGCAATATCGTGGATTTTGTTTGATGCATTTTGCATAAGGGTTCTATTTGGTCCATAATGGTTTGTGTAATGAACTATTTGTCCTCTTCTAGATGACATCCAGTTACTTAAAGCCTATAATGAGATGTCAGGTGAATTGCACTGATTGACACTGATGGATGAGCTTGTTGAAATATTGCAGGGTTTCCTGTAGGGGCAAAGAAGAAAATTGCTGTTTAGAGCTTTGGGTCTCCTAAGCATTGAAACTGTAATCACATAAACAGAACCACTTCTGCAGGTCCAAGGTGTCATCGTGAATTTTCTGGCTAATCCATCCATTCATCTCAATGGTCCAGAACTTGCGCTTCTTGTCACTCTTTGCCTTTGTTCTGCACTTTGATCTTTCAAAACGTCTGTCAGAAGAAAAGTGTTTATATTGAATTATGTGTGGAGAGGGATAGGGTGAATACTTCAGAAGCTTGGCATGAAATTTGCTAAACAAACCTTGCCAGTTGCTCGGCGGCAATAATCGAGGTATGGATTTCAGTTTAACAATACGTAGATACACATTTTCCCCTTCAAAAACAACTTTTATGTGGATGTGTTGGTGCAGGAGATTTTTATTTATTTATTCTGTAGAAAGCATCTAGCACCTTTATTATTAACTGCTAAAATTAATGTTGAGAAGCAAGATACATATTTTAATGAAATTTTTCCCCTAAAATTCTGATTAAAGGAGTTAAATGAACGCTTGGGATAAAGTATCATTTTTGTATATATAAATTTCGTTGACTATTTTAGTATAAGATAGCAAGTGTGTTTTAATATCTGTTACATCTATTGCAATACGTGGGTGAGAATGTACTAGGAATTCTATTAAAAACCCAAATAAAATTAGGAACTAATTACACTGAAAGTACTATACAGGCACAAAAGCAGAAAAAAGTGGGTAAATTATTAATTGTTGTATTCTGTCACAGACTACCTTCCTCTCCTTTCTCATATCTTTTTAAATAATTATGGGATGGAGGCATTTTTTTTTTTTCCTTCTTGGAGAACCTAAGATAATTTAAGGACTCTGACTCGATTTCCCCTGACATGATGCTAAGGTCAAGAAAATACATACTGTTTCCATTTCCCACACTAACTTACCTGGTGGTGAACCAAACCAGAATTCAGAGATCTTTTGACATTAGTCATATGTCTTTGCTTAATCCGGATAGGGGCAGATCTTATGCCTACTCTGGGACCCTTTTGAATCGGAACTGAGCCTTAGTCTCCAAAGACACTGATGATCATATATTAGTTATTTTATCATTACAAATGAGGCATTCATGGAATCTGAATGAGCTCAGACAGCCCAGTAAGGTAGCTCTCACCTAAAAAATTCTGATTTAGTTTTCAGTGAGGCCCAGGCATCGGTATTTCTGAACGCTTTCCTGCTGATTCCAAAAAGCAGGCAGATTTGAGAACAAATGTGGGCTAAGAAGATCGAGCACAGTGGTTACACCCGTGGGAGTGTTAAGTGTCCAGATAGAACAAATTACATGGACACAGTGAGGCATCTAGAGTGCTGGCCTGCCCTGCTGGTCTTCAGAGGGCTGCTTAATCCTGTGAACAAGAGCAGGCTGAACTGGCCGCAGAGCCCCCGTGAGGCACGAGTAACCTGATTGCCAGGTCTGGATTTCCCTGTAGCTAAAGATCACTTCAGAAGTTAAAAGTTTTGACCCGTTAAAGGTTTGACTTAGTATAGGCACCCGTTCCCACTCTAAGCCTCATTCTTGAAAGGTTGAGAACATTTTTAGTGAAGATAAGAGGGACAGAGCTGTAATGATTTCTGGCGCTGTTTTAATCATGAGAGACCTGGGCTCAGTCCAGACCTTGTCTAGTCCATGATCTCTTAGGGCCCATAGAAGACTCTTTCTTAACCAGCCGAATAGCTTCTGGCAGACTTGATTATATTGAATGGCACTGGTGATCATGTTAGTGATGCTATGATAGGAGATATGTATTATAGATTATAAGAGGGATAAGTCATTTTTTACAAGCACCAGGGTTATGAGCAATTAACTGATTTCTCTGCTTCAAACTGGATTTTAACTAGAAATTTCATGTCTTGGATTTTAACTAGAAATTTCATTTCTAATCAACATTTGCTTAATTTTGGTTCAAAATATAAATGAAATGGAGTCAAAAGACTTGAGTTTTTAATCCGCAGTTGTAGTACTTTCTAGCTGAGCTCTAATGAGCATTTTGCTTTTGTAGCGTAGTAAGCAAAGGTGAGTGTTTTTTTTAAAGTTATCATTTATGCAAAGTTTGTCTTGTTTCAGGAAAATTTTAGCGAGGGCCTCCAATATATTTTTTCTAACATGAGAAAGATAAAAGGATCATTTAAATATATCCCTGTGTCTCAGTTTACTCATCTCTAAAATGGGACTAATCACACCACCTACCTTAATTTAGGGATCATTAGGATACATAAATATTCAGGCTTGGAGGGTCTTTACAATGATATGAACAACTATTCTCTTGAATTTTTTGTCCAAGTAATTCAGCAATTCTGATGGACTTTCTTTTATTTGAAAATTGAAGACATTTTTCTACTTTAATGGGATTTCATAGTAGTTTAGAGATTCTTGCCAGGAAATGAGGTGTAAGTGCCACATTTGCAACGCTACTTCTCTTGAAATCCAGGTGAAACTGAAGGAGCTCTGAAAGAAACACATGAAAACCTGAACTCTTGAGGTAACTTCTTTACTAATCATTGACATTTTAAAGCTTTGCCTTGAAATATCATTTGTTTTGGGAAAAAATCCACAATGTACTTTTTCTGGCATTTAAGACGGGCTACTTTTAAAGAGAAATAGTAAACTTATACTTGTGAACCTCAGAATTTTTTTTTGTGGTTGATACTTGATATTTTTAGAAATATGAAAAGCACTTCATAATTGCGTACTTAACCTGAGTATTTCTTAAAAAAAAAAAGGCAGGTGTTTGTAGATTAGTATTATAAAATTTTTAGAACATAAAAATTATTAAAATTTAAGTGGAAGTAAAATGTGACTAGTTCTCTGTTAGATGTGTTTCTTCTAATCTGATGAATGTTTATTCACTAAACTATTTTCTCTCTCTGTATTTTATATATAGTAATAATATATAATAATTCATTAATATATAACATCTTTATTATGTGTATTCTATAAGTATATCTAAATATACAATATCTTATCTTTATATTTATATATATATTTTATAAATGTGTTTATATATTTGTCATATACATTTATTTATATAAATTGAAAATAGAGTTTATTTTATGTAAATAAATTTAGATGTTTATTTGTAACATAAATATATAATATTATATAATTATATATTTACTTATATTATACTCCAAATTTCTTTCTATATTTCTTGCCCCTTTAGCATATGTAGTAGGAAACAGCAGTGTTGCAAGGAAAGAGGATGGGCATTGAAGTTAAACAGTTAGGCTTACTTGGTTTTGAGCTTTCATTTTCCACTTATTAGCTACGTAGCTTTAGACAGGATTACTTAACCTCACAGAGGTTTATTTTCCTCTTCCGTAAAATGAGTATGATAACATCTACTTTGTAACATTGTTTACAAGAATGAAGTGGACTGTTTATATAATGGGCTTGCTGTGTAGCAGGCTATTCGTAAGTTGTCCCTCCGCTTGCTGTTTAGCCAGGCCCCCACACAGGTGGTGCAGGTGGGACCCTGCCCTGGCACCTACGCAGGGACAAGAGATGCTTTAATCCCGTCTGCCCTTCTTTTCATCGGCCTCAAGTCCTGGTGTGGAACTGTGTTCACACTTCCCCGGGCTGGTGGAGGGTTGGCCCCGGAGAGCCCGGGATGTGAGAACCTAAGGTCTATGACTGAATCCTTCCTGGCCCTAACCAGTTATATGACCCTAATTGTGCCACTTAACAACCGTCTCTCAATTCCCGCATATAGACAGAGGGCATTAGTATCTGTCCTCCCGTGCTAATCCTGATGTCATTTTTTTGGAAGATGAAATAAAATAATGCCTGTGAAAAATAATAAAAAGACTGTATCATGCAAATGTCTGTGTAGCACAGTTTATTTTTAATGCAGAATAGGCAGGATTATAAAAAATGCTTTGATTATTGACATTGAGAGGTAGTATTTGGTAAGGTGGGTCTTCTTTTTTTTAAGAAGAGGCCAAGAGATCTTTGTGACTCCTGGCCCAGAGCTGCTGTGTGTGAAGAGCACCGGGGCTTGGGAATGAGCCCAAGGAGAAGATGGTCTGAGAAGCGAGGCTCTGCAGGGAAAGGTCGCTGTGAAAGGCAGCAGTTAGAGCAGGACACTGATGTTGCTGGGGCCAAATGACACTATGCTCTGCTCAATCACAATTCATACCAAAATAAATTCAGTCTGGAAGTAGAATTACAGTTTCTCTTCTATATATGACTTGAAAATGTACATTTGTATTAATTCTGCATCTGGCACATAAATATTACCAAAAAATCATACTAAACTTGCTCTCATGCTATGACTTTGACCACAGAATAAATGTATACTTCCCTCCCACTTCACACACAGAATGCCCTGATTCATCATCTTCACCATATTGCATACTCTGCCACCCCAAATTGATACACATTTCCACTTTTACTGCTGAATTATTGAATGAATTATTATATATTTCTTTTGCTATGGGATCCCAGAAATCATGAAGTAATTCTGGCATCATATTGACTCTAGCTTCTGGCTATTAACTGTGATGTTAATGTAATGTTCCCTTCCCTTTGCTTGATTGAAGAAAGAGCTACCAGTGATGCTGAGGCTAAGATCCAGTCAATTGCCTGGAAATTTAGGATGGGCCCACATTTTGCTCATTTCTGACCTAGAATTTCTATTTTACAGTCACTCTAATTCATCAATAATGTTTTCCTTCTTAAAAAAACACAAAAACAAAAACAAAAACAAAAAACTCCTGGGGTGCCTGGGTGGCTCAGTGGGTTAAGTTTCTGCCTTCAGTTTAGGTCATGATCTTAGGATTCTGAGATTGAGCCCTGTATTGGGCTCTTTGCTCAGCAGGGAGCCTGCTGCCCCCCCCCCCCAATTCCCGCCTGCCTCTCTGCCTACTTGTGATCTCTCTCTCTCTGTCAGATAAATAAATAAAATCTTAAAAAAAAAAACAAACAGAAAAAACTTATATCTGGGGGTGCTTGGGTAGCTTAGATGGTTAAGTGTATGCCTTTGGCTCAGGTCATGATCACAGGGACCTGGGCTCAGTTGGCTTCTCCCTCTCCCTCTGCCCCACCCTCTGCTTGTGCTCTCTCTGCCTCTCTCACTCTCAAATAAATAAATAAAATTTAAAAAATTGATATCCAGATTTTGTAGAGGGTTCCTTTTAAAATGAGCATTAGTTCATGTTGTAGGTCTTTTACTAGTTAGTAATATTTATTAATTATATTCTTTATTTCTCAGGAAAATTTCCTTCACTTTTTTTTTTCTTTTAAGAATGGAAAATATAGGGGCGCCTGGGTGGATCAGTGGGTTAAAGCCTCTGCCTTCAGCTCAGGTCATGATCCCAGGGTCCTGGGATCGAGCCCCACGTTGGGCTCTCTGCTCTGCGGGGAGCCTGCTTCCTCCTCTCTCTGCCTGCCTCTCTGCCTTGTGATTTTTCTCTCTCTGTCAAATCTTTAAAAAAAAAAGAATGGAAAATATATGCAGTGTCCACATATATGTATGATACTTGTTTTGGTTGAAGTTTAAGAGTAATAAAGAATAATTTCAGAGTAAGTCCTAAATCCTCTTATCTGAGTGAATGTGGTGAAGGTGTCTAGTATGATTTAAAATTTAAATATCAGCCTCCACAGTTCAGCATATTTTATTCTTTCAGTAAATCAGGCAGGCTACAGATACATATTGAGCAGCTATTCTGATCAATCTTTCCTGCTTCATCCTCCAGGGATAATAATGTAATAATGATTCATTGTTAAGGATGTCATTATATTTAAGTATTTTTAAATCTAGTTATTCATATAAAGATAAGGATTTTGCTTTTTATTATTTCACCTTTTGTTCTTAAGATTTGAAGTAGAAACTTGGTCCTTTGAATAGACAAGGGAACATGGAAGAGGTTCCAAAAAAAATACTTAACTTTCATTCCAGAAAACCTAAAGGAGGGCTCAGATATCTCAGTAGGTGGAACCGAACTAGTAAATCTGGAGACTTGAAGAAGCACAGGGACGTATTAGCTAAATTAGGTGCCACTCTTTGTCTAGTGAGCTCATGCTGATTGTATTCAGGGACTAGCAAATATGACTGGGTGATTTAGTGCAGATTTAGGAAAATAAGTAACTAGGTAACTAGGAGGTCAAAAGTTAAAAGAGTTTCAACTGTATGAATGTCTGAGTGAACATCAATGTAATTTTTAGCATAAACACAAATGCCACAGTTAAATTTCTGAGAGAATAAATCATTTAGTGTGTATGTGGATACATATTTATATGTTGATGTGTGTATATTATATATATGTGTGTCTATATATAATACTACATTTACCAAATTTTTTTAAAAAGATTTTTATTTATTTATTTGAGAGAGAGAAAAAGAGAGCATGAGAGAGAAGCAGACTCCCTGTGGAGCTGGGAGCCCAAAGCGGGACTTGATCCTGTGACTCCAGGATCATGACCTGAGCCGAAGGCAGTTGCTTAACCAACTGAGCCACCCAGGAGCCCTACCAAACTGTTTTTCATATGTGTTTAGAAAATATACTTATTTTATTTTTTCATTGCTGATCATATTACAGTATACTGTTTTTGTAATAATGCCAGATAAAAATAACTAAGTGTGGATTAAATTCACATTAAGAATAATTAAGGAAAAAAGATCCTAACCACAGATAGTTAAGTTTTAGTAATCTAATATTTTTTCCTGTGGATGTTTACCTGAGTAAAGTAAATTTTATATATATCCATATCTAACATACATATATATTTATTTATGCATATGTGTTTATATGCATATAAATATGTTTATGTCTATGCATAGTCTCTATTTTGGAATAAACATATGAATTTTATAAAAGCAGAGCTCATACCAGAACAAAACAAAACGGCTTTATTTCAATATGTCTGAGCACTTGAAGCGATAAAGCAGATAGCAAAGGGAACTTGTTTTTATTAAATGACATCTGTATTGTTTTTAGTAGAACTAAATATGGAAAGCCTTCTCTAAATTCAATCTTATCTAAAACTGTAATTGGTTATTTGATCTACGGGCACATCAGTTTTATTCAAACACCAAAATAAAACTGAAGCTTATTTTTTGAAAGATTTAATCTAAAAATCATTATTCTTATTACACATAGGGATCTATGTTTTTAGTTGAGGTACAGTTACTGAAATTTATAACTTTATAACTCAAATGACTTCTTGGTTTAGCAATGGGATCCTCCTCCTTCTTCTTTTTTTTTAATCAGCACTCAAAAATTCGGTTCTCTGAATAATAGAAGATGCACTTAAGGTAATGAATATAACAGCTACATTATTTTTAGTATGTTGCTAGTAAGCTTATATTGATTCTTTGATAAGTATGTATTGAAATTGTAACTTTATTGTCTTACATTAGTGGTTGCCATTTGGTTGCTAGCAATTTTTTCAGTAGAGTAAACATTTAAGTTTGCCAATGTAGCAGGAAGTCCCCAAATTCATGTATACTGGAGAAACAAGTTTTTGTTTTGTTTTGCAATAAGAAACTTAATTAGTTTGTGAGCATCTTCTTAGGGAAATTAATACTAGTTTTCATGGATCCTTCTGTTCTATATCAGAAATTAAAATGAGTTAGGTAGGGCATCGGGTAGCCCACCAATTATGTTCTATTCAGCAGAGACACAAAAAATCTTGACTTCACAATCAGTTTTTAAAATTTAAGATTAAGTATGTCTCTCTTTTCTGTCTTTGTTTCAAAACCTGTCACAAGTTTACTGAATTTTTTTCAATATTTATTTTTCTATTTCACTGGGAGGATTGTTGTCTTCATTGTGTAGTTGTTTCTCTGGGGCTCACAGAGCATTCTTGGAAATAATTACATTGCCTCTCTTTCCTGACTCTCACCTATGGTTTGAACCATACCTTATATACTTTAAAGTATAGAAAATCAGGTTATTTTGTATACTTTAAAGATACATCCACAGTGAAACCACAATTGTGACTTTTTATAAACTGAAAACAAAAGAGTGGCAAATTAAATTGCATTGATTAAATTGCATTGTTGGCAGTTTGGAAATTCAGAGTACCAAGGAAAAGACTAAGACATTAGCTGTTATAAGTTTACCTTGTTATAAGTTTGAACAGATCTGAGGGGTCTCCATTCCATACAGACTGCAGAATTCCTAATGGATTGGTTCATACCACTTGGAACACCCTTGGACTTACATGTATAGGACTCTTCACTAAAAAAGTCACTGAAAACTAGAATGATGTCCCTCATGCTGGGACATCATGGAGTAGAATGAGTAAAATAAGTCATTTTAATCTTGCTCTAAAACCAGTTGAGTTCCTGAAGTAAAGTCTTTAATCTTTAAGTGAAATGAGATATTAAATTATTCCAGTTAGAAATACCTGACTGGCTCAGCTGGAGGAGCATATACTTATTGACACTGGGTTCGTGAGTTCAAACCCCACACTGGGTGTAGAGATTACTTAAATAAATAAACTTAATGGGTAGGAGAAGAATCAATGAAACAAGATGGGATTGGGAGGGAGACAAACCATAAGTGACTCTTAATCTCACAAAACAAACTGAGGGTTGCTGGGGGGAGGGGGGTTGGGAGAAGGGGGTGGGATTATGGACATTGGGGAGGGTATGTGCTTTGGTGAGTGCTGTGAAGTGTGTAAACCTGGTGATTCACAGACCTGTACCCCTGGGGATAAAAATATATGTTTATAAAAAATAAAAAATAAATAAATAAATAAACTTAAAAACCAATCAATCAGTACATAAATAAATTATGCCAGTTAATACAGATGCATCACAGTTCCACATTTCAAGACAAAGAGGCTCTCTCATATTAGGCTTAAAGATAGCCTCTTTTCAAAAGGTCTAAAACAAAAATGACACAATATGTTTTTATTTTTTAATGATTTATTTATTTTAGAGAAAGAGAGAGGGACCTGTGGGACGGGGCAGACGAAGATGGGGAGAGAGTCCCAAGCCCACTCCTCGCTGAGTGTGGAGCCCAAATGGGGCTCAGTCCCATAACCCGGAGGTCACGACCTGAGCTGAAACCAAGAGTCAAGTGTGGGACAGACTGCACCACCCAGGTGCCCATGACACAGTGTATGTTTAAAATCAAATAATGATGGGTTACAATGTATCAGTTAAGTACAAATACGGAAATTACTCTAACAACTCATAGACTATAAGTCAGAAAAGCATTAAATGAGAAAAATCAGCTTATTTTATATACGTTAAAGATACATCCACAGTGAAATCACAATTGTGACATTTTATATACTGAAAACAAAAGAGTGGCAAATTAAATTGCACTGATTAAATTGCATTGTTGGCAGTCTGGAAATTCAGAGTACCAAGGAAAAGACTAAGACATTAGCTGTTATAAGTTTACCTTGTTTTAAGTTACCTTGTTATAAGTTCAACCTTGGTAGGGGTCCATGATTAAATAGAAGAGAGTTGTCTGAACAGAGAAGAAGGATGCAGCCAATGACTACAGGGCTTTTCCTTTGCCCATGGGCTCTCCTGGCACAGATCTGGTCCTCAGAGTAGAAAGGAAGGCTGAAGTCCTGCTCTGTTGGAATCTGTTTACACATGGGTTTTCATCACCATTCCAGAAGAACTCAAACTAAGGAGCTATAGGCTTCTCTAATGGGGACTTTATTTGGTTATTTTTTAAACAAATGCACTGTTTGCAAAAGTGATCCTCATCTGGAGAGAAAGCGCGCTCAGTCTCCTGGGGTCCCCCAAATATCGTTACTCCCAGCTCTGTGATTCTATAAAGCTGTTTCTTCATATTTATAAAGTAAAGCTTTTGAAAAAGAAGATTAACAATGATGGAAACCCAGTTATTCTGGGTCTTTGACAAATGGTTTGGGAAAAGGCTTGGAGGAATTAATGTGGTTGAAGAAATATTTCAAACTGGAAAGAGCACAGTGTACATTGTCTTCACACAAAGTAATGAAGTAGAAATTAATAATGAATCTTTAAATAAAAAATACTGGAGACAACAAAAGAAAACCACCTTTCTTAATTTTTGGCTCAAAAAGGCAATCAAAATAAAATAGTGGCAGAGATGAGACCATGTGTCAAAACGTATGGGATAGGATAAAATGAAAATTAATAGGCAAATTTCAGACCTATGTTTTGTTATCAAGGAAGAGTGAAAATAAACTATTTAATTTAAAAACTTAAGTATATAATGCTATGAAAAGAGTATGAAAGAAATAATTTTCAAAAAAAATATTGATTAGAAATTATTTAATACAGCATACAAACTGAAGAGTAAATTTTAGGATAAAAAAAAGACACCCTGATATTATGGGTCTTATTACAGGATTTGGCAGCATGTTTAATACTAGAAAATATTTTAATGTTTTACATGTTTGGTTTGATTGTTTCATGTTTTTTTTGCCTCAGGTATATGCATTCTTGGATAGTTCATGAAAAAATTTAATGCCTTTTTACTAAAAGGTATTAAATACAAAGTTGTTTTTATTCACGTTTTATATACAAATGTGGTTCTCTGAAGTTAAATACAGACTTGGTTAAAAACACCGAAAAAGTGATATTTTTCTGGGAAGTGTTAATATCAGCATCTCAAGGTGGCCTGAACACCTCCTTCCCCCCCAAATTATTTTCAATGAAATAGTAAATCACCTCGGTAGATCAAAGGAGAAAACCTCCATGGTAATCTTCTTTTAAGAAATCTCTTAAATGGAGTTCATATCCATTCTTTCTTTCAAAACAAACAGAAATGAAGAAGAAAGAAAGAATAAGAGAAAGAAAGAAAGAAAAAGGAATAAAGAAACAATTTAGTAATAGCAAAATGCTTTCTTAACAGTAGCAAGTTATTCCCAACTCAGTTTTTAAGCATCAGTCATATGTAATAGTGAACTACCATGGACATTCTTAGTAAAGAACACAAAAAAAATCTAACCCCATGTTCTAGCCAATGTACTAAGTTTGAACCAGAATTTTGAGATATAACTGTTGGAAATATGAAGAAGACAGTCCCATTATTTGGGGGGATTATTTCATTTCAAGCAACAGTCATTCATCAAATATTTATTGAACATCTTTCTGTGGCAAGCACTGCTCTAGGCACAGTAGATCAATCTGTGTCTATGGAGTGTATTACATAGAGTGGTAAATCGGTGATGATAACAAAAAAATTTTATTTTTTTTAAAGTAGGCCCCATGCCCTGCGTGGAGCCCAGTGTGGGGCTTGAACTCACCACCTTGAGATCAAGATCTGCGCTGAGATCAAGAGTCACATGCTTAACCTACTTGAGCCACCCAGGCATCCACCCACATCTTTTTTCTTAAAGGAAATGAAATTTTAGATAGCGCTTTTGTGTATTCAGATATGTCATTGTTTACATAGGAAGTCAGTGTATCAGCAGAAAAGTTATTAGAAATTGCATGGTAATTAGTAAGTTAGGAGGATATAAAATACATATAACAGTTTCAGAATAATCGTATTGATTATGTAATGGACATGCACCTCCATTCACAATAACAATAAATAATATAAAAAGTATAGGAAAAACCTTGGGGCACCTGGGTGGCTCAGTGGGTTAAGCCTCTGCCTTCGGCTCAGGTCACGATCTCAGGGTCCTGGGATTGAGCCCCACATCGGGCTTTCTGCACAGCAGGGAATCTGCTTCTCCCCCTCTCTCTGCCTGCCTCTCTGCCTACTTGTGACCTCTCTCTGTTGAATAAATAAATCTTTAAAAAAAAGTATAGGAAAAGCCTAATAAGAAAGTGCTGTACATATAATGCGAAACCTGGCTATGAGTGTGCGTACATATGTGTATGTGTAGCATGTATGAATACACATATATAAACATGTACGTTTCTAATTGAGAGAATGCATGACAAAATGGAGCAACCTAAGTTTCTGGCTAGAAAGACTCATTGTTGTACAGATGTCATTTATCTTTATGTTTTTTATAAATATACTATTACTATAATCCTAATGAAATTCTCTGGGACACTTGTAAAGAGAGTAATAACATTCATCTGGAATAAACTTTAAAGAACCGCCATAAATAATTTGATTAAGAAGGGAAATAAAAGGGCACCTGGGCTACAAGATGTCAAAATATATCATGAGGCTGCAATAGAACTGAGCTGAAAAACACAGCAGCCAATTCACTAGTGCCAGGATGGCATATTTGTGACACAGCTATTGGCTCCTCCCATCTTCCTTGCCATGGCAGACATCCATTGCTGCGTGACCTGGGCACCCTCCCCTGCTGGGCCCGGACATGAGCTCAGAATACGCTAGACAGGCACTATTAGGCTTTCAGAGTAGCCACATGGGTTAAAACATGTTGGCACCCTATTCAGGTATAGGATAAAAGAGGCATTTAAATTAGTAAAGAAAGGAAAGATTATTTCGGAAATGATTCTGGAAAAAACTGGCGAACTCTTTGGAAAAAAATAGAGTTAGTTTTTTACTTCACATTATATACTAAAATAAATTCCAGATGGATCAAAAGATTGAATGTAAAAAAAGAAAGCAGGAAAGAGCTTGAAGATAATGTAGATATTTATCCTACATCAAAGCAAAGAAGGTCTTTTTAGCATGAAAGTGAAGGAAGAAATCAATAAAAGGATGAATAGGTGACATTATTGCAAACTTTCCCTTCTCTAAATCTTAGAAAGTACTAGTTACAGAACATATTGGACATGTTTTACAATATTGTTGTAAAATATTATTTGAAAATATGTGTATATTCACACATACACATACTAAAAACTGAAATATATAGAACTGTTTATAGCCATTTATTTAAGATAGGGAGATTATGGGTAACTTTAAAAAAATTTTCTACAATAAACTTGTTTCCTAAAAAGGAATATGCATCATTTAAGAAGGGAAACATAGGAAACAAATTTTTTTAAAATTCTAATATTTGATACTTTTTACCTACATCATTTCTGAGTTCTAAACAGTCTCTTGAAATATGTAATAATATTCCAGTTTTAAACATCGGGGACCCGAGGCTCAGTGATATTAAAGAAATGTCCCACAATAAATCTAGTAGGGGTGGCAGAGCTAGGATCCCAAGTGTGTGTTTGGGAGATCCTGTAGGGTAACCAGGATCAGTTATAGGTCTCTTTGCTGCTTTATGTCAGAACTGAGGAGAAAGAAAGAAATAAGGTAAGTTTAAACTCAGTACTGATCTTTTTATAGCAGAAGGGGGCTTATTTTTCTGTTTCTGTCTCTAATTCCTTCCATGTATTTCCCATTCAGTCCTTCAAGGGGATAAAAAGATAAATGCATTTCTCCTTATAGGTGATGTTAGGCTTTTGGAGAGAAAACATCAGGGTTGGATAAAAAGTGAGCTCATTTTGTTCTTATTTACCACTTGCAAATTTGATTTGAGTCTGTGCTTGAAGGTAGTTCTTCGATCCTTCTTTTTTTCGGCCCACCATCTTATAAATTTTGTGTTTGAGTTCTTCTGGGTGCAGGGAGTGTGAGTGTTGAAACAGAAAAGGTTTATTTCCTTATTACAGACATTCTGGAGACTTTAATTCTATGTAATATAGGCCTCTTGCTGCAAAAAGAGGCTAAGAGATGAAATCAAATATATGCATTATAGCTCCAGGTAAGAAATAAGCACTCTCAAATGCAGAAGTATTTTGAGACTGTTAATTATACTAGATAGGTGTACATTCAATGAAGGTTTCTTCTCTCTGCATGTGCACTTCTCAAAGCCCATTGTTTCCCTTTTGGATAATGGTACCATAAGAAATGAATACATTTATGTTAGTATGCTAGTGGATACAGCCAGCTTATAATTTAGGTCTAGGGTGTGTTAGTATACTGAAGTAAACCTGGATGAATTTTGAAATCTATTTTGTGTATGTCACCACTGTTATGTTTTATTGTTCTCTGGCCTGAGTTTGGGGCCTTTTCTCTTGCTTCTTTTCAGAGGGGAGTAGTATTTGAAAACCTCTCACTAACTAGAACAAATTTCGAATTGACTAAGGAGTATAGTCATAGTTAAGATACTATTTCCCTAGAACTATTTGCTGATCACTGTTTTCTTCTAAGTTGGTTTTAGAGAATACCTTCTAAACAGCATGGTTGTGAATGTCACAGCCTCCCAACCTGCACAAACAAACCCAAGGGACTGAAGACTCTGACTCTTTTATTTTTAAGCACCCTTTAGAACATTGCAGCCATTGTAGATATCCTCAAAGAACTGGTGGAAAGAATTCCCTACCACAGGACCTTTCACTAAGCTCTTTCCTTTTTACAAAACTTTTAGTAGCTTCCCCATTGCTTGTCAAAAGAAATCACAATCCATATAGCCCAAGGCTACATTTCAAGCCACTTTTATTATTTAGTGTATCCTTTGTTCCAGCAAAATTATACCATTAAATATTCAGTTGATGATACCTACTCATTTTCTGTTTCTTTTGGTCATCATGATTTTGATTTCCTTTCCTTTATCTTCCTTGTTCATATCTCTGGTAATATCTGATCTACCTTAAAGGCCCAGCTTAACTCATCAATGAAGCTTTCCCCTGTCACTAACTGTGAACTCCTAGAGATCACTTGTTTGTACCTCTGACACTGTACACTCATGTAGACTCTTCAGTTCTCTTGCCAGCCTAGGTAGGTAAGCCTTTGACAGCCTTGTTATATTCTCTGAGCACCTGGAGCACCTGTAGCTTCTATCTGCAGTTCTCCCATGTCTGTCTGTCTGTCTGTCTTTCCTTTTTAAGGTAGGGGAAGGGGCAAAGGGAGAGGGTGAGAGGGGGGATCTTAAGCAGGCTCCAGGCCCAACCCAGAGCCCGTTGCAGGGCGTGATCTCAGAACTCTGAAATCATGACATGAGCCAAAATCAAGAGTCAGACGCTTCACCACCTGAACACCCAGGCACCCCTCCTTCTCTCTCTCTCATTCCCTGGAATTCCTCATTCCTCACCTCACTTGATTTCTACTTAACACTAACTGCAGTTTGACATCTGTAAATGGGATCTTATTGTCATTGAATCCCTTGGACTAGGAATCTCATTTTGTGATTTTTATTTTTAAATGGCCTCTAAGTTGAAGTCTCTTCAACTTCAACTTCCCATTCAGTCGCCAGAGTGAAGAAGATTCTAGATTGCCTTCTTTAGCCTTTTCAGCTCCTTGACTGAGTTCTCGCGGAATTGAGTACTACTCTTTTGGGACACACCACGTGGTCAAATCCGTTCTCTGCTTTTGGCAGAGATGTCTCTCATGGGTCCTATCCATTTAGCAATCTCACCCTGTTCTTCCCTCCCCCACGCCCGCAGTCCAGCCGTTGTCAGTCTTTTCATGTCTTTGCACCCCCTGGTATCTGGCCTTTTGTGGAGATTATTAGTCTCTGATCTGTTTGTGCTGATAGATAAGGAACGATGACCCTCAGCTTCTGAGGATGGAAGATCTAAAGAGGAAGTGTATATCTTCAGCTCAAAAGAGTATCTATCTCTTTCCTAGCTTCAGAAGATCTGTTTTTATAACCTTAACGTTTCCTGTGTTTGGCGTGGGATGGGTCTGTGACATGGGATGTCCTGTGACATCTTTTCTGCTCATAAATGTTCTTGCTCTACTCATGTTTGTATTTCCAGCCAGGACCTAGTAAGAAGTCTTGCACATAGAAGGTGCTCAGTTAAATGCTGAATTCATAATCCTGTCCATTTTTTTATAAAAAAATCCCACTTCTTATTCTCTTCTGCTATTATAGAATCTTAGCACAATTAAAGCCGTTTTCTAAATTGCCTGTGTTGTATTTCTCAGTCAAAAGCTTGCAGAGAATATTTTAAACAGTTGTCGTGTGGGCTTTTCCTGAAATGCCATGTCACTCCAAAAGTGATACTCTGCTATTTTGACTACTTGTAGAAAATGAGGAAGGAGGTAGGCTGAACAGAGAGAAATTCCAACTGAAATAGTACTCCTAGCCAAGCCAATGGTGTAGGAACATTGCTTATCTTTAGACTTTTAGAAATAAGTAAGGCAGTGCGAATTTTAAAAAATCTTTCCTATCAGTGGCAAAAATAAATAAGACAATAATGGTAATCCATATTAGGATAAATGATTGAACAAAAGCATCTCCTTCCTTGTCAATTTTAAATACTAATTCCAATAGCATGAAGAGGTTATATGTTATGTTAGGGACTATGTGTGTGTGAGTAAAACAGGTTATATCAACTCATTTGAAAAACATCTTCTTGTTTTTTGTATGTTTTTAATTAGATTGTAGGGGCAAAAAAAAAAATATCCATGGCGGGGAAAAAGGAAGAGAAAACTTCTATTCACAATAGATTGCAGTGACTGAGTGATTTCTGTACTTTAAAGGATTCGTGAAATTTTATTTTTAAATTCTATAATATTATTTTAAGTTACACACAGGAGACGTGTGGGGTTCATCTTGTCCAGGAGAAAAGACTTTATTTCATTTAACTACATAGACATGTTTTATGGAAACAAGATAGATATTCTGACCAAAATCACCTTGGTGTGTGTATTTGTGGCACTAACAAAATCAAATGATGCTACTCCCCAAATCGTCCCCAGAATATTTTATTTTCTTTGTGGTGCCTGCCACAGTCCTCTGGAGAGCTCTCCCATGTTCACGATCCTCCATGAACGTGAGGAAGAAGGTGCCTATTGTGGGGGTCATGTAACTTTCGGAGCTCACTCCCTACAAGCAAGCCATGTTTGGAGCCCCAGTATTGTTTTGTACAGCTTGTGAGGAGAGAAGAGAAATGAAGGAAGACGACTAGCTTCTGAGTGCCTTATGGGAATTCTCATCTGATAGTTTAGGTCTTTTACAGTAGGCTCCTTGTTGCTTTAGCAGTTCTTTCAGAAATGTAGAGGGCTTCTGATACACTGCTTCTGGTTAGTTCAGTGATTTTCTAAACACACTTCCTAACTCGGTCTTTTTCTTTCCTTCGGTCTCCTGTGCTGTGTTCTCCGTTCAGTGGTGGCCTCCTTGAATCCATCCGGAACAAAGGTTGGGGCAAGTCATCAGGGTGGATTTGCTGTAGACTTATTTCTGTCCTAAAGTCTTTTTGCTCAGTTGGGAATTTTTAATGGATGCTGTTGTACAGCGTTGGTCAAATATGAACTTATATTTATTTTTGCTATTTGGAGATCAGATGAGATCTGATTTTTTTTGGCCTGCAAACTTTCGAGTTTCTAGACTCTCTACTCTCTTTCATTTTTGTCTCCAAACCAGTTAATTTTGCCTAAGCTCGTCTCTTTCTTTTTATACCTTGTGCTAAGCAGGAAGGAATGAATAACCCTTGCTGATGTCCGGGTCTTCTGTGGACTGCTTCCCCTAGAGCTGCAAGTTCACAGGGCACTTACTCTCTGAGTCATTGTAGGCTTGTGTTTTGCTTGTGTGGCACAGATCTCCAGCTTTCCAGTTGCTGTGTATCTGGGTATTTTGATGCCTGATGGTGGCCACTAAGCTAATAGGAAAATTCGGACCCTTTGTTATGGTCTCATTCTGTTTCAAGTTGTCCGTTCATTTGTCTGTTAAGCTAGGCTCGGCGTGCTAACAGACCACACGTCAGTGGAGTATCACAGTAAAGATTTATTTCTCACTTACATAAGAGTTCTTAACAGTCTTTAGCCCATAAGAGTCCTCCTTAAAGGAGTTTAAATCAGCACAACAGCTTTCCTCTCTGGAGTCCCTTGTGGGTCCATATGGGTGGTAGTTTCAGGATCTTTTGCACATGGCATCCAGAGTTGCTGAGGCAGTCCAAGGAAGCTGCAAATGGTGGGGCGCTCCTGGTCATTCTGTAGAGGCCAGAGCCGGACCCGCACAGGTCACATCTGCTCACTCGCCATTGGCTATGCTGTTATTTCATCTCAGCGCAAGGGGGGCCTGAGATGTGTAGGAGGAGAGAAGCCTTTAGTAATTAGCTAGTGGTCTCTGCCTCAAGATGGAGAGCAGTTTATGTGGTCAAGGGTATGCATAAGAGACAGGGAAAGGAGTATCCGAGAGGCGATTGGACTTGATGACTCCATGGTGAAGGACCAATGGTGAGGAAGGAACTGTGAACTAATGTTAATATCATGGGATATTCTGAGATGGAACAATTCTGCTTTTTATGAGGGTAGCAAAGGAAAGGAGGAGTTCAGTAAAAGTTGGTCTCCATGGTTGCACGATTTAAAGACTGTGTGACTTCCTGAGGATATAGTTTTAAGATTTATTTTGGCATTTTGTGAACACGAATAACATGTTCTCTACACATATCAATTAGTGTCGTTGTTTTGAAAAAAATAAGATAATTTTAGATCTCAGTTGTGCTTGCCCTTGGAGAAGCAGAGACCACACACACACACACACACACACACACACGCAGGCATACACGATTGAGAAGAGAGGCAGTGGGGAATGAGACAAGCATGAGAACCAAAAATTTGTTCAAACATTTGACCATGATTTCCTTGGCTTTTTTTGGGAAGAAATGGAGTTACATTTGCAAGTAATTCCCCGATAATAGTGAGACGATGTTCATGTGACTCTTGGTAGCTGACTGCTCCCAGGACTCTGCAGCTAGAACCGGAGAGGAGGTTTCTGAGCCAGCCTGAGGCTTCCTCAGAATTTGAGATAAGATCCTAGTAAGGTCAGCAAGTCCTGTCTCTCACAGGAACTACTGGTTCATAGCAACTCTCAAGGTTTGCTTCTATTCTTGATTGCTTGATTTTATTCTGGCTTCTTGCTTTTTTCTGCCTGCCACCTCCTAGGCGAGCCACCGTGCATGTCATTTCTGAGTTCCTGTAGTAGTTTTATAATGGCTGCTAATGTCTCTCCGCTTCAGTGTATTCTGTACCCTGCTTTTTGCTGCTCATAAAAACTGAAATTGTTTTACCTTTTCCACAGGATACTTGTTAAGATCTTCCACCTTTTGTGCCTAGACAAGGCCTGGCCTGGCAGCTGGAGATCTTCAGTTCTGGTTTCCGGTTCACCACAATCAGCTGAAGGCTCAGTTTCTCCACCTTCTCAGCAGAACAATAACTGCTCCATTTTATTATTGACATTTTTTATATTCTGCCTTATTAACGGCAGAGAATGAAGTCATTTGAGTTGGAGGGGGTCTATGTTTCATGCTTTTAATTTGCTAGCAGACATGGCATTTCACTTTCCCATTGGAGGGTCTCAACATAGCCTAAAAAAGAGTCAGAGGATGGCTAAAAGAAACAATTGAACATCCTTTCCAGCTGTTTATGCGCTAGATTGACATTCAGTCTACTAAAAGGCTCAAAAGGCAGGACGGGATTGGGGGGTAGTGCTGAATGTATATTTTGACATGACTGGAAAAAATTACTGAAAATATCTAAAATTCTACCAAGATTTATATGAAAAAGTATGGAGGCATGTATAAATGTTATTAGGAATGGGAATGGTTGTAACAATGCTTCGCTAGGGGTTTAAAATAATAATGAAATAGGTAAAACTGTGTACTGTAATTTCTCAAAACTTAGATAAAATGAATGTTTTCAAAAAGAAAAACATAAATTGACTCAAGATGAGAAAGAAAACGTGAGGGTCGGCAAGAAAAAAAATTAACTCAGGCCAACGTGCATGGTAAATTAAACTAGTAAAGTTTGTAAGACCTATCTTGTCCAAGAGATAAAATGTTAAATTGGTTAAAACTGGAATTAGAGGGAAAGGAATTTTGGAGGAGAGATCTTTTGGCCTGAACCAGTCAGGGCCATTTCCATAAGATGGATTTGGCCTGGAGAGCAAAGAGAAGGGGTAGCCAAAGTGATTAGAAGCAGATATGGTGAGGGGCACCTGGGTGGCTCAATGGGTTAAGCGACTTCCTTCAGCTCAGGTCATGCTGTCAGGGTCCTGGGATGGAGTCCCGCATCAGGCTCTCTGCTCAGTAGGGAGTCTGCTTCCTCCTCTCTCTCTCTCTGCCTGCCTCTCTGCCTACTTGTGATCTCTCTCTCTCTCTCTCTCTCTCTGTCAAATAAATAAATAAATAAATCTTTTAAAAAAAAAAAAGAAGCAGATATGGTGAAATATTGTTTTAAATCAGGCATGCTTCTCTTTAATTTTGTTGCTTTCCTGGATATTTGAAACGTTTCTAGGTTTAAAATGAAAAGATTTTAAAGTTAAATTTTTACGAGAAAATGCTACCCTTTGCAACAGCATGGATGGATCTCAAAGGCAGTACGCCGAGTGAACCGAGTCCTAGGAAGACAGATACTGTATGATCTCACTTACATGTAGAAGCTAAACAGACCCAACAGACTCATAGAAAAGGAGATCAGGGTTGTGGTTTTCAGAGGTGGAGGAGGGGGATTAGAGGAAAGCCATCAAAAGGTACAAACTTCCACTTATAAGATAAATAAGTACTAGGATGTAATGATGACTCTAGCGAACACAACTGTGGGTAATATGTTGGTAAGCATTAAGAGAGCAAATCCTATGAGTTCTCATCACAAGGAGAATTTTTTTCCCTTTTTTTCTTTGTTTTTATTGTATCTGAGAAGGTGGGTATTAGCTGAACCAATAGTGGTGACCATTTTACAATATGCGTTGATTTAAACCATTATGTTGCATGCCTTAAACTTATACAGGGAAGTAGGTCAATTATTTCCCAATAACTCTAGAAAAAATGAAGTTTTTAAAGCAATGGAAGAGGTGAGGACGAGATGAGGGGACAAGGAGCGGAAGACTTTATCTGGAGTAGATTTTTGTTTAGAAGTACAGAAGAGTGAGCTAAAATTAAAGCTACAAATTTTAGAGTATTATGTGAGCCTCCCATTTCCCATTCCTGCTACTCTGACAGAGCTGCTTTTAATACCCTAGATGCTAAAAGCTTCGGAAGTATATGTATTTTTAAGTGAAATCGTTTTGGCCTTCCTTTCCTTGGTTATGGGAAATTGTTTCAGTGAAAATTTCCTACAGGCTGCTTAAAAGCAACGCATGGAACAATGGGCGTCGTGGCAAGTGAAACGCGTGTGGGGAAGTACTTAGAGTTTAATGTGAGTTATTTTTATTTCCATTCATAGACATGTCTCAGTGAAGTTCAAATTATCCCTTGGACAGTAGAAAGCAGTCTGTTAATTTAAAGCTAGACTTTTTTAGTTCCATAAAGCCAAATTTAGGATAGATTTCAAAAGCTAAATAAACAACAGTCTACCTCCCCATTAAAAATGAGTGTCAGGTTTCTGTGTACTTGTCTTTAAATAATCTTCACTCCGCAGTTCTACAGGGGACCTTCAGTATTTCGGAGGAAGCCATCCTTTCCAATCATACCTTCTTTGTTAAAGGGACGCTTCAAGCAGGGAATCTATCCTAAGTTTATTTCTAAAATTCTGTAAGTGCCTTGTTGATTTTAACAAAGTGAAATGGAGGCTGGGAACGTTGTGCTTATCGCGAGGGAAAGATCGTGAAATGCTGGGAGGGGGCAGAGGCTGAAATTCTTGGAGATACTGCTCCGTATCCTCTTTCTATAACGCCATCAAATATTTTCTCAAAAAAATCGTCAGAGGAAATGAATATCATACTTCATAGCTATGGTTCTGAATCTTGATTCTTAATCAGAAATCCCCTGCGGAGTTCTTTTAAAAATATGTATATAAGGGCCCTGTTTTGGAAATTCTGACTCAGGAGTTAAAGGAAATGGGACGTGCATGTAAAGTTTCACAAATTATTCAGAAGCAAATTCCAGAATTGAATACGATTAAACAAAACTCAATTCCTTTGTTGAGTGGAAACTCACTGTGTAAGAACTATATTTCATAGGTTTCCAACATGCCATGTGGTAACAGGGCTCCTCTTACTTAGGAGACAGTAAGGTGAAGAGTTAAGAGAACTGCTGAATGTGTGAGTGTGTATAATTTCTCATATCAAAGAACATTTTACAAATCAGAAGAGTTATTTATGGATTTATTAAATTGTTATATATTTAATTTTTAAAATTTCATTTACCATAATTAAACAATGTAAAGCAAAAGCTTTATTGAGTTAAGTATACAAATATTGGGACATTTAACAGTAATCTGATTAATATGATAGTCGATACGATTTACAGAAAATTTTCCATCAAAATGATACTAATTTTACAATGTGGATTTATTTATTTATCTTTCTTCAAGTTTTTATTTAAATTCCAGGTACTTAACATATAGTGTAAAATTAATTTCAGGAGTGGAATATAGATTCATCAGTCACATAAACCACCCAGTGCTTGTCACCACAAGTGCTCTCCTAAGTATCCATCATTCATTTAACCCACCGTCCTTCCAACAACCATCAGTTTGCTCTCCATGTTAAGTGTCTATATTATCGTTTGCCTGTCTTTTTCCCCCCATGTTCATCTGTTTTGTTTCTTAAATTTCACATATGAGTGAAATCATATGGTCTTTGTCTTTCTGACTTATTTTACTAAGTGTAATAGTTGCATCAATGTCATTGGAAATGACAAGATTTCATTCTTCTTTATGGCTGAGTAACACTCCATTATGTGTGGTATATACATACACACATATATATACCACATCTTCTTTATGTATTCCCCAGTTGATGGACACTTGAGCTCTTTCCATTATTTGGCTATTGTTGATAATGCTGCTGTAAATACTGGGGGGGGGGGGTGTCCCTTTAAAGCAGTATTTTTGTATCCTTTGGGTAAATACCTAGTACCACAATTGCTGGGTTGTAGGGTAGCTCTATTTTTAGCTTTTTGAGGAAATTTCATACTGTTGTCCAGAGTGGCTACATCATTTTGCATCTCCACCAAGAGTGAAAGAGGGTTCCCTTTTCTCTGCATCCTTGTTAACACCTGTTGTTTGCTGTCTTGTTAATTTCAGCCATTCTGACCTGTGTGAGGTTATGTCTCCTTGTAGTTTTGATTTGTATTTCCCCGGTGATGGATGTTGAGCATCTTTTCATATATCTGTTAGCCATTTGTATGTGTTCTTTGGAAAAATATCTCTTCATTTCTTCTGCACATTTCCTACCTGGATTATTTGGGTTTTTTGGTTATTGAATTTGGTAAGTTCTTTGTTCATTTTGGATACTAACCCTTTATCTGATATGTCATTTGCAAATATCTTCTCCCATTCCCTCAGTTGTGTTCTTAGTTTTGCTGATTGTTTCCTTCACTGTGCAAAAGATTTTTACTTTGATGAAGTCGCAGTAGTTCATGTTTGCTTTTGTTTCCCTTGCCTCCAAAGATGTGCTTAGTAAAAAGTTGCTACAGCCTATATCAAAGCGGTTGCTGCCTGTGTTCTCCTCTAGGATTTTGATGGCTTCCTGTCTCACATTTAGGACTTTCACCTACTTTGAATGTATTTTTGTGTATGGTGTAAAAAGTGATGTGTTTCATTCTTTTGCACATTGCTCAGCATCCAATTTTCCTAACACCATTTATTGAAGAGACTTTTTTCCCATTGAATATTCTTTCATGCCTTGTCAAAGATTAGCTGATCATAATAGTTGCGGGTCCATTTCTGGGTTTTCTGTTCTGTTCCATTGATCTATGTGTCTACAGTGTGAATTTAAATAGATAATTACACTGTTTGCCAGCCTACCAAGAGAGATTTTTTATTTTTTTGTGGAAATGCTATTATATGCAGAGGCAGCTATGATAAAATGGACAGAGCATGGTATTTGAAGTAAGTTCAGACTTTGAACCATGGTTCTGCCACTAACTGTATGACCTGGCAAGTAATTTATTTATTTTATTTTATTTTATTTTTTAAAATTTTGATTATGTTCAGTTATTGGGAAGTAATTCAACCTTAAAATAGGGCTAATTTTATCAACTTTGACAAGGTTATGTTCTTTAAATGAGACAATGAGTGAAATGCTATATAAATATAAAGCTGTATTATTGATTATTTGGATTGGGACTCACTTTATACCTTTTCTCTTTTGAAAAATGAGGTACACATGTGTGTGGCTATTTCATGTGGTAATTTCGTGTATGTAGATGGTGGAATTGCAGAAGAAATGTATTACGCCAAACATTTTCATATTTATATTTTTACAACGTAAGCCTTCCAAAAGGGAATTATTGTGAATATCTCTGTACTTTTTTGGGAAGGAGTGCATTCTTTAGCTGCTAGAGTGTTCTCAGGTGCAATCATTCTCCGCGGGGACTGGATTTCTTTGATATTAATTATGATGACATAAAAGATATATGCTCTGTGTTGAAAACTTGATATTGCCAATACATATACTACTTCTTTATCATGAAACTTTCAACCACTGCTCCCTCCAAGACCATTATATTATTTCAGAGAAGAAGCCTCAAGCTTTTAATTTTTCCTCAAAGATTCTAGAGCTGTAAAACTTCATATTGACTCTGTAACATTTAATAAAAATGTTTTTAGGTGAGAAAAAATTTTTAGGTGAAAAAAAATTTTTAGGTGAGAAAAAGATACCTCCTTTTGAAAATTTATATATTGTTCTAGCAGTTGATTCTACCTCTGATTATATTTTCTCACATGATGAGAAAAAATATATATACACATATATATTTTTTGAAATACACTTTTTATTCAATTAGGAAGGTAGTAGGAAAAAGGCAGTCTTTTAACACTATGCTAGTTATGTAGACTGTCCTGACAGTGACTGTCAAATTGTTTCTTATTTCTCCCACACTCCCTCTCATTCCCAGTTCCCTTTTCCTTTATTTCCACAAGTGTTTATTGAGGAACACTGTGTAGCAGACACTAGACACTGGGAATAGATACAAATAAGAAACACAAAGTCACTACTTCTAAAGTACTTATATTCTAGTGAGGGAGTCAAACAATAAATAGGTTAAAAATAGATTATAAAATAGATTGCAGAAATGGTAAGAATTACACAGGTGTTAGTAAGGTGCTGCTGTAGAGGGAACAAGTAGTATAAATGGACTAACCTCTTGGGTGAGACTTGGGATGTGCAAATATGGTATTCCTATCCCCAAGAGTTCAGAAACAAAGAGGAGTTGATATTCCCCACTCCCGTGATGCATTCTCCACTGTAATTTTATTTACCCTTTGAGGCTTCCCTTGCCTTTTTATTTGAACCCAAGTCTATCCCTGTAAATTGTTTAAAGGATAGAGGTCAAGGTGTTAATTTTTACACCTGACTGGCACTGTTAAGAGATGATGCCCTTAAGTTTCACACCCATTTATGGAGACCAGGCTGAAAAATTCCAGGTGTCTGATTAGTGGTGTTAATTGTGTTCAGCCAATACATTAAAGACTGCTAAATACTGGAATTTTACTTGGGAATAGTACTTCAGTTAGCATGTTCTCTTTGGAAATAGAACCTTTCCTGATTCATTTTTGTTTATTTAGATGGTAGAATTTCCTTAGGCTGATGTTTGTCATCTTGCTGTAAACCAAATTCCTTTGGTTTCTTTTTTTCTTTCTTTTTTTTTTTTTTTTTTTTTTGGCTTATGATATAATGCCTTCCCTCCCTCATTGTGTGTCGCCGCCCTCCCCCACCCCCACATCCCCTTCTTAGGAGAGAAGTCAGTGTTATATTGGAAAAAAGTAAATTTGTGTTTCCTGTCTTTGGGCAGAGCAAGAAAGGAACAGAGGGAGTGGGTTTGAGATGCATGAAAGTAGGTGATTCAGGGAGCTGATAGGCATGAATGGAAATAGAACAGGTGCACACAGGTACAAATGGATGCTGGAATGTGAAAGGTAATAGAGGCAGAAGGGAGTAGTTGTGCAATATGTTAGATATGTTATGTTCAGATAATTTCCGATGACACAAACTAAGATTTTGTCCTTGGACAACTCTTGTTTAAACCTCAGAAAATAAAACACTGCCTTGGAATTGAGTTTGTTTATTTTTCTTCTTTCTTTTGTCTTTTGGCAGCTTATAATATTTTCCAGCTTCCTTGCTTATAAGCATTGTGGTGGACTTTATAGGTCCTTAGATTTGACAAGTGAGAAGACATTAGATTAGGTTGTGATCCTTTGTTCAACTCGATGGTTAGCCTACTGAATTCTTTAAGATATATTTCCATCATAATTTTATCATTTAAGTGTGACTAAACTGAGTTTAGACAATTTTTATACATTTTTAAAAATAATGTGCTGCTGAGCTAAGACTCTCTATGCCATATTTCAGCCCCAAGCAGATTTTTATGACAAAGTAATGAACCCCTGGAAACGGGTTTATAATGGAAAATGCAACTTGACCTTAACTAGAGGAGCCCAAGTGCACCTTACAATAGCACATTTTGAACATACAAAATCCTTTTCTCCCAAGGGTGGTGTCACAGGAGGTAGGTGTATAATAATAGTTGTATTTACCATAAATACCTAACATATTTTATGATGATTTGATTCTATTAAAAATTTCACCTTATAGATTTTAATAAAGCTGCCTATGGGCAAAGTTATTGCAGTTGGATTTCTTTTCCTTTGCCTACTGGTCTCAGTGGAAAGAAGCAAGCAACCCTTATAAAAGGCTTTAGTTTTTAGTACCTGGTTAATAAAAAATAATTTCCTCTCCTTTGGACTTGTTCATGAAGCTGAAAAATGACTCTGCAGGTCAGTGGTGTGTGGCAAAGCTAATTTCTATAAGCTTTTTATCAGGTGGTACTGAGTAAAACAATATGGGAGAACTGAAAAATCCACCCTTCTGTACCAAATTTACAAGGGTGAGAGTTATCCCCAGCATCACTAAAACGGAAAAAATGACACTTTTTCTTTCAGAGCTCCACTACTCCGACAGAAAATTCTGAAATATAAAAGGTACAGAAGGAAAAACCAAAGTGTATGGAAAATTTCAGTTAAGTATAGATTTAAAAGCTGGATATAAATGGCACTCATTGTTTAAAACACAATAAAGCTCAATTTTTATTTGTTGTTTTGTTGACAAGGGCACCTCATAGTAGTAAATGTGAGTGTGGCAGCATATATCATAGCAACCCAGAACATGGCTGTCATTCAAATAAATGTACTCCTCCGCAAGTCTCCTTTTCCCCAAGCCTCACATTTTCTCAGAGGAGCATTAAGAGAACATTCTAATCAAGAAAAATGAGCTTCTTCCCTTGAGCCTCAGCAGAGGGTTTGCTGTGTGCCTTGCAGAGTGTGACAGCAAGGATATCAAATCCCTTCTCTTTCTCCAGGATATTCATAGGCCACCTTCCAGGAGAGAAGTGGGGAACAGGGCTGCAGTACATGGCCAGGCACTGGTGTAGTGGGCAGCTTGGATCCAATAGTCTTGGAGTCCTATTCTTTTCTCTACCTCTTCTGGCTGGGGAATGTGAAGGACGCACAGCAGCAATATTGTTTGGTGGGGGTCGCAGATCCACCTTCTACCACCCTTGTTTGAAGACCCGCCCAGGGTCCCCTTACACTGGGCCTGTTCCCCCCAGAGGCCAAGCAAAGAATCAGAAACTGCAGGGATCTGGAGAGGTGATGGGTGAGTTTTTCTTTGATTATTTTTATTTCAATGGAAGTTATGGCTCCTCAGAGATGACAACATGAGATAGCAGGAAGAATGAGCTGCTCTGGAGCCGTGTCTTGGATGAAGGCAAAAAGACAAAAACAATTATAAGGCTTTGGGCAGATGTAGACAAAGAACCATTTTCCCCCCTTTTAGACTCAATTTAACAACCACAACCAAAAAGGAAAGGCCTGTGGTGAGATCCTTTGAATCATCAGGTTAGAAACGTGTAAGGTTGCCAGGGCACTGCTGATGCCAGTACCCTGCTCTGCGATTGGCTGGGCTAGTGATCTACGAGGACACACCCTAGTCCTGATCTGGGGGACAGGTGTGGGGTTGGGTGTGGACTCAGACAAGCGTGTAATTCTGGGAGCCCCGAGGTTGGCAATGTTGTTTCCTCACATCAGATGACCTTGAACATGTGAACATTGACTGAGAGAGTGTCCAAGAGGTGTGGATGGGAGCCAAAGAGAGTAGGTAAGAAGGTAGGAGCCAGTTTCTGGAATGACCAAAGAGTCACACAAATCTGAGAGCCCTGCTTTGACGTAGATGTGGCATTGTGTGACTCAAGTAGAGGAGGCTGGAGCTGAATCAGGGCTCGCTGGATGCGTGAGGCGGAGGAGGGAGAACTCAGCTGTGTGATGGAAGCAGGTAGTCCCGAGGCCCCAGAAAAGGAAGAGCATCCTCCACTGATCTTCCAGAACTGGAGATTGTGTCATGTAAATCAAGTCTGTGTTTTGCAAAAGTAACTTTCCTCTTAGGTTTTCTTTTCCTAATGGAGCAGGGCCTGAGTGTTTAGGTTAAGCTATCAGATGTTAAATAAACACAGCAGTCCAATTTGTGTACACTAGGCTGGGAAACCTTAGTTGTGGTATGAAAATGATGGGAAACTCTTAAATCTAAACTTAATCATTTTGTGGCTGTTTTGGAGGAAATAAATCTTATATTTTGCCCAGCGTTCATTACTCTTTAGTCCCTTTTGCCTGTGGCATGTCAAATATTTGCTTTTTGAATGCTACTCGGAGTTGGAATTTTTATGAAATATTGCACATTTATTTAAAGGGTGACGCAGATATGAATTTACAGGCAAATGGATTTATAGACTAACAGACCCAAATAAAATGGTTTGATGGTGTCCTCTAGGGGGCTGTGAAAGAGATTTGTACTCAGAGAAAGGACAGCTCCTCTTTAATCTTCACATATCTGTTGGACGTGATTGCTTCACAAGATTGTGCAGACGTCTACAACATTCAGTAGTTGGGGAGAAGAGGTAGGAGCAGAAGTGCTGGGAGTTGGTGTGGCCCTGTTCTCCTGCAACAGACCCAGCCCTTCTTGACCTTCTGTAACCTGAGGTCTTTATGCTTTGCATCCTAATACTTAGTGGCTTCCATTTAGCCCTGTTTCAAGAGATGGGGTTGGAGTGGGTGTGTCGGTGCCAGGAAAAAACTAAATGCCTCATCAGCACTAGATCAGCAAGGAACAATACTCTTTCCTCTTGTCGAAGCCATGCTTGAAAATCTGCCTTACGTGCATTTCTAGACTACACTCATTAAATGCATGAGCCTTCAAAGAACCCCATGTGCCAAGCCCTCTCCCATCCTCCTCGTCATTTTCATTCCATGCTCTTCAGTTCCCTACACTTCTCTTGGCCAGGATTACTGCTCCTAGTTCACAATCTGTCCTTACCTACTTCTGGGATTTATTTATACAGGTGTTTCTCTGATCCTCTTTCCATTTTCTCCTATCCAGATTTTACCCATTCTGAGAGACCCAATTAAAATTAAACTTATGTTTTAAGAAGTCTCCCTTGGTTTTCTCAATCTGTTGTTTCCTCTTTCAACTTCCATCAGACTTTATTCATATAATCCTCTGTGGCACTTATTTATTGCCTTGTCTCCTTCCTCTCCTGACAATCTCTTTTGTAAATTCCTTAAGCATCTTAATGCAAGATTGGGGGATGTAGGGGGTGAGGCTGAGTAGAAGACAGAGGCCAATTAAGAAGGCTTTTGTTTGCTAAGCTGCCTAGCTTGAATTTTATCCTGTAGCTGTTGAAGTATCATCAGAAAGCTTTCAGATATGTGACGAGTGTGATAAGATTGTCGGTTTAGAGAATTCACTCTTCTGGCAATGTGGATAATGAATCTGAAGGTGGGGACTGGTTAATATTTAAGATCGCTGATGGTTGGAATGAATTTTGTTAGTATACAGCAGCACCTCAGACTGCTGAGTGAATGGTTGCTTTCATGCCCTTCTCATTGGCTGGGCATCTCTTTCAAGCTCCATAACACACCATATACGTTATATGAACCCTCGGAGAGAAAATTTTGGGTGGCATGGCAAGTCTAAAAAAAAATCCACGGGAAATCTGATGTTCTAAACAGAGTGATTATATAAAACACTGGCTTGCGGCTTAAGCAAACACAATCATAGAATTGCATAGCTGTGAGTCAGAGCCGCCTTGGTCCTTAAAGTCCCTTGCTTGATAGCAAATTAGTGGCTAGGGAAATATGTTTACATTTCATTTCTTATTGTACATCTGGTTGCATGTTTTGCGAGTTGGATACAAAATTTCTTTATTTACAAATTTGGAGCGGGAATTATATCGACTCTGCTTACAGACGTAAGCTTCCCAGTTAAGTGTATAAATACAGTGACGTATATCCTTACATCTTAAGATATTGCTAATTTGCCATTTTATTTTGAATAGAGACATACAGAAGATACAATAAAGGAATTCAGTCACTCTTATGGTTAAATCATCACTACTATAGAGTGGCATATAAATCTCAGGATTCAATCACTAATAATTTTATTGGTGAGAGGAAAAACAGATCTTACTATTTTTTAAATTGTTTCTTTCCATGTGATCCCATAGTTCTTTCTGTCATATAACTAAGCACCATATTACGTTCCTTCACTTCCTGTGTTTTTCTTCTAGATTGTGTGTACTTTGAAGGCAGGGCCTGCTGTATATTTGGTTGTGGCCTCTGTAGTCCCAAAGTCCAACACAGTGCCTAATCTCAGTAATTACTCCATGTACGTTTGTTAGAATTGAATGGCAAGATGAATTAATGAGTAAGCAAATGTAAGTAAATGAATGAATGAATAGCCTCCATCATAAGCATTTATTGGGTATCTACTATGTCCCAACTCTGAGTTGGTATACCAATGGTAAGCAAGATAGAACTAGTTCTTACCTTTAAAGCTCTTGTTTTCGGGGCAAGACATATCCTAATCAAATTACTATAGAAGACTCAATTTTCATAATCTGTATGTTTTCTGACCTGTACATTGAGTTCTTTGCTCTTTTTCTGGAATGACCTCTGAGTTCTATTTGATTATCTCTTTTGATAACCCATGAATCACTCCTTCTCTGCCAAAGGAAAGTGTTCCTTGAATCCTAGAACATCCCCTGCAGGAGGTAACCCTTGTTTACCAGGGACAAATACCCTGTACGTTTAAAATTTGCTTCTCTCTTGATTCCACTCTGAGGTCTCAAGCTGCTGTAACAGTCTAAATATGGAATGGCAAGTATTTAGGCAAACAGAGAACCTAAAAATGGGCGAACAGGAGATAGGAACAGGAACATCCAAGTCCGTGCCCATCCTTTCATGATTGGTCAGTTCAGGAAGTAAAATCTCCAAACAATATAGTCCCGTGGCTCACAAGATCCCCAGCACACCAAGGCTAGGCACTTAGTAAATTACATGTGGTTCAAATTCTCAAAGTTCTGTGAAGCGTTTATGAGTTAAATGTTGGAGTAGCAGGGATGCATTGGTTTCATAGAAGAGTGGTAAAGCTGGCAAAGTGGTCTTTTAGACATCAGTTAGGACTACACTCTGGAGATTGTTAAGGAAGACAATGCTGCTACCCTCAGTTATTAAAGGAAACCTGATTATATTTCCTTTTGTCTAGATAATATAAGAACATTTGTTTATTAGGATAGATTGAGATCCTCGAAGTTTGGATCGTAAATCATTTTTCAGGTAGAGATAATGAAGTTATAAGCACAAATGCTTTGGAGTCTAGCAGAGGTAGGTGTGTGTTCTGGTCATATTCAGTTGTGTGTTACTGGTCAGGATACTCAGCATTGCACTTAAATAGTATTTGCATTGTGGAATGATTGGGAGAGTTAAATGAGATGATACATAGAATTCTTCCATCCCATGTGGCACAGAGTTGTACTCAGTGTGCTAGTTGTTGTTGTTGTTCTTCTTCTTCTTCTTCTTCGTAGTCTGTGAATTTGACTCTGGAAAGGAATGAATTCTGTTAAAATCAGCAAATGTTGAAGAACCAGCCTAATGACTTGTGTTTGTTAGAGGATAAGATATATGAAGGCTGGGAATGTGCTGTTGTTGTTTTTTTTAATCATGTACTTACGGTACCTTGTTCTTATGTTATAGAAGGCACACAATAAAATAAGAAGGAATGAGTGAACCACATCCTAACTTGTGCCTTTATGTATGTAGATATTCTCTCACTTAGAGAAAAGTCAGACATCATATAATACCTCCACTAGCTTTCTGGTATAAATCTTTTAATTACCCCCTTAGGAGGCTAGCTCACATAAATAAAACACTAGAAAAAGAAAATAGCTCTGCCTGGTATTGTAAGTTCAGAAAAATAACCAATTTCTTAATATGGTAGTAATTCCTTGTATGGTTAGCTGTGCTGGGACTGAGACCAAGGGCTTGACACTAATGGGCCGTTTATGAAACTTACATAGCCTGAAGTCATCTTATCGGAATGTCATTAGTAGCCATCACCATTGTTACAGGAAAGAATTGGGAGGCTTTTTTTTTTCTTGCAGTATTCTCTTTAGATTTCTGTATTTCTTGGGCCCCACATTTGGGTTCACAGTTTGGATATTTACATAGGAACAAACAGTCCTAGTTAATGTATAATAATTTCTAATGCAGCCTCTAGGGAATAGAAGAAAACAAACAGCACAGACCTATAGTGAAACCACACTAGGAAAGGAACGGATTGAATTTGGAGCGAGAGTGACTGAGTCCAAATAAAATCCATCAGGTAGCGATTTTTTTTTGGAGATAATCAAATCCATTTTTAAACCTCCACATTTTCACTAACTTTATGCCCTCCATAAAGACATGTTTTTTTATTTGTTTTTGTGTGCTTTTACTTCTCGGTGACCTTGATAAGGCATCACGCCTGGAATATAGCTGCCTTGGAAAAAAAAAACAACAATAACAAGGGAATATTCTCTAGGTTTTGCTGACTATGCCTTGGAAGCAAACGAATTATGGTACAGGGCTGGAACTTTACCTACTTGTTAATTAGCAGGTTAAACTTTTATGAGTTTCTGGTACCCTGGCGATACATGACTATTAAAATTTGCAGGTGGTTCAAGGGGAGAGAGATGTAAGTTCCTGTGCTAGTAATATATCATAAAAGTGTGTATTTCATGTGCCTGTTGTGAAAGTGGAGACTTTAATACTCTTTCACAATATAAGCTGATTAAGGAATCTTTATGGTTCTCATTAACTATGGGTCTTTTTTCATAGAAAAGTGAAAAGTATAATGCTTATAGACAGAAGCATAGAAGAAAATAATTAGCCACAATGGTACCTCTTTGAGACTAACTGAAAGCTTAGTGACACCGTCTGCATTCACCTCTCAGCCCTCAGAAACTGCTCTTACTTCAGAAGTTGCTTCTACCACATGAAATGCTGTAAATCTGATGTTTTAATCTTCCCCCTTAGAAGACAGTGTTTGCTTAATTACACTTGTGTTATATTAAAATGTTAGCATATTTCCTTTCTTGTGTCTACTTTTTTTTATCAGCAAATATAAAGACATATACTGTGGTTAGGGATATGATTCCACACAATAAAAGAAATTTTGGAAAAAGTGGTATGATTGTATTTTTTTGGAAGCTATACATTCGTATGTTTTCTGTGTGATTTTTGGAGGTGGGAAGGAACCCACAAATATTGGCTAAATTAATATTCTCCCCCCAAATCTTGGTAGCTCTTTGTAATTAGGATTATAGCTTATTTTAATGCAGAGACATAATGAAGTGAATTATTTTAACTAAGAAAAGGGAGGGAAATTAACTATAGAAAATATTTGTTTTATTTCCATCCTGTGTTATTAATTCAGCATTTTTCTTTATTTTGGGGGGAATTTCTGTTGGTTTCTTTCAGTGTTAAATTATGATCCAAAATATTTCTTTTGAAATACTGGATTTTATTAGTTTTTTTCACTCTAATGGTGAATATATAATGTTTCGGGTTGAAGGTATTGCCTCTGTTTGTTGCAGAGAAAGAAAAACAGAAACTTTCTTCAAATGTATTCCTTTAAAAAATGATAGGACATTGGTCAGTGTTAATGATGAGGAAAGAAAATTGTGCTGGATGGGCAATCCTGTTGGGGCTCTTAATTCTGACTTCAGTCATAAGAACCTTTCTCCAAAACTGCGCTCAGAATGTATAGCATCTTGTTTTGAAAGGGAATGCTTCCTGAGCAGGACAATTACACACACAAACACACACACTCACACACACCCCACTGTTAAGAAACTATATTTTTCTAAGGATTAAAGAATCAACTTTATGGCTTTTTAAAAATAGTTTAGTTTTTAAAATCTCATTTTCAAGTGTATGACTAAAAAGCAACAAACACAATAAAGTTGAAAGGAATAGAACTCTTCAATATTTGTTCTTGTCACCTTACCTACTTTTATATTTATTTAAGTATATTTTTCTTCAGGAAGAAAAAAATTTAGTTTCTTTTGACCTGATGAAATGCAAGAGTGTGGGAATAGGAATTCATGGCAAGGTTTCCATCTCAATTTTTTTTAATTGAAAAAGTACTCCAAAGGATGTTCTTATCAAGCAAATAGTCTTTTTAAAAATGTGGTAAATATAAGCCTTACCGAAAGTGCACTGTTTTAGTGAGGGAAGCAAACTTCATTTTGTAGGAAAGATGTTAAGATAGGAAGGGGGAAAAAAAGGCAGCTCTAGAGAATTATAATTCCATCAAGGAAGTATTTGAGAATCAAAGCCTCATTTTGGAAATCTATTTCTTGCCAAGAGAAAAGGCGCTAAGCTCCTCGGCAAGAAGCAGTTTGCAGCATAGGCTTGTCTGTCAATGTTTGCTAAGTGCTAATAAGCTAATAAACCAGGAGTTTCAGCTTGGGGTATTTGGTGTAGACACAGAGTGCTGGTGGGCAACTCCCTTCTGGGAAAGATCCCAGTCATTCTACATGAGTTACTGGAACCTACTTCTAGGATTTGGCCTTTCATTAGATGCTGCCTATCTAGGAGAAACATTTATTGAAAAACAAGTAATAGGGATATGTTTTATGTATATATTCTTTTATTTCCTAGCCAGAAAAATGAAAAAAGAGCTCATCGAGAACACTTTAATAACTTACATAAAAGACAGGTGGAGTGTCCTAGTCAGAGGTATACTGGAGCATACCAGCCGAGACGTGGGTTTCAGCGAAGGAAGTCTTCCTCGAACTGTGACGGATAATGGTAGTGCCTGCTTGCAGCTTCGCTCTGAGCTTTGTGCTATGGGCCTCACCGTGGTTTAGTTTGACTGTTTAGTTTTATAGGCCCGCCATGATGGAGAAAGGATTTAACTTCCTGTTGATGAGGACCCTGAAGTTCAGGTGGGGTGTGGTAAGGTGCCAGGCAGTGTGTTGCTAAGAGACTCATACCCCTGTCTGACTTGCTCTGCAGCTTGAGCTCTCCTTACTGTTGTGGCAGAAAACAAAGCAAATGTTCAAAATAAAAAGTGTATGCACAGGCAATAGGACTTACAGCCCTGTGTTTTCTTAGTTCGACTGTGAGATCAAAGTTATGTACATGTTAGAAGAAAGGGCAGTCCAAAAATGAAGACTCTAGTGAAAGTGTGAGAGAGTTTGAAACAATAGTGTAATGAAATGGATCATTTCTTTATACTTAAAAGAGTATCAATTTGAAAAACTTTAGAAACTTGTGTAATATGAAACAGTTTCAACCCCATTATCACAACGTCACTTCAGGGTTTTAAAATAGGGCCATCTTCAGATTAATTAAAAATGTGATTTGGCTTAAGTAAATTATAAAACTTCTGAGTCAATAATATATGTTTATTACTATATTATTTGAAAGCATTCATTAGTTTTAACTATCGACCAAATAGGGAAGGTGTCACTGTAATTTGAAGAAGATGCAAAATAATCGTATATAATCTCCTATAAATATTTCCACCATGAATTGGTATTTCATGCAGTGAGATCACTAAAGGAAGGTAGAGCAGGAGGAATTGCAGACACAGCAAATTTAATTTGAGGAAGAAGTTGTGATGACTACAATATATACTACTGATTCTCTAGGTCCAGTTAAAAAAACTGTAAGAAAAAGAACAGAATTCTGAGAAATAACCATTTCTGCCCAGAATCCATCTCTGGATTCCTTGAGTGTACCCACGTAATACTGTGTGTTCTCATTAATATTTAAAGGTTCCCACACTAATGCCATAACTTCTGTTAGGGCTACAAGGACTTAACCTGTTGAGCTTTTTCCCTTTTTTCTTGCTACATTAGTAGAGGATGATAACCTCTCTCATATATATTAGAAGTTCCATTGACTATTACATGTGTCTCTGTTTATAAAACATAGGAAACCATGTTCATTCTTATGTTATAAAATTTGCTTGCTGGGGAAATCTTTGAAATAAATGGATACTTAGAGGAATAGATAACAATAAAGTGTATGATGAATAGGCGAGGGAATCAATGTTCTGTCTACTTAGACACCGAAGTGAGTAAAATAACATTTCCTATCTTTATAGAACTGAGGCTAATGTTTATGCAGCCTGAAACTCCAGATATTTAGTATTTGTGTTACAAGATAATAATGATGAACTCCATGGAAATGCTGTGTCTTAGTGTTCAGCTGAGTGTAGTGTAATACTCTGTATTTTGCCTTGAATATCGTATAAACCAGTCATGATAAAATTTAAATGAAACTGCCAATAAACTGACTTCAGACTAAGACCACACATGAGAAACTTCATTTCAAAGGAAATTAGAAGGCTAGAGGGAAGAAATTAGAAGTAAATAAATAATGTTTTAAGACTGAGGTGTACCATAACTGGAGTGCTGCTAGATATTAAATACTTAATGCATTTTAAAATGTGGTTATTTAGCATTTACTTTTTAAATGTACTGAAACAAAAAGTTGAAAAATATTTGAGCTAAACAAAACTTCCGTTACCTCTTTCATTTATTAAAGAAAAAAATCACTTTCATTGTGCTTTTTAAAAGATGTAGCAAAGGTATAAGCATTATATTTTATACTGTCATTACTCTAAGATTCACAGGATAAGTTCTTAAATTTAGGATTGGGGAAAATGTCCCTTAAAGGAACCAACAGCAACAACAAAGGAACTCTTATACTTGTTCTTATGAAACAGTGGGAGATAGATTTGTCTCTTCCATCATCACTATTGATTTTTTTTTTTTTTTTTTTGCCTTGGCCAAAAATAGATTGCCTAAGTTACCTAAAGTATCTTTAGATATGTGTAAGAAATAAATTATAAATATAGAAGTGAACTCTGAGATAGCACAAATTTCTGCATCTGGATTTATGAAACTCATGGTCTATTCTTTTTTTTTAAGATTTTATTTATTATTTTTTAAAAGGTTTTATTATTATTTATTTGACAGACAGAGATTACAAGTAGGCAGAGAGAGAGGAAGGGAGGCAGGCTCACTGCCGAGCAGAGAGCCCAATGTGGGGCTGGATCCCAGGACCCTGAGATCATGACCTGAGCCGAAGTCAGAGGCTTTAACCCACTTAGCCACCCAGGTGCCCTTACATGGTCTATTCTTTAATGAGGAGACAAAGTATGTGGGCAATGTATTAAAATTATTGACATTGACTCATATATAGAAAAGAACATTGTTATAGTGAATACAGACATTTCTTAGAAAAAAATAAAAAATATAACTTGAATGAACAAGAAAGGCCACCTCACAAGAAAATTTGTAACTTTGCGGTGATGGATGTTAACTAGACTGGTGATCATTTCAAAATAGGTACAAAAATATTGAATCATTATGTTATAAACTTGAAACTAATATAATGGTAAATGTTAATTTATCTCAAAAAAATTTAAGAGAAAAAAATGGATAAACAGAATGTGGTATATACATATAATCAAATCTTATTTGGCCATAAAAAGGAATGAAGTTGGGGTGCCTGGGTGGCTCAGTCGGTTAACTGTCTACCTTCAGCTCAGGTCATGATCCCAGTATTCTAGAAAGGAGCCCAACATGGGGCTTCCTGCTAAGTGGGGAGCCTGCTTCTCCCTCTCCTCCCCACTGTGCTCTCTGTCCCTATCTCTGTCTTTTTCTCTCCAAAAAAAAAAAGGAATAAATTTCTAATACACGATACAACATGTATGAATCTTGGAAAAAGAAACATGCTAAGTGAAATAAACAATTTTAAAAAAGACAAAAGAAGGAAGAGAAAGGTTATTTGTGATTTTTTGTGGACTACCCTGCTTGAATTTATTATTTAATGGGAAAATAGAAGAAGGCGGATGTTGATATTTTGTATCTCAACGTCTTGCTCTCTCCCTCTTTATTTAGAGAATAATCTATTATTATTTAGAGAATCCCTTTGGATTTCATCCCAATACCATGTGTCCCAAAGCTTTCTCCCTTGCCTCTGCATTCTGTAAAGTGTCCACCTCTTTCTTTTCTCTTTACTCGGTAGTTCCCTGTCTCTCTCCTCTTTGTTTTCCTGTCCCTCTCTCCTATTTCACAAGGTGAGAGAACTGATGCGGAGAGGCATCAAGTCGCCTGACAGAGTTTCCACTGCCGCTAATTGGTCCATGCTGGGCAAGAGCTCTGATGAGCAGGCTCTTGGAACACTGCTTTTCCTGACTCTCTAATGGACTTACTTCTTAGATCAGCAGTGATGCTGATGGACTGGGGGTGGTTCTCATTTGCTTAATATGTATGTTTTTCAGTCTAAACAAGCATGTCCATAGGGCCAACATTCAGCCAGTTCATGCTGGTGCTGTTGAGCCGTTTGTTAAAATACTGAAATAGTTCCATAATGTCTAATAATTAACCACTGCCAGGACCTCTCAACAGCACCCCTTCTGCTTCACCAGCTCCCGTGGACCCTTCAGGAACCACTGCTCGGTCTGTACAGCCCTCACACCCTGGCCCAGGGGCAGTCGAAGGGAGGCGCTTAGCTGCTGACAGATGAAATGATTAGTGAGGCACTTTGGGTTTTTATCCAATCTCTGACATTATTTATCGTTTAGGCTTGTTTCATTCTCATAATGATTAGAGGAAAAATTTAATTCCTAGGGGCGCCTGGGTGGCTCAGTGGGTTAAGCCGCTGCCTTCGGCTCAGGTCATGATCTCAGGGTCCTGGGATCGAGCCCCATGTCGGGCTCTCTGCTCAGCGGGGAGCCTGCTTCCCTCTCTCTCTCTCTCTGCCTGCCTCTCTGCCTACTTGTGATCTCTCTCTGTCAAATAAATAAATAAAATCTTTAAAAAAAAAAACTTAAAAAAAAAATTTAATCTCCTAAAAGAATACTTATTCAGGGTTTGTCTTATTTTGAGTCCCTCTCTCTTTCCTTTCCTCCTTCCCCCCTTTCCTTCCCTTCCTTTTCCTTCCTTCCTTCCTTCCATGCTAGACACTGCCTGAAAGCAGTATTTAAGGAAATTTTACAGTATCAGTTTCAGATTTTTTTAATTTTTTATTTTATAAACATATATGTTTATCCCCAGGGGTACAGGTCTGTGAATCGCCAGGTTTATACACTTCACAGCACTCACCATAGCACATACGCTCCCCAATGTCCATAACCCCACCCCCCTTCTCCCAACCCCCCTCCCCCCAGCAACCCTCAGTTTGTTTTGTGAGATTAAGAGTCACTTATGGTTTGTCTCCCTCCCTAGGGGCTATATCTATTCAACGTTTTGCCAATGTATTCCTCTCAGAGATCATTTAAAAGTTTTGATCCTGAAGCAAATCAGGGTATCTGTACATATTTTGTGGATTCTTAGCATGAAAATACTATTGTTCCATCTTTAATGTATTATCATATTTATTTAATTTCATTTGTTAATATGGGGAGTTACGTTGATTGATTTTCAAATGTTAAACCATTCACGCATTTTTGGGATAAACCCTACCTCACATGATATATTTTTATCCCTTTTATATATTATTTAATTTGGTTTATGAAAATCTTATTTAGAATTTTTGAATTTATGTTTTTGAGGGATATTTATCTTTCCTAGTAAAATCCTTATTGAGCATTAGTATGATAAGGTAATGCTGACCTCATAGAAGGTATTGGATAGTATTACCTCCTCCTCAATTTTTTTTGTAGGACCATTATAGACTTGATAGTAAGTTCTCTTTACATTTTTGATAGAATTCACAAGTACAGCCATGTAAGCTGCAGTTTTCTTTGTGGGAATATTTTAAACAAAGTGGTCTATTTCTGTAATAGGTATAGGATTATTTAGATTACTCATTTCTTCCTAAGTGAACTTTGGTTGTTTGGTTTCAAAGGGTATGTCCATTTCCTTTATAAATCATCCAACTTTTTGAAAAAGTTTGTTCATAAAATTGTCTTTTTATTTTTGTAATATCTATAGAATCTCTAATGAATGTCACCTTTGTATCTTCTTTCTCCCAAATTTTAAGCAAGCTGTTCTACTATCGTCTTGCTCTTATTGTTACCAGTGAGATAGCTGCTTTCATTCTTGGTTACTCTGTACATGTACTACTCTGGATTAGTAAATTATAATTTCTTTATCCCTGGTTTTGAGTACTTTGATTATGATGTATTTCAGTTTAGTTTTTTTCATGCTTCTTGCGCTTAGAGATAACTGAGCTTCTTGGATCTGTGCTTATAGAGTTCCTCAATTTGGATAATTTCTTTCACATATTTGTCTGTCCCCCTCCAATCTCCTTTGGGGATTCTAATTATACAAATATTAGGCTGCTTAACATTATTCTGTAGCCCACTGATTCTTTTATTATTATTTTAATCATTTTCTCTCTGTATTTCTCTTTGGATTATTTCTATTGCTATGCCTTCAAGTTTACTAATCTTTTCTTCTGCACTATCTGTTAGGCCACTTAAGCCATCTAGTATATTTTTTGTTTCACACATTGTAATTTTCACTTCCAGAAATTCAGTTCCTGTCTTTTTCATATCTTCCATATTTCCACTTAACTTTTCTTTAACATATGGGTTACAGTTTTAATGACTGTCTTAATCTCTTGCCTGCTTTTTAACATCTGTTTCAGTGCTATGTCAGTTTCAGTTAGTTGGTTTTCTCACCATGGGTCATATTTCTCTGTGTTTTTTGAGTGGTTGCTAATTTTTTACTGGAAGTCAGTCATTTTGAATTTTAACTTGTTGGGTGCCGGGTATTTTTATATTATTTTAAAACTTGCTTTGTTCTAGGAAACAGTAGAGTTACGTGTAAACAGTTTTAGTCTTTTGGTTATTGCTTTTAAGATTTGTTTGGCAAGATCCGATTAGTATGGGGGCACCTGGGTGGCTTAGTTGGTTAGGTGTCTGCCTTCAGTTCAGGTCATGATCCCAGTGGGGGGCCTACTTCTTCCTCTCCCTCTGCTGCTCCCTCTGCTTGTGCTCTCTCTCTGTCTCTCTCCGTCAAATAAATAAGTAAAGTAAAATAAGGATTAGATGAGTATTTTGTTTTGGATTAATTATTTTCATTACTGATACTACAGTGGCCTGGGTGACAGGAGCAGGCACCATTTGTAGCCTGTGTGTGTGCTGTTACCTCTAGGGTCAGTTACTTCTAGGGTTTTCAGGTGGCTCTTTCCTATGTCTCAAGCAGTTTCCTCACAGATATCTGCTAGTCCTTTGACTGGTACTCAGATGAATATTTAGTAGAAACCCTTTATCTATTTTCAGAATTCTAGCTCTTTGGAGCCCTCATCTTTCTGGTACTCTGTCCTAAAAACATGAGCTGCCCTTCTCTTGAAATCTCAGATCTGTCTCCTCACATCTGGTAGACCACCAGGCTTCTCTTGGCTTTTCCTCCCTGTGGCATCACCTGGAAACATCTAGGCAACAAACATGGACAATTGTAGGGCACCCTTCTTTTGTTTTCCATCTCTGAGGATTAGTATCCTGTGTTCCCTTGAGTTCAGATCTTAAAAACCATTGTTTTTGTTTGGGGTTTTGTCTGTCTCAGGGTTTTAGTTGTTTCAGGCAGAAGGGTAAATTCTGTTCTTTTTCCTCCCATCTAAGTTGAAAGCAGAAGTTCCTTCTTGCTTGATAGAGAGCTGAAGTGCAAAGACTTTGAAGCTGGATATTGAAATTTCACCCTCAGAGAGTAAAACTCAGGAGAATAAATCCTAGTATAAAGCTTTATACTATTTTTTACCTTTCAGAAAATAAAAAATTGCTCATAAAAATTATAAAAATGTAAAAACCAAAAAAACTACAGCCCCACAAACATGTAAAATTCTCTTCAATAAATTCATGAAATAAAATTTTTGCAGGCAATCTAACAGATTATGTAGGTGGTTCCCAAATTGATATCCATGGATGAGTACTTCTGTTTAAGGATGACTTCACCAGACCTTGGAAACATAGGGAATTTTTCATAAAACCAAGCTTATTCCTTTTAAAAGACTTTATTTTTTACCATGTCCTTCCTACATTTTTAGTGATAAAATTCCATGCTTTATTGATTTTTTTGTGATAGCCGATGGATAGTAAGGATTATTTTTTAGGTTGTTATCTGCTAAATATACGTACAAGTAGTCCATCCTGTGTTGATTCCTCATAAAATTTTTGTTTTCCTGCTCTAGGTATGCCAACAGTTTGGAAATGAATGTTTGGCATGCTGAAATATGTTAACTCTACCTATTTTCTTTCTTTCTTTTTTTTAATTTACAAGTATCAATTACCATAAAACTTTATTCAAGAAAGCAAGTATTATTTCTCAAGCATTCTTTTATTTGAGTATAGTGTGTTCTGCCCTGTACACCTCAGAGAACTTTTGTGGACAGTGGAATATATCTGGATGGCCAGCTTGGGCCATCTTTAGATTTCCTCCTTTTCTCTACCCCATAGAAGATATGAAAGTTAGTTTTTTCCTCACTACTTACAAGCATTATTTGGAAACTGATGTTTCATTTTGATTGTTTCCCAATATTGTTTCTCTTTATTGTATGACCAGAAAACCGGAATTGACTTGCTCCGATCTGTCTTTGTCAGGAACATATGGCCAGTGTGTATTAGTCAGGGTTCTCCAGAAAAACAGAACCAATAGGAGATCTATCTATGTATCTGTCTATCAGATCTCTTGCTCTGTGTGTGTGTGTGTGTGTGTGTGTACAGATATCCATATATACACACATATACTCACACACATACACACAAAACCTTGGACTCTCTGATTATGCAATCAATTATTTTGATATGCCATAATGCACACTGCATTATAAAAATAAAAAGTAAAATTGTATTTCAAATTAAACTCAGTACTAAATATATATGTATATGTTTAATATTGTATATGTACAGACAGATTGATTATATGAATTGGTTCACTGAATTATGGAGGGTGGAAAGCCCCCATGAACTGCTGTCTGAAAGCTGGAGAGCCAGGAGAGCTTGTGATGTAATTCGGTCTGAGTCAGAGGATTTAAGAATGGGGAGGCCAATGGTGAAAGTTCTGGTCTGAATCTTACGTCCTGAGAATCAGGATGTCTGAGGGCAAAAAACAAAACAAAACAAAAAAATGGATGCCCCACAATGTGGATGGAACTAGAGGGTATTATGCTAAGCGAAACAAGTCAATCAGAGAAAGACAATTATCATATGATCTCTCTGATATGAAGAATTTGAGAGGCAGGACGAGGGTATGGGGGCAGGGAGGGAAAAAATGAAACAAGATGGGACCAGGGACCAAGACAAAACATAAGAGACTCTTAATCTCAGGAAACAAACTGAAGGTTACAGGGTGGGGGGGATGGAATAGGGTGGCTGGGTGGTGGACGCTGGGGAGGGTGTGTGCTACGGGGAGTGCTGTGAATTGTGTAAGCCTGATGAATCACAGACCTGTACTCCTGAAACGAATAACACAGTATATGTTTAAAAAAAAAAAATGGATGCCCCATCGGAAGCTAAAAACAGCAAATTCATCTTTTCCTCTGCCTTTTGTTCTGCTCAGTGTCTCAGCCGACTGGATGACGCTCATCACTGTTGGTGAGGGAGCATCCTTTATTCAGTCCATGGATTCAAATGCTAGTCTGTACCAGAAATACCCTCATAGACAAACCCAGAAAGAATATCTTACCAGCAGTCTAGACATCCTTCAGCGTAGTCAAGTTGACACACAAAACTAGTCATCAGCCATTGAGAAAAAAATGCCTTTTCAAGGATGTCATTAATAATGATAATAACATTTCAATCAGAGTAATAATAACAAACACAAGTGTCCATTTTTGATGTACTAAGAAATATGTTATATTCAAAATTTATAACTCTCAGAGGTGGTTATCACTGTTCCTTAAGAAATTAAGTCTTAAAGAAGTTTAGTCATTGCTCTCGCAATGTCATAGCTAAGGGAAAGTTGTACATACGACTCAGGTCTGTGGCAGGAAAAGACTAGGCTCCCCTGACTCCAAGTGAGAAGAGGCTTTTTAGTGTTTTCAAAACTGTGGCACTGTGTTCCTCTCCAGACACCCTTCAGAATCTCCAAAGAAGGGCCAGTGACTCCATTTCATGTATTATTTATTGCTCCCGTTATTATACAGAGGAGAATGCTGCTAATGATAAATTATACTCTGTTGTTGAAATAAGCCTTTTAAACCTTTGAAGAGGGTTGGAAACCATTTTTTTTAATAAATCTTTTCTTTTGCTAACATCTCCTAAAAATATTTCCATTTTTATAAAAATGTTCTGGTTTCTTTATGAAAATAGCTGTAAGGATATGTCACTGGGTAGGTTCATTAAAAATTACAAGCGTACGCCATTACTGGGGAAAGTTTCTGCAGCCTGTTTCTTGCACTTGGGGAAGGGTGCAGGTTTCCAGGGATGGCTGCCCATGAATCCTGGAGGCCTGCACCTGCAGATTCCAGCCTCAGGCACAAGCACCGGGAGAGCAGCCCCATTTTGTAAAAACGAAAAGATCTGCTGTTCTACAGAAGTGTATAGGACAGAGAGGTGGACCTCAATGAAATAAACAAAACCCATAAACCACTGAGATGAGATAAATTGCCAGAGTTGTTTGGGAGGCCAGGCAGGAACAAACATTCTCTTCCTAAATGTAGTTTTCCCGCACTTGGGACAAGCACACTATCTGATTACCTGGGATGATTTATTTATCTTTCTAGACTGTTGACATGAAGTCTGAATTTCAGGCCCAGGAATAGGTGTACTTCCTGTAGTTATTTTGTTTGCAGAAATCACTGACTTCTGTTGTGTTATTTTTTGTGGATTGCTGGAGCTAACCATATCAGTTTAGTATGCTCATGTCATCTGTAACAGTAAAATCTTAGTAAATCACTCTGGGTTTGAAGTATGGGGCCTGGAAGAATAATCTACAATAAACAGAGTTCCTGCTCTTTTTATGGGTTTAGCTACAGCCTTATATCAGAGATACCAAAGTTTCTTCTTGATACAGATTTTTCTGTATCTACTAAAAACTCATAAAATTTATGCAACAAACAAAGTAAGCCCTTCTGAAGGCATCCATTCCTTTGTTTATGTGTTGACTCCACAGATTTTATAAAATACCTAATCTCTGCCAGACATTCCAAGGGATTCTGGGGACTACAGTGGTGAAAAATGAAAAGATAAGATTTCTTTTATGGAGCTCATGTTTTAGTTGGGAGCTGGAGCAGAAGTGAATAAAATGAACAAACTCTACCAGGTAGTAATACTCTTTTGGAGAAATTAAGACAAATAAAGTAATCGGGACTGCCTGGAAGCCTGCTTTAGATCAGGCAAGGATGGGCCTTCCAAGGAGGTGGGGCATTTAAACGCTGAGATACCTGAATGAGAAACAGGCTACTTACTCTGCAATGATCTGATGGAAAAGCTTTCCAGGCAGAGAAGATGCCTCGTGCAAAGCTATTGCTATAATCTGGACATGGCTAGACACCCATTAGATCACCTCAACTTGCTAACTGGATTTGCATTCGTTTTTACTATTCAAAATTTCTTCTTTACTCTGTCCCATTCCAGTTTACTCTTCATGTCTGTATATTCTGAATGATAATTCTTATTCACAAACTATAGCAATCTCATTGTGTTGGCTAATTGATTCTGTAGTGTTTTTAGGAAATTATTGCACACATAAGTAATTTTACAAAATGAATTAGATTAAAAGTGGCTACTTAAGAAGTGAGTAAATTTCAGAACAGTTTCCCCCAAATTTTATATTTCAAGACTTGCCTTAAAATTAGCTGGTATAATATCTCTTAAAACAACAAAGAAAGAAAAGCACAGTTCTTTTTATGTCTGGAAAGATACAGGGAACTTTTTTTCCAAACTTTGAAGCTGGAAGATAGATTCACATGTTCATAACGTGAAACTTCCAGGGCATAATTTCCTAAATTATTTCTTTCACTGCCCTCTTGGTAGCTCAGTGTCATGGATGAGTGAGTTTACCTCACAAGTAAGCAGTTAGCTCCCCAAGAACAGACTCTTAACCTTAGCTTGCCACGTGATTAGGCTCGGGGTGAATGCACAAGATTAATGAGGGCCCTGAGTGAAAACAGTCTCTTGTAAGGACAGCACTAAATCTTGAAAGTCTGGTTGTTATTGTTTGTGGAGGCTGAGCCCTGGACTGGCCCCAGAAGGGATCCCCGTGATGGTTGCTCCCGGGCTGGGTATATCTTTAATGCCTTGACCCTGGGTTTTCTGTGACTGGCATAATGTCATTCTCTGTTGTAATCTATTTTTAGGAGCTACTGAATATTCTTGCATTTCTCACTGTGTCTAAATGTAGATCTTTTCATTGTACTTTGACTGTGCTTACTTTCCCAGATGATGGAAAGAGGACACATTCTCACATCTGTAAGTGCATGCTTTAGTTCTAGTATGTTCGCTCTCTGAGTACAATAAAGACTTTTTCTTTTCCTAGAGTTCATCTTCTAGCAGACAATGAAATGGAGAGAAACAGTCTATGAATAAACTCTTCTTGTTCTCCTCGGTTTTCCCCATCAAATCACTTCTTGCAATCCTAGGCCATTTTATTTAAAAAATTATGGGGCAATGTTCGCCAGGGAGCAAAGATAGAAAGGAGAAACCATCGGCAGCTAACAGATTTAATCTTGATAGGTGAGATGACCTGGTTGGAGAATGCATATGCAAATTGTGAGTAGATTATGAATTTATACACATGTAGAAGATCTGAATCAACTCTCCTCTGCCCAGTTTCCGTCAATTGACCACTAACGGTGGTCTCCAAAGAGCACTCTTATAGGCAAGAATGAAGCATTGATTTTATAAAACAGAATCTTCAAAGGAGGGGGAAACTAAGCCTGTGGGGAAAGAAAGCAGAAGTCTGGCAATAGGTCATGGGAAAGGAAGGAATCACCGTGGGGTTTGGACTTGGAGAGAGAAAGAAGTAGCAGCAGGCTACAGCCCAACCTGTCATTAGTGTTAAAAAAAAAAAAAAAAAAAAAAAAAGCTGCCACTAACCTCAAAATGCACTGGGTTGAAGGCTATTTTTTCCTCTCTTTAGACTCATTTCCTATCTGAATTTCATGTTAATAATTCCACTGCTTCTTCCCAGCCCTGAGTGTGAGGAGGGAGGGGCTAAGTCTTAAAATTTCCAATCTCATAGTCTTGTGTGTGCCTCCAAAGACTAATGTGGAAAGGTTTCTACTGAGCTAATAGCTGCAAAGACATCAGTTTTCTATCAAAAGTCACTTTATAGCAGACGGCTATTGGGTAATTGAGATACACTTTACTAAAATTATAACAGGTTTAAACTAGTGGATTTTATTAATCCTTGTTTTTTTTTTTTTTAAACAACCAATTACCTGGAGTACTACAGTTTATTCAGAACAGTTATCTTTTGTTTTTATTTAAAAAAAGACTTTGATTATTTTTATGAATGTTTCAAACTCAGCTTTTTATGCCTTTGCTTAGTGAAAAATTTGAACAAATAACTTCTGATTTTTTTTTCTACTTTTGGGTGTATATATATCTATATATCCTATCTAGTTTAAGGCTTAATTCTTTTAGAAAATCAGTAATTCTAATTTATTGCTTCTCTTACAATGTTGAGTGAGTTTCATTTCTAGGTACTAGATGTCCCTTTATTTATTTTAATGTTTTTTTATTTAAACTTAATTAACATACAGTTTATTATTAGTTTCAGAGGTAGAACTTAGTGATTCATCAGATGCTTGTAACAACCAGTGCTCACTACATCAAGTGCTCTCCTTAATGCCCATCACCCCGTTACTCCATCCCCCAACACCTTTCCTTCCAGTAACCCTCAGTTTTTTTCCTATAACTGATTATCTTATGGTTTGCCTCCTTCTGATTTCATCTTATTTTATTTTTCCTTCCCCTCCCCTATGATCCTCTGTTTTGTTTCTTAAATTCCACATATGAGTGAAATCATATGAAAATTGTCTTTCTCTGATTGACTTATTTCACTTAGCATGGTGCCCTCTAGTTCCATCCACATCATTGTAAATGGTAAGGTGTCCCTTTAGAAGAAAGCTTTATTCATAAGATGTTACAAGATGCTTACCGAGGTAGCTTAAAGAACAGATTTAATCAACCACTATATTCATTTTCACTTCACGTGTAGCAAATCACTCCAAGATACAGTGAGTTAAAATACGATCAGTTTTTGCTCTTAGTTCTGCATTTTCTACAGTCCTTGGCAGGCTGGCTTCTCTGCTCTGCTATCATTCAGCTGGGGCCAAGGATGGCAAGTCCAGGAGGGTCTCTTGTTCTCCACAGCTTTTTAACATGTGAACTCCTATCATTCATAGTGCCAAGCTTTTTCACAAGGGAGGATCTCAAGGGGGTGAAAGCTAGAGGTACTAAGCATCTTTTTCTTTTTTGCCTAGGTTTTGTGGTACTAGGCATCTTAGAGGCTATAAATGTTTAACCGTTTCACTCAGAACTGTCATAGTACTACTCACACCACAGTACATGAACCAAGCAAGTCACAAGGCCAACTCAGCTTCAAGGAAAGGAGGAATGGACTCCATCTCATTTTGGGAGGAATTGTGTACATTTACAAGGAGGAAGGAAATTTGCAAACACATTTGGATACTATCTGGCACAATCAAAATATAAATATATCCTTGACTAGTGAGAAGACTCCTTAACTGGAGTGCCTGGCTGGCTCAGTCTGTAGAGCATGTCACTCTTAACCTTGGGACCAAGAGTTTAAGCCCATGCTGGGCATGGAGCCTACTTAAAATAATTAATTAATTAATTAAAGAGAACTTCTCAGTTATGTAAGTCCTTTTGATATATATTACTTGTAAATATCATGTTATGATTTTATATTCACTCTTAATCTTGAAACATGAGTTTGTCATTCCTTGATTTGGAATTATGGTATTCTACTTTATTGATCTTTAATGTAACAATAAAAGGTACTTCTCACTCAAGTCAGACAGTTTCCAAATGTTCACTGTTATTCACTTGACAGTCTACTGATTTCTTTTTTTTAAAACATCCCCCTTCATCATGGTGTAGTAAAAAGTAGTTGGAAGTAGATGGATTTTGCTCAAATACCCTTCCTATGTCTTATTGACTGTGTATATTTTGGTCTGTTATTTTAAAGTCTTTGGGTCTTATTTTCTTCATTTGTATAATGAGAGTAATTATATCTACCTCATCAGGTTGGTATGAAGATTAAAGTAATTATATATAAATTATATAACAGTCACTGAGACACAGTAGATTTTCCCTTTCTCTACTTTCTATCAATATAGTAATTAAATTCCTGTATAAAAATTGAGGAAATAGGGCCTTCCTTCACTTTGAATTTGGTTATTTTATTCACATTTTATAATAGCAAAAGTACTAATCTTCCTTTAATATTTGGAGGACAGAATGAATAGAAAAATATAAAGTTTGATATAAATTTTAGAAGTTGTAGCTTTATATGCTTACTGATACATAATGTTTATAAGAACATTTTTACTTTTCAAAATTGTTTTTCTTATCCTGTATAATGATAACATCCCTCAGAAGGGGAAGGCATTTAGCACTGTTTCTAATCAGCCTTTTAGATATTGCATGACTATATGACTTTTACAACAAGGTTGTCAAAAAAAAATCTAAGGAGTATTCTCCGTCCTTAGTCTTTAGTAGTTAAATGAAGCAATAGCATTGATAATGATTTATTTTATGATCTAATTAAGCAATAACAATGATGATTTTAATGATTATTTATGATCATTTTAGTGTGATTTTAATGATTTTAATGATCATTTTAGTGTGTATTCAAATTGCATGGTACTTGTGTTATGTGACAGAGATTTCTCTGGGTTACCCAGGAAAGATTTGTGAAAAAAATTTTATTACCCATCTTTTTTTTTTTTTGTCATAAAAACACTTTAGTAAGTTAAACCTTTGGTTTTAGTAAAATTACTTGGACATGAATTTGGAGAGAAGTTGTAGAACTGTGTTTAAATAGATTTAAAAAATTTTTAAATGCAAAAGCACTAACAAAACTGTTTTGGAAAATTTTGTTCAGGCAATTGTAGAAATAGTTGTAAAATGACAGTTTGCATCCGAAATGTATGACAACTATGTTGTGAAAAATACTGAATAAGAGCTAAGATTATTCAGCAGGTATTTGACCATGAAAGAGAAAAATACAAAGCTAAAGGTGGTATGACATATTTCCCCATTCACAGCTGAGTGGGAAGGTGCCACGTGTAGGGGAGAGAGCTGCTTTTTGATTTTCCTCTGATAAAGTTTGTCAGCTAAATAGAATTTTGTGTTTTCAGAGTACAGAGTGGATAACCTCTGCAGCACAGTTTAACATTTAACTAAATCTTATCCATGGCTCCAAAGAAGGGTCTTCCTTTTCCAGTCAAGACTAAATTATTGGTGCTTTTGCAGGAAGTAGAAAGTGCTAGGGGGGTTGTGATTCTGGAGAATTAACATTTAAATACTCATTATACATTACATCTATAGAAAGTCTTGAGAGAACGTTTTTCCCTGGCAAGCTTCATCACGGTGTGGGCTTTTTCTAGAATAAACTACAAGTCTCTTCTATATTATTCTTGTGATCCTATGTATATAGATGGAATCATCACATATCTTATCACAGGTCTATTTTGTACTTAAGTAATTATATCCCTTTTTAATGAATTCAAATCAACTTGCCTTCTACCCAGCCAGCATATATTGTTCAACTTTGATAAGAGAAATATTTTTTCATTTGGGACATTAATTGCTAGCTCTCAGTGGGGAATATACCCCCTATATATTAGTGCAGTAGTGATATGTAGATACACAACGGCAGACCTGAAGACTTATTTATGTACACTTGAGTTTTGGTATTAACACATGTATAATCCTTCTTATGAATAAGCCAGGCATAATTATGTGACTAAATCAGGTTGAGTAATTTCAGGGAATGGATTGGTATACATCAAAAGCTTTAGAAGAGAAATGTCAAATATTTATTATTTTTTCTACGTGGGAACCTCTGAAGGCAACTGCTGTGCAAAAGTCATTTGTCACTCTCCAAGTGAGTTTCCATATCAGTGACAGCATTTATACAAATGCTAATACTGTTTCTAAACCTTAGTGAGAAGCATAGAATCTGAATATTTCTAACATACAGTGACAATGGTACTTAATATCAAATGGCAACTTTTTAATCCAGGGATAGCTATGTAATTAACGGTCGAATTGTTGCAAATTATTTACAAACATTAGGGGCATTGGGTTATGATATTAAGACCATAATTTATTTGACATGTGAACACCCTGAAAGGAAATGTGAATTTTTCATTCATCATCTTCAAAGAGTGTAAAATGACTACCTCAGGCCTATAATAACCAAAAAGTTTAGTCACACTCATATACACAATCTCGGGATTGCTTTTATTTACGCTTCTCATCCTTATTTCAAGGCTAGTTGTATACTTTATGAATCCACAAATGATTGCCTTTATTGAAAGGTTTGTGTTATTCAAGATGACTTGTAAAGTTTACTCAATCTTCCCTAGCAAGGGAAACAGGAAATTCCAGAGAACACTAGACTCAGCAAACCTATAAAATCTGAGAAAGCAGACCATTATTTCTGGAGACATTTCACATAACACTTTGGGAAGCAATGACTAATTAGTTTTTGGTCTTAACAATAGCACTTTCAGAGGGTTTTTTCCCCCCTCTTTTCCTTTTATAGCTTTCATATTAGGAGAAGAAGGAATGTAGCTCTGAATGATGAAATATTGGCAACGTATGCACTTGCTTCTCGGTAGGAGCTCAGCTCTTTGATCCTTACAATTACCTTCATTGCCTGGCTGGCAGTAACCAGCTGGAGAGCAAAAACCGATTGTTGCAGGCACGACAACATCCTAATATGCTTTGCCTTTAAAAACTATTTCAAACTGAAGGCTCTGTTCTATTCCTAAATTGCTCTTGTAGTAAGTTAAGCCCTTAAAGGAACATGGGTGCTTGTTCATGCCCAGAGCCTCATCTTTTCCGTGGCAGGACCTTGCCTAACCACCCACCTGCAATAGCCAGTGAACACTTGGTTGTTAGCAGGGGTAAAACGTACTCTGAGTTCTGTAAGTGTAAATATTGGCATGTTAAATCTACTTTTCTCATTTCCCTTTTCTTTCCTTCCTTTCCCTCCTTATTTTTTAAATTACTTGTTCATTCTTTCATTTTAGAATTTCACTTGTCTTAACCCGGGCAATCTTCCTTGACTCTTTTTTCTGCCTTTTCTTCCTATCCCTGAATCCTGGTCGCTCCCCCTCTACTATAATCCTGCCAATCTTGGCCTGTACTGTGGCTCTTGGATTATTGCAATAGCTTTCTCTTTGACCTTGCTTCTGCTTCGAATTCCATGGCCTCCAACTTGCCCTGGTTGATTCCAAAGTCAGCAGCCTCAGTGATCTTTCAGAAGCCATACTGTGCCTCGCCTTTGCTTAGAACCCTCTAGTAGCTTTTCATCTCTCTCAGAGCAAAAGCAGAAATGCATCCCAGGGCCTCTTGAGAATCTGTGCCTCTCTCACTGTCATTCGTCCCCTGCCACTGGTTCCTCCCACTCTGCCCTCTGTGCTGTATTGTCCACATGCCAAGCTTACTCTGAAGTTGGTGCTTCTGTACTTCCTGCTGCTCCTCATTAGATACATAGATCAGATCGTCTCTCCCAGACATCTGCAACAATCTTCAGATCTCTGCCCAACTGTCACCTTCTTAGGGAGGCTCTTCCTGACCACTCTGTCTAAACCAGCAATCCTACCCCCACTACACCCCACCCCACTTTCTCTTTCTCCTCCCCTGCTTTCTTCACAGCTCTTATCACAGCCAGTAGGGTGTGTCCTTATTTAGTTGTTTGTAGTCTCTTACCCTGCATTAGGACATAAAGTTCAGGGAGGCAGGACTTTATTTTGCAATCAGTGTGTCATCCCCCCTGCCCTTGCCTAGAATATCTTTCATGAAGTAGGGATTCAATAAATACTTCCAATTTGTTGAATGAAAAAAAAAAGAATAATAAATTCATAAGAAATTTATTGGTCTCTTTTCTCCTTTTTATCTTTCTTTTTGTTTTATGTCTCCTACTACCACCTCCCTTAATTCAAGTGAGTGCTTATAATTCAAGAGTGTGAATTTTTGTTTCTCCTTAGTTATGAAGGTGTTACCTATCCTTCCATTTTTATAGAAAAGTTCTTTCCATACCATCTTCTTAACTTGGCCAACTGCTTATATCTCAAGAATGTATTTTTTTCTCTTTGGTTACAAATATGTTACCCATCTTTTCATTTTTATAGGAAAGTTACTTTCCATTGGATACTGGTGCTTCTTTTTATGTTCCCAATTGCAGATAGCCAGTGAAAGTTTGTGTGTGTACCAGTGTGTGTTTATTTAAGCTTATCTTTATAATGTAATGTTTGCAATAAGAACAAAGGGAGATATAGATTACATTTTTGGTACAACTTTCCCCCTTTTTTTGCAGGCAAATCAAGAATTAATGCAAAGGCAAACTTGTAGAGGCAGAAATTCAAAATTTCTCTGAACCAAATCATGGAATTCCTATGCTATTTAGATACATTTCCAATGAGTCTTAAGAGCTAACATCAAATATAAACTCTTCTCAGTAGGCTGGATTTCTCTTTAGATTATGTTTTCACTATTAACAGAAATGTTGAGAGAATTATTTCAGTTGCATTCAAGTAAAATTACCTAAGGGACTACCATAAAATAATACTGGTGATTTATGACTACTTCTGGGGTGTTAGGAATTCTTTTTTTTTTTTTTAAGAGAGGGAGAAAGGCGGGGTGGGGGAGGCAGGGGGAGAGGAAGAGAGAGGATTTCAAGCAGTCTTCATGCCAGCATAAAGCCTGATGGTGGGCTCATGAGCTAATGACCTGAGCTGAAACCAAGAGTCAGACGCTCAACTGACTGAGCCACCCAGGCACCCTAGGAATTCTTACAGGTGTTTCATACATTAGTTCATTAAAATTTTAAATTTGTAACAGTTCGATAATCTGAAGAATATCATCCTTATTTCACATCCTTATTTCAATTTTAGGAAACTAAGTCTTCTAAGTGATTTCGTTTGTCAAAGACCATAGAGCCAGCCAAGCAAACCTGGAAGTTGACCCAGTCTGAATTTAAAGCTTATACTTTTCCTCCTAAACTAGTGTTTCTCAAACATGTGGGCCACAACCTACACTAATAAAAATTTTTAAATTATGATTACTTGTACACATATATATAATTAAAACATAAGCCTCATTATGTAATAACCTCACCATACGTAGTACACTCTGATATATTCTATTCTGTTCTAGCCCAGCCTAACCTTGCCCTCGCCATGACACAGCTATCTTCCTCTCCTCCTGTACTCTCCTCCCCACCCCTGCCCTTTTCCATCCCATCCTGGTCTACAACCCACTGTTTGCCTTTATGATGCACACACTGTTTTAGAAACTGTTTCTATATGCATGAAGCACTATTGATACAACATGTAACAAAATCAGACCTTAAGGAACCTACAAAGGGATGAAATAAATTAATGATTAGATAAAGTGATTACACAAAATAATATATTAAATAGCAATGTCTCTGACTTTGTAAGTTCTGTGAGGTCACAAAAGTGGGTGAGATTCCTTGGATCAATCCTCTTACATTTTCAAGAGCTCCACCCTGATGAAGCCATGAGAATTAGGGAACTGACTCCCATGATATGGTTATACCATACGTGTGCAATTTTACCATTTCTTCCTTCCTAGTCTATGACACCAATTTTGATACCTAATCAAAAGCTGTCATGCTTTAATTTTGTGGGTAATTTTAGTACATGCACTATATCCGCAGTAACACTGTGAACTCCAAATCAAGGAAGGACCAAATAAGATCGTAGCTATGATGGTCTTTGAAAACAGATAGCTTAAATACATATAATAAATCCTTAATGCTGTATATATTGTTGCTGCCAATATTATTATTATTCTCTTATACTCCTATGATGACTTAATAAATAATCATTGAAAAGCTACTTGCTGTATTCAAGAATGGAGTGACGTACTGGTTTCAATTCTGTATAGTACTTGCAATACTGAGTATGGCTGTGAATTATATATTTATTTGTACTTTGGCATTAATTTCCTTACCTATTATGAAAAGATCATTCAGTCAGTGTATTTAACAAGCATTTATTGAGAACTTGGTATATATAAAAAGAACACTGGGCTGAAAGAACACCATTGCCTACATCATAAAGTGAGAATTCTGTAGTGTGTCCTTTTTACCTCTTCATCCTCACCTCCTACGTAGTCCTCCTCACATTTTCTGTGGGCAAGTGCTATTTGAAGGGTCCTGAATAAAATATGCATCCATGCCTTCTTGCTGTTTGTACCCCCTACCAGCTCCTTTATCCATTCTCTGTTGAGTAGAACCATGTCCTTGCTTAACTGTTATACTTACCTGTTTTTCTGATAGCCTGTGAACTCTCGTGAGGACATAGATTTTCACTTATTTATTTGGATTTCTGGAGCCTAGCCTGAAGCTTTGCACCTGGCAGATGCTCAGTAAATGCTGAATTGATGAATGGAGAAACATTTGTGGGAATTGACATAGGTTTTTTCATCACAAGTCTGGTGATACAAGTTATCCCCAATCTCTTGGATTTGGGGCCTGTATTAAAGCATTCTAATGTGCTTTTTTGCATCTTCACCTGGAATCAGGAATAATGCTACTTTCCATCTACCGAACACTGAGGATTATGTTGGAAATTTGAATATTCAATTTGTGCACTTGAAACATCTCAAAAGAAGGGCTATGTTATGATGAGATCAAAATCTGTGGTTATATGGACTATATAAACTAGACTATATGTACTATAGTAATTAGTACTAATAATAGTTATGTGCTATTAATAATATACTAATAGTAATGCTATATTATCACACAATGTATAATAGTACAAATAGTAATAAGTGTGCAATGCTTCTATTGATGGCTCTTACTGAGATATTGAAGATATTGAAGCAATATATTAAAAAAGTAAATTTTTGAAGATATTGAAGCAATATATTAAAAAAGTAAATTTTATAGGCTCTATTACTGCTAGAGTCTTAAGTGTTCTTGCTCGTTCTAAATTCAACTGAAATTATGTTTTTGAGAAGAATTTCTACTTCAAATAAAATTGTGCAAATATTATTTTTTGGTTACCTGTTTCAAATGATTAGGTAAATAATATTAATGGGAAAAATCTGCAGTTGTTGAAAGTTGGTATAATCCTACTAGGAACTCTTGTGAAAAATGGTATAAATGAGGGGAAAATTCCTCATTCTATTCATTTTTTCATTAAAAAAATTCATATGTTGTTGTTTTCACACTAATTTCTAGATATGCAGACCTTTAGGAATCCATCTGCCTTACTGAGTTTAAATCATGGAATTGTCCTGTGGGACTATTTGATGCCTTACACATACAACAAATATTTCACTTCTTTGCAAGGAAAAGAATGTAAAACATTTTATATCTGCTAAAAGTGGTTGTACCTTTTGAGTTGTAAACTCAGTAGATTATGTTTTGATAAAAAGTTTGCATTTGCCAACTGAGGCTTTATTTTAACGCACAGATTGTAGCTCCAGATTATCCTTGTTTTAGGAGTAGCCTGATAATGAAATGTAGATGATGGTGTAGCATTGTTTACTTATGGAGGAAAGACAAGATGGGTAAGAGATAGCTTTGATATGACAGAAATAATAGGCATGCTGGTCCTGAAGTTCAAACTCTGGTTCATATCATTTACCAATGAAAAATCTAACTATACTAATTCCACTTCCATACATATTATTAGCTAATGATTCTCTTCAGGATGAGGCTAATGGGAGGCAAGACGGATTTCTAAGGCTTTCTTTCAAGGGGACTGGAGGTTTTATTTATTAGCTAAAACTCTGCAAATCTCCTCCTAACACTGGAAATCCAGTATCAAGTTTTTTGAGCTGATTTTAATTAAAATTGATTTTAGACTCAATTTCACTTCATCTGAAGCTAAAATGATCTGTAGAAAGTAGCCTTTTATGTGTGAGAATAAAAGAAGAATTTTAAAAGTGTATGGTTATGTGTGTGTGGTATGTGTTCGTGTTTATATATGTATAATATATTCAAGAACCTTGAAATAAAGCCTGCCAAAAATATCATACGGCTTTTTTGTTACTGTAGTTTGTTTGAGCTCTAGCCAGAGAAACTTTAGCCAACTAAAGTCAGACTCCCAGAATCACCAGTATATACCTACGTGACCATGGCTGAGTCAGTTAAACCCTTGAGTCTGTAGGTGCTCACCTGTAATCTGTTTGCTAGTTTGTTTTAAATTCCCATCACCAAAATATATACTTCAGAAGGCATAAAGAAAAAGTTTGCAAATTTCACATGTTGTAGACTGATAGATAATATACCTAACATATATTAAATACTGGGTGAATGTGTAAACATATATCACAAATATATGTTATATATAAAGTGTTCTTATAGATCACAAGCTCAGTATTAACATGGAGAAAGGGATATGCAAACATGATTCATAGAAGAGATGCAAATGACCAATAAACATATGACATAGGTTTAAGAAGAAAAATTAATATGTTATTCTTGTTCACCGTGAAGCATTGGTAAAAGTTTTTGGAATATTGGTGTTACTGTATTGGTATTGGTATAAGAAACAGGGCATTCAGATATATTATTGAAAAAATTTGGAAGGCCAGTTTATCATCTCAAAATTTTAAATGTTATACTGTGCAATCAACCCAAATTTGTAGAATTAATTATGGTGCGGAAATATACATTTATTCAAACTCATGCATTATAGGCTTTTTATTTATATTCACAAAACAATTGGAGAAGGGTTAAGTTATGGTATATCTGTCATTAGACTGGGATGGAGATATATATCTAGACATGGAAAGGTCTAAGACAGATTGCAAAAGTGAAAAGAAATTGTATGCTATATATATGGTGTGTGTGTGTGTGTGTGTGTGTGTGTGTAGAAAAGTGTGTCTAGAAGGAGACACAGCAAACTCTTAACAGTTGTTAGCCCTGGGATACTGAGTTACTTACACTTTTTATTCCCTAAACTTCTAAATTGCTTTAACTTTATGAGGCTAAACTTTTAATAGTATTTTTAAACCAACAGAAGTCCTAAATTATCCCTGCCTACATCACAGCGATGTTAGGCTCTAAGGGAATCAGTGAGTGCAAAAATTACTTTTGAATACTGCAGCTACCACACACAAAGTGTGTGCCTGCATGCTCTTACTTCATCCTTAGTATACAGACTTACATAGAGTGTGCATCATATGTGATTTTGGATGCATTAAATAGCCCCATTTAACAACTGGTTAATTTATCTTGCACAGCTCATTATTTATTAGATCTGTTGGTTTTGAATAAAGCTAAATATTTCTCTTCTGGTAATCCCAGAGAATTAAAATGGAAGGATGTCGTGTACAGGAGCTGTTTTAGTCTCTCCATCTCTCATTCGCTCTCTGTGACTCTATTTCTTCCATTCTGCCTCTCTCTTCATCTCTCATTTTCATAAATTCTAAAAATAGTCTTATATAAATACTGGAAGCAGATTATAGTTTGACGTCCTCATAATGTTAAACTTTGTAATGTTTAAAATTGGTTAAATCAAGGCAACAAATTAAACCCTGATTGGCTGTCAATCTTACTATAATCTCGTAGTTATTCAAAGACTCAAAATCTTTTGCTCGTCTCCTTTCTACTTTATCAGGTTCCCAACAGCCTCTTCACCAAAAATGATGATGTGCTTACTACTGCCTTCCTCTTCTCTCTTCTACAAAACCCTGGACATTTCTTGGTCCAACAACTTGAGAGGTCCTACCCCTCATTATGACTCTTTTCTCACTGACAAGGAGACCAATTGAGAAATCAACTTAGTTGGTTTTGAGACCAGCAATTAAACACAGGATTGAAAGTATCAAGTGCACATAGCACATCATAAGAAAAATATCACTTATAAAGCTTTAGATTCTTTTTCTCTGTCTCTACTTTTGTTTTTCTCAGATGCTGGTAACTCTCTAAGCCTAACTACTGTGTTTGCCGTAATCACCAGACCTGACAAAACTTGTAGAACTCTGTAATCTATGTGATCCTTTTTCTTGCTGCAGCCTTATATGGATTTTTTTTTGAGCCTTGATCATCTTATATTTAAATACTGCCTATCTTGAAAACTGCTTGACCTTCAGTCTTCCTGATTAATGTTTTTTATGTCCATTCAGTTTGTTAGGGGAAAGGAAATCTTGCTTTTGGTTCCAACAATACTATTACTCTTTGCTCTTGGAGATGTTGGCAACAGGTCAAGGAACATCTCTGGACCTTGTTCCTCCATCTATAGAGTGGGTATAGTGATAACAGATTTTCATAAATGCTGGAGGAGTAACCCAGATCTTGACTCAGCTGTTTCAAGATCTAACATTTATACATTTATATGTCTAAGACCATATCATTCTATTGCTCCAAGCAATATCATAGGCTCTTTCATGTCCAGTGCTAGGTAGACATCCAGTCTTTTTTTTTTTTTTTTAATGTAGTACATCACATAACACCCATATCATCTGTCAGCTCTTATTGCAATATTTCACTTGGGCATTTGTTATTTGTCTTTCCCTCCATTTTGTGTACTTTACATTTTATGAGTTTTTAATATTTTAGTACTCATTAGACAATATAACATGTTAAATTTTTAAGTATATATATTTAGAAGGATTTAAAAGTATTCAAATGTGCACATATATGCACATGCAAAATGTGTATTTTCAGGGGCACCTGCGTGGCTCAGTTGGAGCATCTGCCTTGGGCTCAGGTCATGATCTCAAGGTCTGGAGGCTGGCTCCCTGCTCAGCAGAGAGTTTGCTTCTCCCTCTCCCTCTGTTCCTCTCCTTTTTCATGCTCTCTCTCTCAAAAAAATAGAATAAAATAAAAAATCTTTTAAAATATACATTTTTTTTCTATGTAGTGGTATGATACTTGCTTGGAAATAATATATTGTGATTTATTTTAGCTTTTACTTTTCCCGTTGCATAATATATATTGCAAATTATCTTACATTCCCAAGATACTTTTCGATATTTACCTGTTTTGAGGTGAGGATCTCAGAAGACTTCATTTTAGAAACCTGAGACAAAAGAAGGCAAAATTACACCAACTTTCCACTCTCCTTCCATTCATCTTCTACCGAGAGGAACTTACACCGTTAGAAGAGCTATAGAGACACAGAGGGGAAATTAATTGTCACAGATTTTCAGTTCAGAGACTCTGCGAAGTGAGAGCAAACTAAAGATGACGGAGGACAGCCAATGACTGTGTTAATGCACAGCAATATCATTCAGAGGGTTTCTTTCCCATCAGCATTTAGCATTTTCTACCCTGGTATTAGCTGTGGAGATTGGATTAGAAAAACTCATTTTTTTCTCCGTCACACTTATCCTTCTTAGAAGATACAATACTTCATTTACCTTTAACAATCACATTGAGACTTGTAAATAAGAAATTTGAGACAGTAGAAAAAGCCAAGTACACAGTTTTTTTCTCTAATTACTAGCCTACTTTCCAGAGCTAGGGCTTCTATTTCTTGTGATCATCGTACATCACCCTCCCCATCCACCCACCCCTACTTTGTTCACTGTATTCCTGTGCTCACCTTCGTCTCCATTAGGGGGCCCCCAGTCAGTTGAATATGGTGCATTTTCAATGGAAATACAAGAGCCTGCATTATCTGAAATAGTATAATTCTCCGAGTAATCTGAATAAACTATGTCTGTAATAGGTTTAGCCTTTTGAGTGGAAGTAGCTGACACCATACTGTCGCTTTGCTATATCTATTTATAATTCTCTATGCTGTAGTACCATGGGAAATCTATATTTTTTTCCTTCTCTCTAGAGTTTTCAGTGGTTGTAGAGTCAAGATAGTGTCTGGTTAATTAGCAGCTGGTTTGTCCATGTTCCCAGAGGTTCCTTCAGTTCCAACCCCAGCCACAAAGTACAGCTTCAGACTAGAGAAGGTGACTTGATGTGGGGCTAATACGATTCACAAGGGGGCCCATTTGGGACATTCAGCTACAGTGTATGCCCCAGGCACCCAGACTGATGGCTGATTGAGTCCTTATATCTGAATTATTCTCCTGAATCAACACAACTCACTGGGAGCCCCTGATTTGCTAGGGTATTACACATAGAAACAGAATTCACAGCAGTCCCTGCCCCGATACACATTCACTTCCACAGAAATGAGATAGAATCTCAGGGATCACTAGCCAGGGATGGCAAGGTCTTCCTTCACCTAAAGTAGTTTGTTGACTTGACTTTTTTTTTTTTTTTCTGAAAGAAACTCTTCTCATTGCATTTGATCATAAATTTTCACAGACAGAAGATAAGTTACATTTCAGCATTAATTTTGTGTCTAGGACATCAGGGAAATTTGTTTTTTCCAGTTTTACTGAGAAATAATTGATGTATATCACTGAATACGTTTAAGATGTACAGCATGGTGATTTGATTTACATTTACAGTGAAATGATCAGCACTATAGTTTTAGGTAACATCCATCAGCTCATATAGCTAGAATAAAAAGAAAAGGAAAAAAAATTCTCCTTGTGGTGAGAATTCAGGATTTACTCTCTTAACAACTTTCCTATATATTGGGCAACAGTTTAACTTTTGTCATCCTGTTGTGCACTGTGTCCCTAGTACTCACTTGTCTTCTAACTTGAAGATTGTACTTTTTGGCCACCTTCATGTGATTCCGCCTCCCAGCCTAATATCTGCCTCTGATGACCACAAATCTGATACCTTTTTCTGTGAGTTTGGTGGTTTATTTGCTTGTTAAGGTTCCAAATTAAGTGAGATCATACAGTACTTGTCTTCCTGTTTCTGACATTTCATTTAGCATAATAATAACTTCAAGGTCCATCCATGTTGTTGCAAATGGTAAGATTTTCTCATTTTTTATGGCTGATTAATATTCTATGTTATGTATATACCACAATTTCTTTTTCCATCTAGCCATTGGTGGATACTTAGGTTTCCATGTTTCGGCTACTATGCTGCTATGAGAATGGGGGTACAGATATCTTTTCAAGTTAGTGTTTTTGTTTCCTTTGGAAATATTTTCAGAAGTGGAAATGCGGGATCATATGATAGCTCTATTTTTAAACTTTTTGAGGAGACTTCATACTGTTTTTTGGTTGTATCAATTTAGAATCCCACCAACAATGCACAAGGGCTCCCTTTTCTCCACATCCCTACCAGCATTTGTTATCTCTTGTCTTTTTGATGATGGCTATCCTAATATGGGACATGATATCTCAGTATGGTTTTAATTTGCATTTCTCTAATGACTTGTGATGTTGAACATCTTTTTATGTACCTGTTGGTTGTTCATATATCTTCTTTGAAGATATATGTTTAGGTCCTTTGCTCACTTTTTAAATTGGATTTTTGTTTGTTTTGTTCTGTTTTAGCTATTGACTTGTGTCAGTTCTTTACATATTTTGGATACTAAACCCTTGGATACATGGTTTGCAAATATATATTTTTTCTCATCCTGTAGGTTGTCTTTTCACTTTGTTGGTGGTTTCTTATGCTGTGCAGAAGCTTTTTAGTTTGCTATTAGTACCACTTGTTTATTTTTGGTTTTGTTTCTTGTGCTTTAGGTGGGATTCCTAAAAATTCATTACTAAGACCCATGTCAAGGTGCTTTCTTGCTGTTTTCTTCTAGGAGTTTCATGGTTTCAGGTCTTATGTTTAAGTCTTTAATCTATTTTGAGTTAACTTTGTGAGTGGTGTAAGGGAGGAGCTTCAGTTTCATTCTTTTACATGGGTATATCTAATTCCCCAGCTCTACTTACTGAAGAGCTTATCCTTTCCCCCATTGAGAATTCTTGACTCCTTTGTCAAATATTAGTTGAATGGATAATGCACAGGTTTATTTCTGGGCTCTTGATTATTTTTCCTTTTTCTTTTTGTCTGTTTTTATACCATACTGTTTTAATTACTATAGTTTTATGATAGAGCTTGAAATCAGAAAGTGTGATGCTTTCTGCTTTGTTCTTCTTTTTTAGGATTTCTTTGGCTATTCTGGAACTTTTGTGGTTTCATATAAATATTAGAACTATTTTTTCTATTTCTGTAAACATTGACATTGGAATCTTGATAGGGAGTGCATTGAATCTATAGATAGCTTTTGGTAGAATTGACATTTTAACAATATTAATCCTCCATAGACATTGGATATCTTTCTATTCAATTTGTGTCTTTTAAGAATTTCTTTTACCAGGCGCCTGGGTGGCTCAGTGGGTTAAGCCGCTGCCTTCGGCTCGGATCATGATCTCAGGGTCCTGGGATCGAGTTCCGCATCGGGCTCTCTGCTCAGTAGGGAGCGTGCTTCCTCTTCTCTCTCTGCCTGTCTCTCTGCCTACTTGTAATCTCTCTCTGTCAAATAAATAAATAAAATCTTAAAAAAAAAAAAGAATTTCTTTTACCAATGTTTGTAGTTTTTAGCATACAGATCTTTCACTTCCTTGGCTAAATTTATTCCTAAGTATTTTATTGCTTTTGATGTTACTGTAAATGAAATCAATTTCTTTGTATCCTTCTGTATATTACTTTTGTATCCTGCAACTTTACTGAATTCATTGATTAGTTCTAACAGCTTTTTGTTGAATCATTAGGATTTTCTATATATAAAATCATGTCATCTGCAAATAGAGGCAATTTGACTTCTTCCTTTCTAATTCTGATACCTTTTATTTCTTTTTCTTGCCTGAACCTTTCACCATTGAGTATAGTATTATGGTCATATCACATATGACCTTTATTATGTTGAGATATGTTACTTATATGCCTAATTTTTTAAGTATTTTTATCATGAATGGATATTGAATTTTGTCAAATGCTTTTTCCATGTCAATTGAGATGATTACATGATCCTTTTCTTTCATTCTATTAATCTGACATCTCACATTTATTAATTTGCATATGTATAGATTATCTTTGCGGTCCAGGGGTAAATCTCACTTGATTATGATCAATTATCCTGTAGTTTTCTTTTCTCGTGTGTCTACGAGTTTAGGAGAATTCCCTCCTCTTCAATTTTTTGGAATACTTTGAGAAGGATATGTGTTCGTTCTTCTTCAAATGTTTAATGAAATTCACCAATGAAGCCATCTGGTCATAGGCTTTTCTTTGTTGGGAGATATTTGATTACTGATTCAATCTCCTCTAACCCACTGCGCCACCCAGGTGCCCCTACTGATTCAATCTCCTTATTAGCAAGTGATCTATTCAGACTTTTTATTTCTACCTGATTCAGTGTTGAGAGATTGTATGTTTCTAGGAATTGTTCCATGTCTTCTAATAGTCCAGTTTGTTGGCATAATTGTTTGTATTAGCCTGTAATGATCCATTGTACTTCTGTATCTGTTGTATGTCTCGTTTTTCATTTATAATTTTGTTGATTTGGGTCCTTTCTCTCTTTTTAGGTTAATCTAACTAAGGATTTGTCAGTTTTGTTTATCTCTTCAAAGAACCAACTTATAGTTTGGTTAATCTTTTCTACTGTTTTTCTGTTCTCTACTTCTGTTCTAGCATTTATATTTTCTTCTGCTAACCTGAGGCTCAGTTTGTTCTTTTTCTACTTTCTTAAGGTGTGGAATTAGGTTTTTTGGGATCTTTCTTGCTTTTTAATGTCCTTGTTTATTCCTATGAACTTCCCTCTGGACTGCTTTTGCTGCATCTCACAAGTTCTGGTATATTGTGTTTTTGTTTTTATTCGTCTCAAGGAAGTTTTTTATTAAAGAAAATTATTTAGAAATTTAATGTAACTGTATTTTAACTGACAGAAAATTAAACTGAAGAAGACCAACTGAAAAAAAATCTCACCTTCCACATAAAACTAGATTAAAAACTAGTTATGGTACAGAGAACATATCCATATACATCAAAGAAGGGAATAGAGTTGAATCAATAGGAAGTAAGCACTAATATTATCATTGAGGACCATTTTTTAAAAGTCTTGACTTTTCAGATGCTTCTTTTGGTTCATTTTTAAAAACATGGTTATTTTTTAATATATATATATTACTTAAATATATATATTACTTAAATATATATATATATTACTTAAGTAATATATATATATTACTTAAATATTATTATTTAAGTAATCTCCACACCCAACACGGTACTCAAACCCATGACCCCAAGATCAAGAATTGCATGGTCCTCTGACAGAGCCAACCAGGGACCCAAAAACATGTTATTTTTAAATAATGGTCATGGGCTTTCAAGATTATGTGTGTGTTTATGTGTGTACATGTATTTGAAACTAGCGTTTAATGTCTGTGTTAATCAGCAGAGTAGGATCCTTCATGTATAAAATAGAATTCAGAACCTAAAAATGCTTTGGATGATCCTAGAACCCAGTTTAGATTTGTATGCACACACATGAACACATAAAAATAACTGCCATGATTTGTGGATGTATGTATGTATCTATCTATCCAGCAAGAGGAGGAAAGAAAAGCTTCATTCAGGCTATTGTAGCTACTAATGAAGATGGTGATTTATTATCAACAGCAGTAATGAAATCTCTAAGTAGATGCCTCAGTATATATTTTTCTACATACTGAGTGGCATATCTTCTAAGGAAAAGAAGAAAACCTAATTACTGTACTTTACCCTCTAAACACTGTATGTTCCATACTTATTTTAGTATTTAAGGTTCTGTTTCCAAATATATTCATTTTTTAAGGATATGGAATGAGATGATGGTATCATAGATACAACAGAGTCAGATTATTAGACTTTGTCATAATGTCTTTTTTTCCTTAAAGGTTAATAGTTTTTCAAACTCTGCCATGCCCAAAAGAGGCACTAGTGAATCAATAAAATAGTGTCAACTGTGATGTTAAGATAGGTGTTTGGTACCAAAATATAAGTTGTGAACAGTAATGCTATTCTGTTGTCATTTTTCAAAAAGTGGGGATTTGCTGACCCCTCTTCTTGTTCATTATCATCTAGTACCATTAATAATCTTGGTCATAATGTGACTTTCATGCACTTAATTCATATATACTAAGAATTATCTTTCTCATTTCTTTCATTTATATAACCAATGCAAGATTCGGGGCTGGAAATGTTACCTGTAATTGAATTTCTCAAATTACCCAAGAGCTTAATCATTTTATGACCTGAAAAAGTCATGCCTAGTTGCCAATGTATGTATTATAGAAAGCAAGAGGCTGCTGCATTCACCATATCAGTGAAACAAGAATTCAGAGCTACGAAAATAAATTTTGCATTTTCTTAAGACAATAATCATATCATGGCAATAGATTACATATTTAACAACTGTAATCAACTTTCACTAATCATGGAAGGTGAAATTAGTTCTACTAGTTCAAGTCACAACTTTAAGTAATAATGTTAATTCAATTACAGTTGCGTTCCTTGAACTTTTTTGATGACTACTTCCTCGTTTTCCACTGGAATATATTTTGAATGAGTTGGGTAATTTGTTCATATGTTTACATTATGTTCTATATGATGGTTTTAATTGACTTTACATATTGAGAAGCTGCCCATTTTCTGCTGACTGCATAATTGCTGTGACTACGTTGTGATGGTATACATGATGCTAAAATATATAGAACTGGATGGCTCCCATCATTGTGCTTTAGATTGCACATGCTACCCTTGAAAAAGAAAGTAACCTAATACTATTCATCTGCACCAGCAGTTGTTTTTCTGTGTGTTATAACGAGGCCTATCTGTTCTTAAATGCCTGGAGGTGAGCTGTTTACAGACAGTTGGGAATGAAGGCATTATTTTGAAATTTCAGCTCTCCTCGAATCAAATACACCTTTTATGCATGGATAGTTAAATGGGTGAAAAGATAGTTGACAGCAATATTTGGAAATATCCTGAAAATGGTTTGACCTTTTCATTAGGTGCTGGAAATTAAAGTAGAGAATAAAAAGATTTTAATTTAACCTTTTGAACAAAAACCGGCTCGTAAGTCAAACGCATCCTGGGAATGTGCATGAGCTACTGATGGCAGAGAGGCTCATTTGCTCCTTAAAGAGTAAAATTTGAGCACAAGGAAAGAAAACCTTTCTCTGGAACAAGTAAGCTCTATTTAAAAAGTGTAGGTCTCTATTTAAAGAGTAGGACTGGCAAGGGCCTCTGTCATCTGGCCAGCCAAGAGGATAATATGCAGAGACATTTAAATTCAGTGGGACAAACACTACCCTTTGTTGGCTCCCACACTCTCAGACACATACACAGAGCTTCCACTAAAGTTAGAGAACTGTATCTAATTTGGAATTCAGAAGATTGCCAAAAATAAATAGTTTATTGTTATATTCAGATTTTATTCATGGTTTTCTAGGTTGTTGTACATGACATCACTGCTCTGAAGCCAGCCATTCATCAGTATTGGTCACTATTCTTTCATTTGCTGAGGTGGGGGTAGGTTTAATAAAGAAAGAAAAAGGAATGTGTTTAGTATAAATTTGAGAAGCCTTGAAAATAAAAGTTAGAGGTACATTTTGGAGTCAATTCTTCTCCTTTAATTTAGTCTCCGCATAAACTGTATTTTAATATATTATGAGTGAATTTAAAAAAATAAAAAAGTTCCTCTTTCCCTATACTTCCACTTCTTGTAGAAAGCACTTAATAATATGTTTTTTCCAAACTTTTTGCTCTGCATTTACAAATGTGCTTCTGTGTGTGTGTGTCTGTGTGTGTGTGAGAGAGAGAGAGAGATAGGCATATTTTTCTGCAAGATACTTTTAAAAAATTCTATGAAATATTAAGTGCAGCCTCATATGTAGAAAACTGTAATACTCTCAATTTAATAGCTCCATCTTATCCATATGCTTAACCTTCCTCCTAATATTGAGTATTCACTCTGTCTTCAATTTTTCTCTATTTCTAAAAAATTGCCTCAATAAATATTTGTGTACATATCATCCAGTGAATGTTTATGACATTGTGAGCTTCACATTTCTCTCAAAAGTTCTGAATGTTTAAATAAATGTTGAATTTCCATGTTGATAAATTCTTTCTCACAACCCTTAAAAGTAATATAAAAGTATTGGTGTATTTAAAATAATGACAATGTTTATTGACCTATTATATCTATGACATCATTGACCTTCCAAAAAATCCAAAATATAGATATGAATCAGTGGTATGAAAATAAAAATAGGAGAGTTTATAATGACTAATGATGAAATATATTGACACCTAAAATAACCTTTATGTGAAGATATGCTTCTTGCTGTTTATTTTAATATTCCTATATTTCACAGAAACATTTATATCTCCCTTGTCAAAATTATGGTCTGTAATATTACTAGATTTTTGTTTTTAGAATTAAAAATAAATACTTAATAATGTTATACCATTTATAAAACAGAAGAAATTAAGATGTGCTGAACTTGAGGCACCTGGGGGGCTCAGTTGGTTATGCATCTGACTCTTAATTTTGGCTCAGGCCATGATCTCAGGGTTGGGGGATCGAGCCCTGTATTGGGCTCTACATTCAGTGCAGAGTCTGCTTAATTTCTCTCCATCTGTTCCTCCCTCTGCTCATGCTTGCTCTCTCTCAAATAAATAAATCTTAAAAAAATAATGTTTCAAATTTAACCATTGTAGGACTCTTTGCATTATTAGTCCATTTAGGGGAAAAGCAGAAATGCAGTTATGTCCATCACTGCTATTACTAATTTGTAGTCTAAAATTTCGATTACATCAGAGTAATGATCTTAGCCATCAAAATTTAAACTACAAACTTTGTGTTGTTTTCATGAACAGGAGAAATGTTTTTATTTGTATGAACTGTATACACTGTATATTATATATTATAAAATACAGCATAAACTGTAATTCACTATCCAGACTGAATATTGTAGCAAGAACTTTATCATTAACTACCTTGTGCATCTAGGAAGGCTACCATAAATTTAACGCAGTTGTCAGGTTTGATTTCTTTGGTTCCTATTGTGTATGTATTTCTAGGACAATATAAATCTGGAAGAACACAACTAGAGCATGTCTAAAGGAGAGTAGTGAAATCACACAAGCTCTTAAAATCATGTCATAGAAAGAACTGTAGGAGGATCTGGAGGTTTTGTCCCATGAAAAAGAAACAATCAGAACAGTTAAAAATTATTTCAAGAGAGTTTATATGGAAAATACGCTGAATTTATTCTGTGTATTTACATAAAGCAGAACTTAGACTGATGAGAAGATGTTGAAAAGGAAGGAAATTTCACTTATAGTCTAACCCTTATGGATATTTTCTGCTTATACAAATAATGAAGATTTGTTGTACAAATAAAAGAAAGTACTAAAGTAAAAGTGTCACTTTGGATACTACCATCAAGAAGTAGTTTGGTGTATTTTCTTACAAGATTGTTTTTATACATACTGTTGTATTCAAGTTATTTGAGTGTTCCTTCTTAGTTTCTACCAGCTATTAGGCTGAAGAAAAGGATATTATTTCATGGCAAGTAGAGTATTTATAAAACTCACTTCCACTCAAATATTCTTACTTAACATTTCTTTTCATTTTTTTGGTCATTTTTCTTCTTGGCCAGTGTTCTGTCAATTTTTGGAAAGGACTCTTTTCAAAAATATAAAATATAAAAAAAAATAATGCAAATATGGTGCAAAGTTTGGAAAAGTTGCAGGATCTTATTAACTTGTTGAGATGATATTGGGAAAATGTTTGAACAACAAAGTCCCTGCAATTTTGTTAGAGTTTAACCTGCTGATAGTCTGGTAAGACAGAACCAGCAGGATATTTCGCATGGTTGATACTTAAAAAAAATTGAAGGATGGGGAAAATAATCTGTATATCAGGGGAGTAAGAAAACACTTGGGAAAATTGTTAAAGCCCTAGAACATTTTGGTAAAACTGCGGACTGTGTTATGGAATTCAACTTTTTGCTGATACAATTAAACTCAAAACAGTTTATATTTAATCTGAATGTATTCATACCCTATGACCCAGCATCAGGCCTTTAGATACATACCCAATAGAAGTGTGTGCACCAAGATGTGCTTACCAAAAATACATGTACAGAATGTTTATAACAGTTCTATTAATAATAGCCCAGAAGTGGAAACAAAACAATGTTCTTCAAAATTAGAATGGATAAATTGTATATAATGGAACATCATATGGCAACGAAAGTAAATGTACCATCAGTGCGTACAACAGTATCAGTGAACCTCACAAATATAATGCTGAAAGAAAGAAGTGAGACATGAAAGTACGTAGTATATAATTTAATTTTTATAGAGTTAAAAAAATGAGCAAAACCAATCCATGGTGATGAAAGTCTAGCTAGTAGTTGTTACTTAGATGGGATTAGTAACAGAGACAAGCATGAGGAGAGGTGCTGTGGTTTTCAAAATGTTTTATTTCTTTTTCTGGTGGGTTTCCTGGGTATGCTTACTTTGTGTTAATCCGCCAAGATTTCCATCTCTGGTTTGCTCACTTTTCTGTATATATGTAGCCTTAGAATAAAAAGAGTTTATATTAAAAAAAAAAAAAACTTCACTACTCTTTCTCACACCCCAGCACAATAATTAATTCACTCTCTGTCCATTATAAGAAGGAGCTCAGAGTTGTAAGTATAACTAAAATTTATTAAACATGTTAAAATCAACTTATTTTTATATTTTAATTTTGAGAACTTGAGAAAAGGTCCTCCGCTTTTCACTCCCTCCCTCCCCAGATTGTGAAGTTTAAATTTATTACTGCCTCTACTATCCCAGATAATGAAAGTCTCCATTTTATACCTACAATATATCCAACATCATACTTTTTATAATATTTTATTGTTTTATATATATTTATATACATAGCTATTTTCCATGACATTCAATATTTTCAGTTGGAAATATTTCATTGACTGGAAGTACTAAAATGTATTACCATTTCCTTAATTTGGGGAATTTAAGTTGTTTCTGAGTGAGGAAATACTTTTTATTTTAAAAAAGATTTTATTTATTTATTTGACCGACAGAGATCACAAGTAGGCAGAGAGGCAGGCAGAGAAAGAGAGAGGAGGAGGAAGCAGGCTCTCTGCTCTACAGAGAGAGAGCCCGATGCGGGACTCGATCCCAGGACCCTGAGATCATGACCTGAGCCGCAGGCAGAGGCTTTAACCCACTGAGCCACCCAGGTGCCCTTGGGGAAATACTTTTTAACAAAGATGCTAACAAATGAAACAAATATCCCAAGAGTATACTCCCTTACTGGAAACACTCAAGCTGAAGCTAGTGGAAGAGTAAGGGGAATCACACTGCCCTGCCAGTGCCTGATAAATAGTAGGCTTTTTAAAGGTGTCTATGGAATGAATTACTATGTTTGCAAGTCTTTCAAACTCTGATCACCTAGGACATGTAAGCAAGCAAAATCAACAAGAATATTGTGAAATGTCTACTAAATGAGGCTATTGGTATATGATGGTGTCTGATTCTAATTATTACACCCTTCATCTAGGATTACTGGTTCAACGCCTGTGGTTTGATATTTATTTACCAATTTTGCCTCTGTTTTAAAAATAAAAGATCAGCACCATTTATATTGCTGGGAGCCTTTACTTTTGGCAAATGGTAGATAAGATGTCTCCAAAAGTGACTTTGTTCATTGATGGAAGAATGTGTAACAGAGCATGTACACTTTATTTTTATCCTTCATTACTCTTGCACAGTGCTAGTTACAGGGTAGACACTTTTAGTAACCTTCCTTGAAGGATCCAGCTATTTTGTAAGACTAACCTATGATTCCATCATTATCATTCTTCACTTAACCATGTGTAAATAAATTTAAGACTTTAAGAAATGCTTTATTATTTCAAGAGTTCCTTTTTTCTTATTGAACACAGAGGTCTAAAATTCAGTTGTACTTCCACTATTTCTTCATAGGTATACCATAACTAAAATTATTATTTAGTACAAAATTTTTACCTTATGCTTCTTTTTTCTTTATGTTTCTGAGAAGAGACAGAGCTCCTGAGATTATATTATGATTGGTCAGCTTTTTTTGTTTGTTTGTTTGTTTAAGATTTATATATCTTAGAGAAAGCATGAGCACGCATGCACTTTTACAAGGTGTGAGGCGGGCAGAGGAGAGAATCTTCAAACAGACCCTACTACTTGGTGCCTGACTTGGGGCTCATTCCCATGACCCATGAGATCATGACCTGAGTGGAGAGTCAGAGTCAGACCTGAAGTGACCAAATGTCAGAGGCTCAGCCAACTGAACCACCCCATGATTGGTCAGTTTCTTAATCAGAAGGAAAGGAAAGTTTTGGTCATATATCTCTTACATTTCCCCTTTGAGTACAATGCAGTAAGACATACAAAATGAAGGGAAAGTATCAAGAAGGGGAAGGACAGCAGTGGAGTTACATGTAATTTCTGTTTCCATGTGGATTATATATGTACATATATATGTGTATGTATAAATAATAGGGAAGACCAGCTGACCAGGACTACAGATTGTACAAATCCCCCATGTGGAATCTCCCAACAGCACATACCTTGTTTCCACATTATCTGTAGCCACTGATTTATCTGGAGATGGAACTTCTTAAAAAAAAAAAAACATACCGGCCTGGGAGCCCTATTGGCATATTGGGTAAACTGAGATATGGAGTGGCTTAGAGAACAGAAGGCATATTGTAGGAGGAACTTTGAGACCCCTAGGAAAGAATTCATCCTGAGGAAGAAGTCTGACTCCATGACATGGGCTCAGGGGGAAGTGGGGGTACTGGAGAACTGTGGGTTTGAGAATAGCGTGGTGGTTTCACTGAATCTGCCCCAATCTGGCAATGCTTACAGTAGATGCATATCCCAGGGTGTTAAGGTTTGTGCAGAACCTAAAAGAGATGTAGTACAAAAGTATTACATCTGAAGTAATTGTGCAGTGGGATGTATCTGAAGGATGGAGTCAGCATCTGCTTTATTAATCAGCAGCTTTGATTTGTTTGTGAGGGTGGCGTGAGGGCTCCAGAGCAGGTCATCACGTTACAGGATAGAGGCCAGCAGCAGATTGAGGAGTGATGTGACCGGAGCATCAGGCAGCGACCTGAGTCCTGGGCTAAGCCATGGCAGCAAACTGAGCTTTGTGCAGCAATCTTTCGAGAGCAGAAATAGGCCAAAATGAGCACTAGGACTATGGCCAAAGTACAAAGTATAAGTGGCAGTCTGAACATTGGTCAGGAAAAACCTGTAAAAATGATACTCTTAGAAAACAACCAGAAATATCAAAAGTGACCCTCAGAAGCTGTAGCTGAGGCCCTTGTGATACAATTGGGCTAACAAGCTAAAGTCTGGTCTTGATTTGTCGAGGGAACTTTATGTGCCACTACAGGCAGGTAGACTTGCCGTTTACTCATGCAGGGAGAGCACGTGACTAGCAGCCTGTGAGTAGCATCAGTATAGAATATAAATTTGGACTTGGCTATTTTAACACTCCAACAGAAAAAGCCAAGAAAGAGTGACCCTTGTTTCTCAATGCACGTTAATCATCTTTCACTTTTTTCCTCATTGCTGTGGGACTTTTTACAACATAAATTATAAGGTACTCATTGAATAAATTTATGTCTTCTTATCAGAATTTTCCTTAGGAATGTCTCTATTCCTGAGTTCTGAGTAAAAAAAAAAAAAATTGCTTTTTGTATGTCCGACTGGAATTTGCAGTTTATCTTTTTATTTACTGAAGATAGTCATCTGCTTCTTATTTTTTATGCATTTCTCACCCTGGGTTATTTCTGATAATATTAATCTATTTCAAGGTGTAATAATGATAAAAGCAGTAAAGACCAGCATCAGCACTGACACAGAGGGGAATGTGTGTTAATTCTGGAGATAAAATTCATCTGGTAAACAGATAAAAATTATATACCCTATAGGCTCCTGCAGGCTCTTGATGGTTTAATGCAAAAATAAGTAAATGTTTTTCTCCTTGCATGTCAAATCTACAGAACTGGTAGCAGCTTGCTGAAGTTCAGAAAGAGGCTGAGTCTTGGCGGCAAGAAATCAGTAATGCTTATCTGGGAGTGCTGTCCTACTGGCTGGGAGCTTGGGGCCTCCCACATATTTGGACACATATTTACCAGTTCTGGTCAAAAGCTTTCCTTGACTAATTAGTTTAACTGGTTCACTGTCACTGTATAGAATATTTTTGTTGCTGTTGTATTTTCCATAGTTTTTCCTACAGATGCTTTAAGTAAATGTCAGTTATTGTATGCAGCAGAGACTAAATTATGAACATGTATGAATAAGATCTAGTTTAAATGATACACTTGCCCAAGCAACCTATAGATGAAAACCAGAGTCCATTTAGACTGCCTCCAAACAGAAGGGAAGGGATTCCTGAGCTTTGAATACATGGAGACAGTGCTCCTTTCCAATTCAATTGCAGAAATAGTTAGCAAGTACAGAGAGGTTCTCAGAATTAAATTATGCACCAAGAGCCTCATAATCTAATATGAAAGCAGACAAATTTTTCAGAAACTGTAATTGCCTAAATTAATAATTATAGAATTACTAAAATTTCCCAGTGTTAATTATAGAATAATTAAAAACCAGTTTTGATATAACCAAAAAATATCTAGGATTCATCTATTTATTAATCTTAGCAAAATGCTAGAGATTTACAAGGTTAGAAATTTAAAAAATTTTTTTCAGCTCAAAAAACACCTTTGAATTCATAACGTGATGAATTGCAGCCCTCCTTGGGCAGTGTAATTAACTGCCTAATTTTAGATGGGTCGCTACAGTTTCGAGATTAAAGCTTTAAAAAAATTTTATAATAGCAGTATTTTATATATGAATAATGCTTTACAATTTGCAAAGTGCTATGTTTTCAGATACTTAACTTGGTAATATAAATAGGTCAGGTATTGCCTCCACTTTCCATTTTAGGCATCTGTGGCTCAGAAGATTTAAATTAGTTGCTCAAGTTCACAAAGCCAGTAGAATTGGAAGTCAAACCCAAGTATTTGGGCTTTTACTCCCAGATCCTTTTTTATGTTACATTAAGTCCAACGGAATATATTCATGAAAACAGTTTAAAAATATAAATTGCTAGGGCAAAATGAAATTTTATTCTTATACTTTACTTATTACTCACTTGACGACCTTTGGGTAGCAGGAACCTCGCTTTACTAATTTCCTGATTAAATAAAATTGCCTTCTGCCTCTTGTGTAGCTGTTATTTTTAGCATTTTTCCAAAAAAAAAAAAGTGGCATTTGGTAATTAATTATACAAGTTTACTTTAACAATTCCATTGATCTCATGACTGGGTTAAATATAATCATTTTTTTGGTGACTGTATAAAATAGAACAGTATAAATAAATTTTCATTGTGGATGTTAGTTCTTGCTGACAACAAATATTCAAACTAAAAGTTTTCTTTTACCTAAAAATAGAGGAGGATGGCATCAGAATTTAGTTTCTTCTTAACTGATTTCTTCTAGTTTATTGTCCCTGAGGACACAGGTCATACATAATTCACAGCTGTCTGTTGTCTGGATTTTTCCTTTTCTTTTTCTTCTTTTAAAGCTGAATGCCTGTTTGTTTCACTTAAAGATGAAAATTTGGATAATAAAACAGAGTGAGGGATGTGGAAGTGAATGTAGGAAAAAGACCAACTCTCTTCCTGTTTGTTATAAGAAACTTAGCATTCTACAACTTAAGAATAGTCATGTAAATACAAAAAGATAAATAACTGACTTTTTTCACTCTAAGTTCAAGATTATTTTAAAAATAGTTTTTAAAATAGTTTTCTCAATGCTAAGTCTCACTCAATGAAATACTAGAACTAGAAATGCTGTGATATTCTTAGTCCCTTTTCCCATTTAAGGTGAATTTTTAGTCAGGACATTGATTTCATTACATGATCAAAAAATCCTGCAGTATTCAAGCATGAAAATGAAATGAAAACAAAATCATTTTGTATTGGTGTTTATCTCTTCTCCTCTAAACTCAGAAGGAAAAATTCTAACAATGAAAATCTACCAGCCAGTTCTGTGCTTTAGTAGTAAGTAGAATTTTTAAAATACAGTATAAATAACTGTTTTCATTTATTCATTTTCTAAGGGATGGCTCCAGGAATCTATTGCAGCCCCAGAAGAGTGTGCAGGAAGAATGGGCCAGGTTCAGGATTGTAGCCAGCCGTCTAATTACACAAATAGGTTCACAGCACAGTTGGGTCACAAATCATGTTTCTAAACTTAGGAGATGAATCTCCACCATAAATTATTGAAAAGCACTCTGTGGTGCTCCATTCTGCATTTCCCACAAATTAGATTACTGAGAGCCATAAAGCATCTTTAGAAAGTGTTTTCCTGGCTGTTTTAAAATTTTCCTTTATCATCAATGAGTGTCAACTTTGAAAACGTCAGCCATAACCAGAAAACACGAAACCAAAGGATAAAATAAAGAAGCAAAGAAATTATTCTTAAAAGCAGAAGCAGTTTTTTTTTTTTTTTTTTTTTTTTTTTTTTTACCTGTAAGGCAGGTGTAACCTATTAATGAATATTTGTGGGTTTCTATATCCCAAACTTCCTTGGTATAAAAATGTAATTACGTGTTATATAAACATAACTCCCACGTTTCATTTCTGCATTGATATCTGTTGTGAAGTAAGCATAGACAAACTAGAATAAGTTTTGTGGAGATAATGTCATCCTATAACATAGTTAACCCACTGGCATTATTGTTATTGAGATCATATTTAGCTCTTGAGCTCATATATATTCACCACTTTCATTCCTAAGATTCACAAACCTGAAAAGGAGCTGGTGACAGATTTTAGAAACTAAGGTTATGACTGATACTGTACTAAGTTTCAGACGATGTGGCCACTCTGCTTAGGTCTTCTCTCCGCTTTGTCTCATTCTATGATTATGAAATGGGACTAACAACCCCTTCTCTTTTTGTTAAGGCATCAGTGAGTTTTAAAAAATACGGAGCCAACAAAGAGCTGCATTTTGTTGATGAGTCTAAAGTATTGCTAAAGTGCCTCACCTAAATCCGTCAAAATCGCTTTTCAGATTTTAAATGGAATATGGAGTGATGGGCCATTTCCTCTCTTTGATGACAGATTTTAAAATGTCCCGCGCGCACTGACTGAAGTTAAAAGAATATGGCTCAGGAGGGAGACAAACCATAAGAGACTCTGAATGTCACAAAACAAACTGAGGGGGGACCTGGGGTAGGGGTTAGGGAGAGGGTGGCGGGGTTATGGACATTGGGAAGGGTATGTGCTATGGTGAGTGCTGTGACGTGTGTAAACCTGGTGAGTCACAGACCTGTACCCCTGGGGATAAAAATACATTATATGTTTATAAAAAAATTTTAAAAATCAATTAAAAAAAAAAAGAATATGCTCACAGAAACAAAAATCCTGGAGCTTGTGGAACCTGCTTCAGATAGAGCTGTATTCCAGTCACAAAACTGGTGCTGGGTGTTCTTCAGCCGCTGTTTGAGAACTACAGTGTTGGCTTCGTGCTCAGGTTTTATGTGATGGCCAGGTGGCAGAACAGCTCAAGTGCCCACGCTTCTTGAGATCTTGAACTAGTAGGAAAAATGAGACTTCCTTTCCCAGGATTCCTTGCAGATTATCATGGAGTCTCAGAGGTTCTGATTAGTTCAGACATCCACGCCTCATCTTCCCCCTTCTCTAATGAACAAGGAGAGAATACCCGTGTTTGTTTTGGTTTGATTTGCTTTGTTTTTTTCCAGACCCCCAGATATGTGTGCCGTCTGCAACCACTTTTCCTATAGTATGTTGAGTGAACGGTTTACTCTTCACCCCCTCAATTTCTACTGCCTTACCTTTTAATTTCAGATAAAATAGAAAGATTAGCCATTAAGTGAAAAGGAAAAGGCGTTTGTTTCAAGGAATGAGTTACGGAGTAAAATTTGGGGGACATTATGAAGGTAATTGCTTTTGAATTTTATTTTATTTTATTTATTTATTTGACAGAGATCACAGGTAGACAGAGAGGCAGGCAGAGAGAGAGGAAGAAGTAGGTTCCCTGCTGAGCTGAGAGCCCAATGTGGGGCTCCATCCCAGCACCCTGGGATCATGACCCAAGCTGAAGGCAGAGGCTTTAACCCACTGAGCCACCCAGGTGGCCCTGTTTTTGAAATTTTAACTTCTAAAATTAATTGCCAAACAATGGCTTTAAATATTACAATATTTAATTGTAAATTAATAAATTAATGATTAATTTACAATTAATTTATTAATTTATAATTAATAAATTGTAAATATTATAATTTATAATATTCTCATTATTCTTAGGCTTTTCATTGTTTCTTTCTGATAGTGACTGCTTGCCTCTGTGCAAGTGACCCATCATATTTACAAATTGGTTGACTTTTGCATTTGGGCCTTGATGGTCTCATAACTAGATGTTATAAAACTCTGCTCTAAGTAATTTTCTTTCCTACCAACTGAATTTGATATCCTCGTTAAGGCATTGGTAAGTTTAAAAAAAAAAAATACTAAGTTTACAAAGAACTCCATTTTATTGACTGGTCAAACGTATTGCTAAACTGGCCCCCGTGTGTTTGAACTCACAGATTTTCAGGTGGTAAGAATTTCTAAATTCGTGTGTGTGGTGGGGGGGGCTCAATAGGACCTATGTGTAGACATAGATGCCCACGCGGACACTGAAGAGTACGGTGCTCTTTCTCTCACTTGGAGGTGGTATATGGGCAGACTTGCCTCGGATGGGGTTGGGTTTTATAAAAATGTTAGGGCTGAATCACATTTGTTGTGTTGTGACATTTGCTGCTTCGCCATCAAAGAGGAGGTGCGGTTGTGCTGACAAATCTTTGGCATTCTGCCCCAGGGAAGTGTTACATTATCAAAAGGAGCAGTCACCCCGTCATTGTTGGGGTGCCAGTAACTAAAATGTGGATGTTTGACCGTGACTTTCTGCAGAAAATGATCAAAAGAATATACTGAAATGAAAAACGTAACTAGGAAGAGTCCTGTCGAATGAGCGAGAGGAGAGCTCTTTTAGGCTTGATAACTTAAATTCACATATGGGAAATATGGCTAATGTTTCTGAAAGAAAATGGTTACTAGGAAACTGAAAAGCCCCCTAATTATGTGAACTCCAAACTATATCAATAAATATAGAATTCACATCACTTTGTGATAATACTAGTACTAACTAACCTGCTAATATTTTAAATATCCTTTTTGGTTTTTTCCTAGAGCAAGTAAGATTTACTGTCTTTGTAAGGATGGGATACAAATTTACAAAGACTGGACTGACTGAAAAGCTCATAGCCAATCCTTTTGACTGAATATTGGTTTCTTACTGCCGTCTTCTACCTCATGACTGAGAGTAGCAAAAGAATATCTTGAAATAAAAAGATATTTGTTGGGGCACCTGGGTGGCTCAGTGGGTTAAGCCGCTGCCTTACGCTCAGATCATGATTTCAGGGTCCTGGGATCGAGTCCTGCATCGGGCTCTCTGCTCAGTAGGGAGCCTGCTTCCTCCTCTCTCTCTGCCTGCCTCTCTGCCTACTTGTAATCTCTCTCTGTCAAATAAATAAATAAAATCTAAAAAAAAAGAAAGATATTTGTTATTTAGTTGGCCGAAACTTCAAATTAATATCTATTAAACCCTTGGCCTCTACCCAAATCAGTAACAGAGAGAGGACCAAAGATCTTGGCTCATGTTTGCCACTCCCATGAAGGATGTTTTCTTACTAAACCTGACTTTCCTACTCCAACAGACCTTACTCACTTTTGCCATTACAATGACATGGATGGAACTAGAGGGTATTTTGCTGACCGAAATAAATCAATCAGAGAAAGACAATGATCATATGATCTCCCTAATATGAGGAATTTGAGAGGCAGAGTGGGGTTTTGGAGGGTAGGGAAGGAAAAAATGAAACAGGATGGGATCGGGAGGAAGATAAACTATAAGAGAGTCTTACTCTTACAAAATTAACTGAGGGTTGCTGGGGGGAAGAGGGGAGTGGAGAAGGTGGTTATGTTATGGACATTGGGGAGGGTATGTGATATGGTAAGTGCTGTGAAGTATGTAAGCCTGATGATTCACAGACCTGTACCCCTGGGGCTAATAATACATAAGATGTTAATAAAAATAATTAATAAAAAAGATTAAAAATCTTTCCACAAAGAAGGGGTGCCTGGGTGGCTCAGTGGGTTAAAGCCTCTGCCTTTGGCTCAAGTCATGATGGGATCACGACCTGAGCCGAAGGCAGAGGCCCAACCCACTGAGCCACCCAGGTGCCCCCTAATACTTTTGATCAATGAAAGAAAAATGGAGTTCCATGTAAACTCATTATTTTAAAAAATGCCTACTGTAAGTACTGTTCTCTGGCTGCTGCTGTATTTCTTCCTTGGTAAAGCCAGACCTCATCCTGTTTCTTTGGTTTCTTTGGAGTTGAATTGAGCATAAGAGGGTAACTTTCTTTCCCAGGCTATTAGTTAAAGCTGTGGTCAGCACCAATTTTGACCAAGACATGCCTGACCCAGTTCTGCCATGGGCTACTGCAAGGGATTGCTGTTAGGAGCTGGCATGATGCTAAGAAGTAAGGTTCTCAGCTGAGCAAGACTTTCAGGTTGGTTAGGTGTGTCTTTGGGCCTTTCTACCTCTCTGTATTTATTTTACGGCTTACAGAAGACCCCAGATTCCTTTTTCTCCTTAGCTGCATGTGCCTAAGGTCAGTTACTTCCTACTATATCATAACAGATTACTTAGATATTAAAGGGTTAAGAATTAACTCTTTTGCTCCCAGATGATTTTAAAAAGATATTCTAGAAATTGCGGAGGAAGCAAAATTTAATATTGAGATAGTAAAAAATTGTCTAAGAAAATGCTGAACAGATAAATAAAATTGCCTTTTGGTAGTATACATCCTCAAATGGTTTACTTTTCAAGTTTTTTTGTGGACATTGTTTTTTGGAGAGGCAGGTTTTTGTTTTGTTTTGTTTTGTTGTTTTTTGTTTTTAACAGTTAAGATAAGCTTCATTTTACTGACTATACTTGACTAATGGTAACCATAGAAAATGGCCCTTGGCCTCCAATTTTTGCTTCCTTGCCAGTGAGTCAGCCCGCCTAGGGTGCTGATTTAATTTTCACGGTGTTCAAATTACAAAATAACATTTACGAGTATAGATTTGGGGGATTGTGTTGAAGCCTAATAGAGTTCTCTGAGGATGGTGTGCCCCCTTGGGCTGCATTGTATAACTTCCTTATTAAAATGAAAGGAAATTGCCTGCTTGTTATCTTACAGCCTATCTTCCAATCCTTATACTTGAGAAAGGCAGTCATCAAACCTACAGAGTCTTCAAACCACATAGATTTTCCTCTATCAAAATATTTCAGATCTTTAAGTTTGCACACTGCTTATGATGAAGTTAATGTGAAAGGATTCTACTTTATGTTTGCTTCTGATAATCGGAGTAGTCTATGCGCACAAGTCTAATTCTAGCCTACCACCACATAATACCACTAGCACTGGTGCTTGCAGGGAAATAATAAAGGGAACAAAGCTTTTGACAATTGGCTTGGATGCAGGGCAGAGTAAACAATTATTTGTTCAATTATATGGAATTATGTGGAATGATAGTATATGACAGCTGCACTTGGGAGGGGCAAAGTTCCTATGTTTCTGTGTTTTATGGTTTTCAGCTTCATTCTATGGTGTCAAGAGTGGATTTTCCTTAACTAATAGAAAAAGAGAGAAAGGCTACTACGTTTTCTTGTAAAGTAGGTTGAGCAGATAAATTCTAAAATAAAAACAAATGAACGCTCTACTGTGACTAACATTTCAACTCAACCTGTTTAATGGACTCTGGAAAATAAACAATGGTTTCTAGAGAAGAGTGAAAAAGCCAAAAGAGAAAATTAAATTAGTGGCACTCTTTCTGTGGGGAACTCTATTAGCTGTGGAAAAGAATAACAAAGTCAAGACAGAGTCTAACAAAAAGGGGTGTGTGTGTGTGTGTGTGTGTGTGTGTGTGTGTGAGTATAAATATACACATACACTTCTCTCAGACACACAGGGACTTTGTGGTCAGAAAAAATTTTGAGTCCTAAGTTCTTGATTAAATGCTGGAAATCAAAACCAAATTGATTTGTAGAATGTAAATGATCTTTTCTTGACACAGATTGATCCTATAAAATTACAAAATTGATGAAATTTAAAAATAAAATTTTTTTATTATTTTTCTGTCTGTTAGGCAGACCCTGATAATTTTAGTAAAGTATAAATTAAAGTGATAAAAAAGAGGACACTCAATGCAAATGATTCTTCTGTAACTGAAGGATTTCTAAATATTTTGTTTACAATGAACGCAAAAGACCAAAAAAGCTCAAGAAGTTTTGGTTAAGTCCAATATTTCCTAAAAGGTTTACAAAATTGGAACCTAGTTATAGGATATTTGCACATGATCTGGTTAGCAGCCATGTTAAGGTCTGTGCTATCAGATTATGGGATTCCGATTTTTTATTATATAAAAATAACACCTCAGTTGGTACTAGACAAAGTAACTGCATTTTCTCTCATTTTATTTTTTTATGGGCAAATCTAAACTGGAACTGTCACCTTTTAGGAGTGACAGTGCCTACTAGTAGTAGCTCTAGGATAGCATCTAAAGAGACATTGCCCCAGTTATTTTAGTATCATTTTCATTACATTACTGACAATGTTTTTCTTAATCCTTTAGGAAAAAAATGTATTTTCTTGTTTGATTTTTGTTCCCCAATCAACCAAAACCAAATCATCTGTGATTTGTTTTATTTGGGGAGCTTATCAGTATTGTCCAACAACAGGATTAAGTGGAATTGAAGAATTTTACCAAAAGCAGTCTTTTAGGGGGGGAAAACAAGACTCCTTGCCCATTTATTGCTTACAAAGTACAGATGAAGGCTGGCTAAGGGTCGATTCAAACAGTAATGTTTGAATGCTTGTGACTTGTTTTGTTTAAGAAAAAGCAATACATTTTGATTAAATTGAATTATTTGACTTAAAGATTATTTATGATACTAAAACTGTTTAATACAACTCTATTCAGTTTTATCTGATGATGATGATGATGATAGCTCACAGTAAGGGCTGTTGTGCTAAACATCTTACTTAGATTATCTTATTTATTCCTCCCAAGTGTTATATTAGGATGAAAAAAACTGAGGCCTGGAGAAGTGGAGTAATGTGCTCATGGTCACTATATTAAGAGGTAGTTTTGTTTGACAGAGTAGTTAGAATTATCATTTAATACTATCAGTCTGCTCATCATTTAATTCTACCTATCAATCTACCTACCTACCTACCTATTTATCTATCTATGTATCTATCAGAAACCTCAGAGTTTAAAGCATCTAATCTTAGCTTTAAAAAAGAATAGGCTGGAAATCATAAATTTTTTTTGTAAAACGATATATCTTAACTTTTCAAGTAATAATGTTCTAGCAATTCCATATCCACAGTCACCCTCCAGCATTTGATCTGTCCCTGATGAATAGATTATTTGTTGCAGCCTCTTACCCTTTTTCACATATCTAGGCTTCCTGTTCTCATCTATCCTTTATATATACCACAATAATAAAAATTATTCAGATACCAGGTTCACCTTATTATTGTTATTAAAATTTGCTGGTAAAAGTCAGGACCCCTTTTTTGGTTGTTTTCACTTTTTTTTAATGGCGTAAAACCCACATGGAGAAAAGTACTCAGTGAACATCTAGTTATAATCCTGCAGATGACACACTTTGTAATGTGGCCATCTCAGGTGCCCTCCCAGTCCCTGTTCTGCCCTCCTCCTTATAAGTAACCTCTGCTTTGATTTCTATTGATCTCATTTCATTTTGCCTGTTTTCATATGACACATATATGTAATGACCTGGTATACTTTTTCTGGTGACCAGACTTTTCACGCCATGTTTGTGAGATTCATCCACAGTGTTGTTTTTAAGTTGAGTTTGTTAATTTTCATTGCTCTGTAGTATCCACTCCATCCCTGTATCAGACCCACTGTACTCCAATTCTGACCAATCATGAGTAACTCTGATAGAATGTTCCTGTTCATGGACCTTGAGGAATACTGTTTTTAACCTTATGACTTGTCATGGCATAGTGTACGAGTCCACTGAAATTTAGTACTCAATGTCAAACAGTTTTCCAGAGTGGTTGTACCAGTTCATAGTCTTACTGGCATTGCATGAGAGGACTGGTGCCTCTGTTTCCTTATCAATACTTGGTGTCATCAGGCTTTGTAATTTTAGCTATGCCAATGGGAATATGGTTTGGGTTTTAATTAGAATATCCCTATAACTAAAGAAAGAAATTGAAGCTAGCCTTTTTATTTTTGTCTGGATTTCAGTTCTTCTATTTTCTGATTTTTTTTTTCTGTGTTCATGAATGAAACTAGTTTACAGTTTTCATGTCTTGGAATCCTCTAATTAGAGTTGGTAAAAGAGATCTATATCTACATAATGAGTTGGTCAGTGTTCCCTAAATTTTCTATTTCTGGAAGAATTTAATGTTATTTCTTCTTTAATTTTTTGGTACAGTTTACTGATAAAGTCTGGACTTTTCTTTGTGGAAAAAATTTTAATTATGAATTCAGTTTTTTAAATGGTTACATACTTGTTCATATTTTCTTAGTTATTCATGTATCAATTTCATATGCTTTCCCTTTCTAGGAATTTGTCCATTTTATTTAAATGTTTCCTTTTTCTTTTCTTAACAAAACCTTTTGTAATATGTGTGAAGTGTTTGCTATGTCTTCTTTTATATTCCTGTTTTTCTCTTTGTGTTATAATCCGACACTATTTTACTTATTATGATATTCAAATTGTTTTAGTTTTAGTCATTAGGAGGAGTAATTTTTAAATATCTCTTTTCCTGGTTAGATTATAAACTCCATGAGGATGGATATGATGTCTCTTTTATCCCAAAAGATTAGCAAAGAGCCTGGCTAGAAACCAATATTTATTTCTCACAAAAATTCAATTCATGAATGATGAATGAATGGAATCTGTAAAGATGAGAAAATACAATTAGGTTAATGGTATTTTCTCATATTTGCTTGATGATTCTTGAGTTATCTTTATTTTCAAAGTGTTTGGTTATTTTTCATCTCCACAGAGTCTCCAGACTGCTCCAGACCTGGTGGGAAACAGGTGATACCAAAGTAAATTTAAAGCATATTTCTGTATTGTCATACTATATGTGTTTAAAAAGATGAGATCATTGTTACCTTTGGTATCTGTCTTATTCCAGATTTTTATTTGTGATTCTTCATCACCCAGCCATTCCCTCAACCTTTATATTAACCTATTCTCTATTGATTCAAACCCAAGCATAGTTGTGGTGATCTTGGAGTTTTTCCATTGATGACCACCAAGATTTTATAACTTCTAGTTTTACTTCAGGGGCCAGTGTGACCAAATCAAAACCTAGGAGAAAGAGCTGAGAAGATTTTTGTTCAGAGGACTACTTACGTGTATGGGATCTATGTATCGACAGAGTTACAGTGTTGACTGAGGAAGAGTGATAACTTATTATAATATTCTGCCATTTTCATTCTGGAGAAGAGCATAGCATTCTCATGTTCAAATTTGGGAACTTCTCACTGTTATTCACCATCAAGTACAAATCTCACAAATCAAAGAACCATTTTATTTTATTTTATTTTATTTTATTTTAAGATTTTATTTATTTATCAGAGAGAGAGGGCAAGAGAACAAGCACAGGCAGACAGAATGGCAGGCAGAGGCAGAGGGAGAAGCAGGCTCCCTGCGGAGCAAGGAGCCCGATGCGGGACTTGATCCCAGGACGCTGGGATCATGATCTGAGCCGAAGGCAGCTGCTTCACCAACTGAGCCACCCAGGCGTCCCCAAAGAACCATTTATAAATGTCCTATTTGTATATGCTATTTCTGGGAAACACCAGAGATATTATTATTTTAGGAAACTGTGGGTTGACCTTGAAAAACTTACATTAGCAAGGGAAAAAACACATTTTAAAGGGTGACACATCTAACAAGGAGCTCACCAAAGCAAGAGAAAGTGTGTAGGTGTTCAATAGTAACAACCTAATGGAACCACATTGTACTTCATGAATGAGGGCAATTCACAAAGTTCCCACGAGTAAGACCTATGTAGAAACATAATTGTCTAGTAGCTTTCTTTATCATTCATTCTATCAACATTTTATGAGTCCTGACTAAATACCAGGTTGGATCCTGCTTTCTGTGAAAATTAAAATGAGTAAGAGTTACAGTCCCTTCCAGTGTATAGCTCAGTTTATTGGGGGAGACTTCAGCACTTATAGGTGTATTACTCATTTTATTTATTCTAGAACTAATGAATTATAGGTAACATCAACTTTGAGAATAAAATTGTATCACCTACATAAGTATCTTCTTGAATTTAATAAACCAATTATAAGGAGGACTACGAGGATATATGTCAGAAATTTAATCAAGGTAATCTCTATGTATTGCTAATTGGTAGTACTTTTATAAATGCTCATTGTTTTCTAAAACAAGTATGTTATTTCTTTAAACTAGAGAATCAAAAAACAATCATTGATTTTAAGCTACTATAATTTGCAAGGATTCTTTTTATGTTTCCTTGGGTATCTGTGCTTGACCAGTTATGGAGTTTTCTGTCTCTTAGTATTAAATTAAAATTAATTTCTTTGAAAAAATATTAAAATGCAGAAGCAGAAGGAGCTTTCATGAGAGCATTAGATAGCCTATGTGAGAATTTCTCAAGGTATGAGTTGACAAACTTTCTATAACAAGGTTCAGATATTAAATATTTCAGGCTTTGTAGTCCGTACAATCTTCTGTCACTATTAAACTTTGCTTTTTAACAGGAAAACAATAAACAATATGTAAACCAATGAGTGTGTCTGTATTCCAATAATACTTGGAAAACTGGGCAGAGGGTTAAATTTGCCATGGTCTCCTTTACCCCTGATATACAGCATTCGTTTATATTGCAAAGACCTGGTTCTCATACCTCCCAGAATCAGACTTCCGAGATAAAGCCATATTATTATTGCCATATTATTACCATGTCCTCTTTTTACTCAAGTTTGGGAACTTTCCTTTCCTTTCCATTTCCATTCCCATCAGAATGAATACCTGAAGCTGGAATTTGTCTCTAAAACAGTATCCCTGAGGGATTTCCAGTTAGCTTGACTACTCTGAAGTTTGTAGATCATATGCTTATCAGGTGGAAACTCTATGTCCAATAATTGACAGAGAAAGTATGTAGGCAAAATTTCTATTGAGTCAAAGTCTAAAAATGGAAACCTGAAGAGAGTAAGGACCTTTTCTCCCCTGTTTACTACTGTATTTCCAGCTACTGACAATAGAATAGGGTAGGTTTCTGGCATAGGGTAGGTATTTTGATAAATATTTGCAAATGAACTGAATGTGCTTTCGGCATAAAATGTTGCCCTACCTCTAGGTGGCCTGACCATCCCTGTGTTTGATATCCAGGTAATTGTGTCTTGGCCACAAGCTTTCCTGCTTTTACATTGTATCTTTTGTGTTTTACCCAGTGTTCCATTGCTTTCGAGTAATTTGGGGGTTATGTATCCTGCCCTCAAGTCTGTTGTTGTTCAGATGCAGGATGACATTTATAAACATTGATCATGATATTTGCTAAAAATTTTTCTGCTCTCAGCAACTTCTGAAATCAATAGAGCCAACTAACCAAGTATCTATCGGGAAAATGAATTAGGTGGGAACTCCACAACAGGGCTCTCTGTACCCTCTCTCTGGAATGCCATCCAACTAGAACTCAGTTCCTAACCTTTTTCTACCTCTTTGCTGAGGTTTCAAATTCCTGGAGACAGACTGAGATTTGTTCAGCTAAAATCAGGTGCCTGCTGTTTAGTTTCATTACTTGGTCCCTGGGTTGGGGGTCCTGTTAGGTATCCACCCCATGGAAAGAAAATCAAACACTATTACCTGAAGGTTGTGGGAGTGGGATAAAGAGATGCTAGAAAGACTCAAGTAGTTTAGACATGCTAATTCAGGTGCCTTTTAAAAATAACCTGTAAGTGACTGTTTGGATTCTGGTTTTCTGAAGCCCACTGCCATGTTTTACATTCTAGTACTAAGACAAACCAAGCTGAGACCTCTAATGGGTCCATGACCAAACTTCTCTCTGTACCGCCGCTCTGCTGTGGATGCTGTTCCGTAATTGCTTTGAACTTCCTCTAGACCTGAAGATTTGATTTGAAGCCCTGATTTCACTGCCTTTTGCTGGAAGATTTGATTTTCAGTCCTGTTTTTGCTTTTAGATTATATTTATTTATATTATCTATCCCTGCCTACTTCCAAGAAAAGATTGTTACTGGCAGTTTTCAAATCAAATTCCACAGTAAGAAATGGCACAGATCATATTCAGACAGCTTCCTCTAATCTAGTCACCTCTAGTTTTGTCCCCGATTAGCTGCCACCCAGACAGGCACTGCCCCAGCATGGTCCAGGACATGCTCTGCAGCATGAAGGCTCTTAGAATGGAGTTCCTTCCCACTTAAAGGCCCATCCCTGTGCCCATGCCCAACCCTCCAAACTGTGTCTGAGTTCCATTGTGGCACTCTGCAAGGATTGACAGATGCTCTTCAAGGATTGCTCCTCCCTCCAAGAGCATCTTCTTCTCTCTTGCCACTCCTTTCTGGACTGTAGTTCCACTGGCAGAGATCTGTTCCCTTTGCCTAGAATGTGCCTTTCCCACATGTTCACAACGCTTGTTTCTTCATTTTGGGAAGCAGAGGGAATCCCAGCTCAAGAGAGATGCCTGCTCTATCACTCTTTCTAAATGGTCCCTGCCTCCCAAGTTACTCTGTAACCCATTACCCTGTATTTTGTTTCAATGTTAACAGTAATCACTATTCCGAATCCTACTTCTTTGTGGACCTGTTTATTGTTTAGAATAAAGAATATAAGCTCCATGAGAGTATAGACTTTGTCTCCAACCTATCCCAGATGTTGAGAGCAGTGCCTGGGGTACTTTCTGGGTACTCATTAAACAAATGCATAACTTCAGGCCACTTTGAAATTTCCAAACCATCCTTGATGCACAGCCATTCATATGCACAGGAATCTAGACAGATGTGAGGTATATCAAAGCCAGTGAGAAAGAAGTTAAGCAGTCAGTGTCTTTTGAGTTATGGGGAGCTAAGGTCACCGGACTGGCTGAATCTCTGGTCCCAGAAACAAATACCCATTTAAAGAAGGGTATTGGGGGGGAATTGGTTACTGCTTTTATACTTTTATACTTGTGCTCTTGGGTCACCCTTTCTCATGATCTCTGCCAGCTCTTTGTTTGCAGAGCTCAGCAGATTATGTTACTAGGCTGAGAGGAGACAACATGCAGTGATGATGTTAGAACCTTACTTAGCGCAAGGCATGCATACCTCTGACGTTAACTCAGGCTATTTATTTTTGCTTCATCCTTTTATAAGACCCAACCAATTCCATTTTCTGCCCAATTGGCAGGACTGTATACACATCAGTCTGACATATCTCTACAGGACAGTAGTTCTTCTCTACTCATCTGTGTACTCGCAGCCCATGTGCCCACGTGCACAGCCCTAGGTCCAAAACATGCTGCACGTTCAGTGGCGTAAGCAACTAAAACGACTTCTGACCTTATGAGGAGGAGTTGATTTGGAAAATTCTGGGGCAAGTGTGGCAACAAAAGGTGTGTCCAGTTTTCTCTGGCAACCTTGACTTCCCTCCTACAAAAGTTCTCCTTGGACAGCATGTGTAATTACTCACAGCTATTGCAATAGATAATTGGTTTACTTCTCATTGATTAGAGTTTTGTTATAATATTTTCCTTAGAGCTTCGTGCTGATGGATCAACCTGCAGGTGAAATTATTTTAAATAGTTCTAAATGGTGTTTAGATACTTCGAAAATCTTTGATCTCCTTGGGTAGACAGAGTCTAAGAGGGATCTTATACTGTATCAGCCCTGCGGTAAATAACATAGAATAAATGAGAATGTTCCTGTGTGAATTTATGCTGTTCCACACACATCAGTTAAAATGCAGAAATAAAATAAAATAACTAAGCTCTTAACTCTCACACCCTCATGCTTCTCGGCTTCTTATCCTGTGTTATTTTAGGCCGCCTCAGAAGACATTGAGGAAGGGGATGGCATCCCAGTATTTGCCTGGGGAAGGTTATTTCTGTCTTTCTGTCTGACACTGAGATATTGAGCCTTGGTAATATCTCCCAGCTTTTTTGTGGATGCATGTATGGAAACATTCTGTGTAAGTTAAATTAAATTTCGAAACAGCAACATATTGGGGCACAGTGATATAAATTGGTGAATCTGCATGTAAGGTATGTGAAGTTCTTTGCATTATTCCTATACCTTTTCTGTAAGCTTTACGTGATCTAAATAACGTGTTGAGCAAAATATCAGCAACATTCGAGGCGGGAGTTGTGCTTTCTCATTGCAGGTTGCCCCCTTAGGTGCCCCTGCAGCATCTGTGTTTCTCTGGGAAACTTTAGCTACAGTCATCTCTGGGGAAGGTTCTGCTTAGCTGATGAAATCAGAGACCTAGGGAAACGAAATTTGGAGAAATAAAGGTTGCATCTAATTTTTAGAATGTATTAAAATGAGACTGAGGAAGTAAAATTTTATAACCATAGAATTTTAATATATTCCTTTATTTGTACACATTTTATTGTCTTTGAACTATAGTTTTTCCTTTGGGGCAGGAGGCAGTTCATCGCCAAACTTTAATAAACCTTTACATTCTCACATAATTTAAAAGCAAGTGTGAAATAAATAAAGATTATTTTGTATGTTTACCTTGAGCTGAAATTCATATTCTCTAGTTTCAGGATATTAGAGAACTACTTCTTAATAAAAGAAACACTAGGAACCTGAAAGTCAGAGATGCAAAAACAGTGATACTTAACATGATTCACGGCAAGAATCTGGAATGCTTGGAGGAAGAAAAATGATTGAAAATGCTATGAGTCTGATGGAGAAAGGAGGGGAGGTAGAGACCAGGAAGGAAATGAAGGAGGAAGAAGAGGAGAGAGAAAGTGGGGGAGAGGGAAGGACAAAAAGACAGGGAGGGAGAAAAGAAAGAAAGGTTAAAAAGGAAGGAAGGAAGGGCCAACAGAAAGAGTCTATAAAGACACAGTGTGCAAATATTGCTGTCTTCACCTCATGGGAAGTATATAATGTAATTGAAAGGCAGTCAAATGAGTGTTAGTAGAATTTTAAAATAGCGTTCATCATGTGATATGAATTTACCCCGTGGGATTTGTGGACGCTGAGGCTGCAGACAAGGACAGGTTCAATGTCAAGATCAGGTAGAGCCTCTCGCCCCAAAAACTCGGAAGGATCCTGCTCTGGTTAATGGCCAGGCCTCGATCTTCCTGCAAGGAAGCTGCTTCCTTAATAGCAAATCTCTGAAAATGGACCAAGAGCCCTTTCCTCTTCTGGTGACTGCCCCTGAATGCACACAAGTGTCATATCACCAAATGTTCTGCTTCTAGAAGGAGTATAGAATGGTTCTGTCTGTGGAATGAGTGAGTTAAATTCTCTGAGTCATATTTTTGTGGAGATGGAAGAGTTGATTTTCCAGAGAATGCCAAGCTTCTTCAAAGCAAGGCTCTGGATAAATATTTTTAGTTACCATCCCCTCCATCCCTGGAGTTAACGTACTATCATTATCAGAAATTTTTGGTATTATTTCAGTAAAAGTTTCGTTCTGTAGCTCCTCATAATGCAAAGGTGGCAATTGGACATTAAATCAATGCTTTAGCTGTCAGCATGGTGATGCTTTTTTTTTCTTCTAATTTTACTAACGCTCCAGCCAGTCACCATGCCTCCCCAGTCCATGCAGCTGCGTAATTATACATCAGATCTCCAAAATGAATTAGTTTATTTTTAAAACAGCTAATTGCCTTAGTGGAGTCATGTTTTACCAGAAGCACAAAAGGGCTTTGTTCATTGCAGGGAAATTTTCTTCTGGAATGACTGTGTTAGGCTCTAGCTTCTGTAATGTCAGTCATAAACAACAAAATATCAGCAAAATCCACCAAGATCACTAGTATTCTGGAGCGTCCCATTGCGATTTCAGCATTATTTCCTCGGCATGTAGCTCTATGTGACCTTAAAATTAAAATGCCCTATTGAGGAATGTCGTATGATACAATGATTTGCAATAGAGTCCTTTTACATGTGGGGTTTTTTGTTTTGTTTTGTTTTTTGTTTTTTTTCCTGTAGCACGGTTTAGGTCTTGTCTCTTGAAACTCAACTATGTATTTATAAGACAAACCTCCCATTGCGTGTTTGGTCTCCGTTATGGGTAACAGGCCAGTTCTTTGAAATAAAGAATTTTCTCTATTACAGCCCCAATTTGAACTTCTTAATTTTGAGTTTGGATGCTGTTGAATTTTAAATAGAAAGAGCAGGTATTACCTTTAAATTTTGTCACTCTGCAGGGGTAATGTTTATAGAAAACCCTAATTAAAGATTTTTTGGTATAGGTAGCTGTATTAACTGCAAGGGTCTGTCACCAAGTCCCCACAGGATGACATCACTTTGACAGATTCACATCAGCAATGCCCGCAAAGACAAATGGATTCAACCAGAATGTCAAATGAATAGTCTCAATGAAAAGTATTTCTCCAGGGGACAAGACCCTCATGACCTCTGACCAGCAAATTCTGGGAAACCAGATTATAATTAGAAGGATGATGGCAGAATGTTGACTGAAACCCATGCTTGTTAGTTATACGGTTTGAATGTTTAATAACATGACTGCATGGGTCTGCCCCTGTGGAGCACAGATGTGGCAAGACCACCACGGCGAGCCTCGGATCTGTCCCCAAAACCAGTATGACAGGCTCTGGACTTTGTTATAATTCCCCAAAAAGGCAAATTTAACTCCTTACACTTTTGTGTTTAAAGTATTAGTGTTTCGGACTGCTATAGAGTAAGAGAGGAGAGCCCAACAAATACCACACAGTAAAACTTCATTTAAAAAACTCCACTTAAATATTTTACTTCTTCCCCAGTATTCCTTCCTAGCAGCCAATAACATTCTCTCTCTCTCTCTCTTTCTCTTGTTCTTTGTTTTTTTTCATTCTTTGTCCACACAGTGCTAGGATATATTGTATTGTTCTGAACAATGAAACTCTGGCTCCAGTTTTGTATTCCCACCAAGAAAAGCAAAGCCTGCAGTTAGCTAAACCCTTTTTTTTTTGTTTCCAAAGCTTTGCTATTTAAGTTTGCCACCTGGAGATCTCATCTACCATGCCAAATCGGTTTTCAAATAGTCACCTAATCATTCCTAGGGAAACATTCTGCTGCTAAGAAAAATAGGATTTCCTATGCCTAATGACAGGAATTTTCCAGGGCTTGGGCCTGAACACCCTGGCCCCGGAGCACGGCTTAGGTAGGTGCGAACCCTGCTCACCACTGAGCTCCATGCTTTCTCTGACTCCAGAGAGAAAAGAAACATCCCTTCTGATCTTTCATTCAGTAGTTTCAAGTCATTGGTTACATTGCAGTCAGTTCTGAACTAACATAATATCTTAGTTGAGTTCCCCAAGAACTTGAATGTGAGGGGGATAATTACAGCCTCAGAGAACTGAGCTGACCCCCATGAACTTAGCTTAGAGTTTAACAGTTGACCGTAGGTGTGGCTAAAAGCTGTCCAAGGAAGCCCAATAGCCACTGTGTCAAATTTTCTAAACCAAAGCTAGCAGAGGAATTAATTCATTTCTGTATAAGCAAGCAAACAAATACTCCATATTTATTTCTTTCAGGAATTTGAAGACTACGTATGCAAAGCATGATTGAGATGGGGTCTTTGTTAAGGTCCAATTATGTGCATATGGAGAAGTATTTCTCTCCTGGTAAAATGCATGTGTGTAATTGAAGAGTTTAAGATAGTCTCAAAACTCATTTCTGGTCACACTGACTAGTATTCGTGAATCTTCGAAAATAAACTGGTGAGGGTCTTATCACTTCACAGATTACAAAAGTGTGATTTTCTGAATTTAATGTTATGTTGGTTTTTTAATATTTGCATTTTTCTTAAATTATATTGATCCTCAAACATTCATGAAAATCAACAAAACTTTAGAGTAACTAAGTTTTCCTTGTTCTCTTAATACCCATCTACTGAGCATAACTACCTTTTGCCCTTTCTGCCAGTGGTCTGTTTATTCAGATATTTTAAATAACAGTTTCAGTAGTTTTCATTTTGTTAAGTTAAAAATATGTTTGCCTATCATGACTCTTTCTGCATTTAACGGTTCTTGCTTTTGAAACTAGAGACAAAAATCAGTCCATACTTTAATTACCTGAGGGCTATCAACAGACATGAAGCTTTTCTTAAAGTAGTAATCATCTTTGAAAAAGAAACTGTACTTTTAAGTGCAATTTATGCATTTACTAATTCTATGCTGTGCTTTCAAGATGATGGGCTGCACATTAGCTCTTTCCTTTTATGTTTCATTACTTAATTTGGAAATCAACTTTTATTTCAGGTGCCATAGTAATTTCTCATTGTTGATAGCAGAATTACAATGAGAAAATCTTGAAAAGAATACATTTAGTTTAAATTAAGCCAAAAAAGAAAAAAAGAGAAAGGTAAGCTTAGCCAAGATTCCACTTAGGATTTTATGAATATTTAGTTGCCTTAGAAAACACAAAGTGTTGCCACTTCAAATGGTAATTTCTTCAGAAACTCTAGCCTGCATTAAATGAAATGTTTGTGACAAAATAAACTTACACTGTCAATGTGTAAGAGTTCTTATTTTTCAACAGTCTTATTAATATTTGGTATTATTAGATTCAGTTTTTACCTGTCCTCTGGATATATAACTGTACCTTGTTAGGGATTAATTTTTTATTTCCTGGTTATTAGTAATCTTAAACATGTTTTATATATAGATTGCACATTAACATTTCCTTTTTAGTGAATGCCTATTTTTATCTCTTGTCTACTTTGTTATTGGTAGTATCTTATCTAACTGCTTTGTAAATATTATTATTATATTCTGAATACTAATCATTGGCTGATTAAATGCACTGTAAAAGTTTTCTCTCAATGTATCATTAACTTTTTTTCTTTTTTAATGGCTTATTTGCACAACACTTATATTCTTATGTCCTATATATCCATTTTTTTTTTGTAACGATTTGTGTTTTTCTGTGTCTTATTGAACAATTTCTATCCCAATCTGGGGATTTGAACATACTCCTTTACATTTTTTTCCTCATTTTTTTTAAGTTTGCAATTTGTATATAGATCATCAATTTACTTGGAGTTAATTTGTGCGTGTGTTTATGTGTGTATTGTTTAATATAAAGATCTAATATCTAGGCCTGTGGTAATTTAACATAGAGAACCAATTATCTTAGCCCTATTTACTAAAGATCTCCACTTCTCTGGGGTCCTAGAACTGCCATAAGTAAAGTTTCCATACATAAGTGTGCCTACTCTTTGTTGCTCTATTCTGTTAACTTGCAGATTAATTTATATCTCAACAAATGATGCTTCTCTTTATAATAGCTTACCAGATATGTCTCGAAGGACAGAAAGGCCCATGTTCCCATTCTGATCTCCTTCAAAATTGCTATGACTTTCCTTGGAGCTTTGCTATACCATACAAACTATAGAATTTGCTTATGGAGTGAAGAAGGATATTAATATTAAATATTGATTTTTTTATACCCTTGGACACAATTTATCTCAATATTAAATTCCCTTTTGTCTTTTATTTATGATTTCTTTTTAAAAATAATATTTATTTATTTATGTATTTTTAGAGAGAGCTGGAGGATGGGGGAGAGGAAATCTTAAGCAGGCTCCACACCCAGTGCATTAGCCTGTTGCTGGGCTCAGTGGCACACCCATGAGATCATGACCTGAGCCAATATCAAGAGTCAGGTGCTTAATCAACTCAGCCAATCAGATGCCCCCTTCATCTATGATTTCTTAAATGGGGTGCACTTTATCTAGTTTAACCATCACTCAAGGCTTTCATTAACATTGTTAACATTTTAATATCATGTAAGATGCCAATAGCTTATTATATAATATTGAGGTGTATAAGAAAGCTTATTTATGCCAATCCTCACTTATACTAGATTACAAGTCTTGGAGAAGTTTTAATTCTGCTAATTTATTGTTATAAATCTTCATACTATTAATGAAGATTTTCCTTATCCTTAATTTTATGAATCAACCTCTGACTTCTTTACAATTATGAACTGCCTGTTTCTAGGAACACACTTTCCTTCATTCTATTTTTTTCTTTTGATCTGTTGCTGACCAATTTGTTTCCATTTTGTTTAAGATGAAGGTAAGCAGTATCGAGGGTTTAAGACATAATAATTAGGTACTATTTTACTGATCAACTACTGTTTACAAATGCAACACCTCTATTAGGGGTAGGTGACAATAGCCAACATGTATAAAACTGAGAATAACTTGCCCCAGGTTTTAAAGCTGGAATGCCCTATAGTCGTGGGCTTCTCCCTGTACCATTCTGCCTCTAAGATAACAAGAGGTTACCACTGAAATTCAATCAGGGACCTTGTAAAATATTCTAAAGCCAGACAAGCTGATCCTGAAGAGGAGTCAGTGCCTTTCCCCGTCCTATGGGCCATGGGCTTCCTGATTTGCTAGACAGTTCCTAGGAAGGATGGGGGAGTAGGAAGAAATAGAGGCATCCGAGGGCTAGATCTGGAGGAGTCTGTCTGAGGCGCTTGTGGTCGACTGAGGAAAGCACCTTCTGTGTGTCAGAGCCATGGACTGAATGAGAGAAAGGAAGGGAGCTTTGCGGTGGTCAAGCTTTAAGATGGTTCCGTAACAACTCATGCTCCTGTAACAAACATGAAATCAAACACGATTGGTAAATAGGGGATAATAAAAATGGAAAGTGGATGCTGGTTCATGTGTGATTTTTTTTTTCCCTAGTGTAGGAAACCAGAGGAGTAGAAATATGGTAACTGTGAATTAAAAAAGGAAAGGAAAAAGCTACATTGCCTACAGGGGCCATACTGACTGAACTTAAGAAATTAAAAACCAGTGCCTCTCTGCAGTCTGTCTGTCCCTCACCACCAGTGCACATGCCCAGCCTTGTTTGGCTATCATTGGCTCATGGCAAAATGCTCTTCCTCCAAGGCCCCCCTGAAATGCAGCCCTTGCCCCAGGGCGTCCCCTGTCTCAGCATGGGCTCACCCCCCACCACTCCTCCACAAGAGTCTGTGTTGTCTCCTGCATTTATCCATCCACCTTGATAGCCTCTGGCCAAGCTGAACTGTAGCTTTTGGTTTTGGGGGTCAGGGTGCGAGGTATCCAACTTATTTCCTCAACTAATAATTATAAATGTTAATAATAATATTAGATGATGATCATGGTGTTGATGAAGATGGTAAGCTACAAACTAACATAGTTTTTTTTTTTATTCTTTTTTTATTTATTTTTTTTTACTAACACAGGTTTTGAGCAAAGCTGATAACCCTATCGCCCCATAAGGTTGTTATCTAGACAGTGTATTAACAGAATACAAATTTTCTCTGGAATGTAATTATCATGTTATAGCTGACATGCTATGGCACACAGTGGAGTGGCCTGTCATTTCATTCATGGAATTTAAAAAGTATAAATAAAGGACTTCACTTACTTTGTTACTACTTGGATATTATTTTGGTTGGTGACTCAAATGTGTGTTCTTTTTTTTTTTTTTTTTTTAAGATTTATTTATTTATTTGACAGAGAGAGATTACAAGTAGACAGAGAGGCAGGCAGAGAGAGAGGAGGAAGCAGGCTCCCTGCTGAGCAGAGAGCCCAATGTGGGACTTGATCCCAGGACCCTGAGATCATGACCTGAGCCGAAGGCAGCGGCTTAACCCACTGAGCCACCCAGGCGCCCCTCAAATGTGTGTTCTTAACCAAACTCTGCTGTGAACTCCTGAATGCTATGGTGTGAATTTATAAGGTTATACTTGGCTCTGTTTACTCTGAGGAGCAGATTTTCTGTGCCTAGTAGTCAGGTTTTACCTCAGCATCCTTGAAAAAACCTAAAAAAGTGCTTTTAAATTCAGGGCTTTAGGAAGATCATAAAATGATTTAATGTGTGTTAATAAACCATACAATGATTTATCTTACTATGGAAGTAGGCAGGATTATATTTGACAAATGCAGGCTCCTTATGGGAATCTTTAGTTCCTATCTCACCTTTACCACGTGGCTCTGAGTCCAGCCTAGATTTCTTGTCTTTCATGGCCTGAACACAGGACTGTCTATTCTGAGGGGCCCCGTTATGGCCTGATGATTTTTGTCTGGTTGTTAACTTCCTCATGTCAAGACCGTGCTACTATTTGCAGAAAAATGATTAGTCTGTGTGTCTGTAATTGCCCGTGGGTCACTTTCAGTGCCAAGTCTTCACCACTACCATTTTTATATTTTTATTTTTTTTTACTGCTACCATTTTTAAAGGGAGATAGTTAGTTTTTCTCCAGTATGTTCATCAAATGCCTGTTGTAAATTGTGTATTCCCAAGGCATGAGCAGGTAGCCAAGAGCCTCTTTAGTTCTGATCCTGCTCTCCATTTCCTCTGTAAAGCTGGAGCAACAGAAATGATCAGATTCTGTTCTTTCTGGCAAGAAGAAGAGGAGTCTGAACTGGAAGGAGCAGAACCGTGGCCCCTGACACTCTCTGACGGACGCCAGCATACGTCTTACACTGTTACAGGGTGTCTCTTGTTGCCACCTTCCAGGGTTATCTTTTTAACTATGTTCCCCTGTCTGGATATTGTTTTGATTTCTGTTGTCTTGCAGCACAAAATACGTGAGATGATATTCTGCTCTTTCACTATTAGAAACTGATGTGACTAAAGTATAAAAAATAGTATTAGAGGATTAAAAACAAGAATTACAAAGGAATGTCTTTCTTCCAGAATACGCCTTCATAATTATGGGGGAATAGTATTCCTTCCTAATTCATGTTGAGCCCTTATTTATTTTATCTTATTTTTTCTGGAGAAGTAGGGCATCTTTTTGAGGACACAGTGCTTGATTTCAAACACATGTCTATTCTGGGGCCACAAGATCATGGTGTTTGAGAGTGAACATTAACAGCCGGGTGTTCCTGGCCCTACAGTTCCCAGACTGTCCCTTACCCACTGCCACACTAGTCCTGCTCACTTTGCCTGAACACCCAACCCCCTTCTTCCCAAGAACCCTATGAAAGGACCAGTATTTGTCAAGGGAAACAATATTTGTTGTATAAACATAGGAAACTCTTATAATTAAAAGCAGAACAAAGGCTAATCTATTTTTTTAAAGAAATTGGTCAGATGGATTACTTTTGCTACTGCTACAGTTTTCCCAGTAAGAACTTTAGTCAGAGAAAAAGACACTGAATTATGTATTTCATAGATGCTACAAAGAAAGATGAAAGAAGTGTAGGGTGGAAGCATGAGCATTAATGGTTCAGGAATACATGCTTAGGTTTGGGGCAAGAAGAAAACTGATTTTTAATTTGTATTCAAGTAAACAAAGGCATCAGAGGATGGTGTGTGAATGCCTGTCTCTAAGAACAGACAGTGATTGCTGAAATGAGAGAGAGTTCAGCAACTAGACATTTTAAAGATTTTATTTAATTAATTTAATTTTTTAAAAAGATTTTATTTATTTATTTGACAGACAGAGATCACAAGTAGGCAGAGAGGCAGGCAGAGAGAGAGAGGGAAGCAGGCTCCCTGCTGAGCAGAGAGCCCGATGCGGGACTCCATCCCAGGACCCA
>NC_081560.1:56163244-56191473 GCF_022355385.1 Mustela nigripes | reverse complement strand
GAGAGGGAAGCAGGCTCCCTGCTGAGCAGAGAGCCCGATGCGGGACTCCATCCCAGGACCCTGAGAGCATGACCTGAGCTGAAGGAAGTCGCTTAACCCATTGAGCCACCCAGGTGCCCCAAAATTTTATTTATTAATTATTTGAGAGAAAGAGAGAGAAAGTGATTGAGTGGGGGGAGGAGCAGAGAGAGAGGGACAAGCAGACTTGGCACTGAGCATAGAGCCTGATGCCAGGCTTGATCTTATGACCCTTAGATGGTGACCTGAACCAAAAGCAAGAGTCAAACCATCAATCAACAGAGCCACCCAAGCTCCCCTAAGCAATGACACATTTTAAAAAGCATTGAGATACAGTTGGGCTACAGTAGTCCTCAACAGCCTAATGAAAAAATGAGGCAAGGTAAAAAACAAAACAAATCACAAGAAAAATGAACCCAAAAAGGAGATCTGTTTGATAGTGATGTGTTTTCATTTATGGATTGTGTCAGTTGACCTCATTATTGTGAGCGTAGGACAATCTGGGGAAGAGTGGGCTTGGAGTGAAGAGTGGGCAGGGTATCCACTGTGCCTTCTCATCCAGGTCACCAGTTGTTAAGAAGTTTTATTCTGGAAAGTCCAAATTGCTCCTGAATGTACATAGTAATTCCTGGAGGAGGTTTTGTTTTTTTTTAATAGCCATTTAAAATTATTTACAAATCAGTTTCTTCCTGTCTTTTCTGTCTGAGTTCCTAAGAACGATGCTACATTGGTAATTATGTTGAAGTTCCAAGTTAATAGATTTTGTTATTACAGAAACTGATCAGATATCATGACTGCATGTACATTATACTCAATGGCACAGCTTCATAATTTTGAGTACCATTTTAATCTTGCTGCTTCTTATCAACTGATTTGAACCATACACCTTGGGATGTCTGACAGGCAGTGTACTCTATGTTTAATGATTCAAACATTCTTGTGATGTTATGATAATCCACAATTTATATGACAGTAGTGAAAAGACTACTTTAGGTTCACTCTAATGACCGGATATTAAAAATATAACTAATCTTATACCATGAGACACAAAGCTAGCCATGTTAGCATCGACCTTGATAATAAGTATGGGTTCTTATTTCTTATCTCTCATATTGGCTTACAATTTTTTTTTTTTAAATTGGGATGCTCTGTGTATGATTGATCCCATTTCAAGTGAAGTAGATTTGACCCTTGAACAACATGTGAGTTAGGGTACCAGCCACCCCTGCAGTCAGAAATCCACATAGAACTCTTTACTCCCCCAAAACATAACTACTAATAGCCTACTATTGACTAGAAGTCCTACTGATAACATAAAGTTGATTAAAACATATTTTATGTTTTAGGTAACATATTGTATGTTTTATATATATTATATGCTGTAGTCTTACAGTCAAGCAAGCTAATTTACTATGCTATTGAAAAATCATAAGGAAGAGAAAACAAATTTATAATACTGTATTTATCAGAACAAATTCATGTATGAGTGAACCCGTGCAGTTCAAACCAATGTTGTCCAAGGGACAACTACATATTTTAAATAAAATGAAAAGCCTCAGAGTTTTAAATGTCCTTGACTACTAGTGTTTTCTCCCTTACTTTTACTGGGAACAGCATTAACCTATACTTGAAAATTTCTTAATTGTTTAGCCTTCAGAATATTAATTACTCCTAGACTCCAGTTTCCTTTAACTAGGGTTGGCCTCCATCAAGTCAATACATAATTATTCATTATTTAAATAATTAAAAAGTAGTAAATTTTCATCCAAGTAAAGTCTTGTATTTAAAATAAGTGAATTTGGGGCACCTGGGTGGCTCAGTGGGTTAAGCCTCTGCCTTTAGCTCAGGTCATGATCCCTGGGTCCTGGGATCGAGGCCCACATCGGGATCTCTGCTCAGCTGGGAGCCTGCTTCCCCCCCGCCCCGCCTCTCTGCCTACTTTTGGTCTCTGTCCGTCAAATAAATGAATAAAATCTAAAAAAATAAAATAAGTGAATTTGGCTCTCAAGGGGTCTCTTTTACTTACAGGAAGTACTGTTGAGAATTTCCTTCAGATAGAGCCAAAATAGGAAGACTACAGGCTCCACTTCATTACCAAAAAGCGGGTTGTTACAGTTTCAGGTGAAATAATTAATGTTAGCTTATTGATTTTAAAATAAACAGTCCCTGCCATCTGGAATGAAAACATTAGCTAGGGAGAATGCACTGTGGTCTGGTGATACTCCTAGGTTGTGATCACAAACACAGATGTATGTTGTTGTACCTAGTGAAGGTTCTGTTTTATGTGAGTGTTGCTATTAATCCCTGTTTCCCATATTAAAATACGTGATTTAGGGGTGCCTGCGTGCTTCAGTCAGTTAAACATCTGCCTTCAGCTCAGGTCATGATCCCAGGGTCCTGGCTCCAGCTCCTTGTGGGGCTCCTTGCTCAGCGGGAAGTCTGCTCCTCCCTCTGCTCTGCCTGCCGCTCCCCATGCTTGCATGTTCACGCTCTCTCTCTCTCCGTCAAATAGAAATAAATAAAATCTTTTATAAAATAAAATATCTGGGTTGACCTCAGAAAGTAAGTGTAGCAAATACCCTGACACATACTAATCACGTCTTGCTCATTAATTCCATTTATTTTCCAGTTAGAAATCAATGTCTTGTTGAATATACATGGTTTATCAGCCTGGAGAGGGATGAAAGTTTCCATTCTAATTTTTCTTATCTAACTTGATGTCCTCATTTCTTTCCTCGAGGAAATAACAGAAACTAGTGGCTTTTCTATTCTGTTTTATAATATTATAGCTTATTTTGGGGAATAGGGATTATTTCAGTTCAGAATACTGACATCTAAGTAGGCCCTCGATTATTTGCTTCTTGATGTGCGTATTAATAATACGCTATAAGGGGTGCCTGGGTGGCTCAGCTGGTTAAGCGTCTGATGCTAGATTTAGACTCAGGCAATGATCTCAGGGTTGTGAGATTGTGCCCCCTGGTCAGCTCCATGCTCAGCGGGGAGTCTGCTCTGAGGATTCTCTCTTCCTCTCCCTTTGCCACTCCCCATGCTCCTGTGCTCGCTTTCTCTTTCTCTCTCAAATAAAAATAAATAAACCTTTAAAAAAATAATAATGTGCTATAGTAATAATAACTACAGGGTAATGAGTACCTATTATATTCTTGCCATAGTGGTAGAAATGTATATTCATATTTCTAAATATTAAAGCAACCGTGCAGACGTTAACTTTCTAAAAGTTTTGCTATGTTTATTTTGTAATCATGATTTCTTAGTCTTTATTAATTTGATACGACTTGGGGAAATTAGGACGCCCTTCCCTTTTTTGTTGCATATGTTTGGGGGCGTAGGAGGAACAAAATGTGAGAGAATAGGCAGAGCGTGGAGGGGGCAGAAGGATGAAGTTGAAGAGAAGTGCAGTGAACGTTTCCATGAACCCTTCCATAAGCAGTATCAACCAAGAAAACACAAAGTTCGCAACATGAGTATTTTCTTCTCTCAGGGACTTAGAAAGTATGATAATTCAGGACCATTTTCAGCATATATTAATTATATAGCTTTGTGGTATATATTTCCTATCAGATGTGATGTGTATATTCTTTTTTTCTTATTTCTTAAGCTGCACAGATGACAGTCATGAAGCACTTTTACTACAGTATTCAGCAGATACTAATTTGAGCATATAAACCAATTTTATGTAGCAGAAAGCACTGTTAGCTGCGATGTGAAGCTCCTCCTGTCAAGCAGCAATCCTATCCTATATCCGAGGAAGTACTTGACGGGCATTCCTCCCTCAGCTGGGTTCACAACTCATCTGCAACACTAAACGCAGATAAAATAAAGATCACATCTTGGTTAAAGGTTTGTGCATGAAAGCCCCTTGCAAATAGAGCCAATATTTTGTCCAGATGGTAACTGTAGAGGACGTGTTCTCTTTCAGCCTTTTTCTTCTCCCATTTCTTCTCAAGGTCTTGATCTCAGTGATCTGGTGCTCCGTAAGTGACACCAAGTTTAATATTTTTTTAAGTGAAGGAATTGTGACTAAGGAAGGTTAAGTAACTTATCCAAGCTCTACAGCTTATAACTGACTACTAAGTGACAGAGGGTGGGGTTCCAGTCAAATTCCATCTGAATCCACAGCCCCTTCTCCACTCATGAGTCACACCGTGTAGGGTGTTCTCTGTAGTTGCCTTTCATAAGAAAGGTATTCTACGTTTTTCATGAATTGAGTATAACTTAATATCTGACGCTGAAGTTTCCCTATTTTCCAGTATCTATCTCTCTTTGATTTAGAAAATATGTGAACATAAGTCCCCTCCTTCAAAAGACGTAGACCAGGTAGGAGCCCTTTAAAACTAAAAGGGAATCTTCAAGTCAATGAGAATATAAAGTGGGACTTGTTTGATTAGAGCTTTGATGTTTTCAGAAGAGTCCTGTCATTGTGCCCTGGATCCAGGCTGGCCATCATTAGAAGAGCCTGGAGAGCCTCAAGAGCACAGCAACATTTGTGGACATTTTCAAAACTCCTTTTCAGCAAAAATAGTTTCAGTGTCAAAATGGAAATGTGTTGAATAAATTCTCTATGATCTTGAATGTTTTAATTTCCTGTGTTTAGTCCTAGGAAAATAAAGCATGGTAGAATTTATAATGATACAGATCTTATTATTGGTTAAGATATTGTCCTGAAAAGTATTGTGTGTGATGTCATCATCGTATTTGTCTGACCAGGGTGATGTTGGTATTGGGTGTGTGAGGTAACCTCCCAAGATAGGAAAACGAAGTCCGGAGATAGATTTGGGGGAGGGTGGGTGGTGAGATTGGAATGGCTGATGCCTAAGATGATAGAAACTGTTTGCCTGACACTTACCTGTGCAAAATCAACACATCATGTGTATTTACATAGATTCCCTTATCATATAGAGCACTTACTGTTTGCTAGGCAGAGTGCAGTAGGCATGTAAGTGAATGACGGTTCTCTTCCTGGCTTGCTGATACCTAGCATGGCGAACACACATGGAGCCCAATTGTTGAAATAGCCAATGACTCTTATTATGACAGAAGTTAGGATAGAGTTAGGTCTTCTCATTCATGACTGCTTAGATCAGGGAAGGCTTTGCCAAGGAAGTAACATGGGGCAAATGTTTGAAAGATAAAATAGACTTACTATTATTTTTTTTTTTTTTTTTTTTTTTGCTCTGGAGATGATGAAACAGCAAGGGCCACTATTTTCTTCCGTGAAGTTACCAAACATGAGACTTTTCTTTGGGATGAAAGGGGGAAAATAAAGAGGTATCTGGTATCTGTAAAAGCCATACTTAAAGGATGCAAAGGATGAAAGTAAAAGGATAGAAAAATATCTATCAGACAAATGTTCACGAAAAGAAAATCTGTTACATGAAATAGTCAGTCCTGAAATAGCAAAGATTCCTTCCTTACCCATGGGATGTCTGATAAACTTAGTGGTATGGCTAATTGCAAATGTTTGTACTTTAGTTATACACCATTGCTATAAATATTTTTGATCAGTAAAAAATAAGTGTTGGGCATTTGTTATTTCTTAAATATGGTAGTTGGCATCCAATTAGACCGTTTAAGTCAGAATTTAATCGCAATATCAAAAAAATGTTGTTATTTTCAGTGGCAAGCTTTCTGGCATTCTCTTGATTTAATGTGGTGATAGGTAGTGGTTTGCTATGGTAAATATCAGCTTGACCCTTGTGGCAAGAAATGACATTTCTGGGTTGATTTTTTTTTTTTTTTATGTCTGCTATACTTATTAGCATGTGGAAATCAGTCTTATCCTAGCTCTCAAATACAGTGTTCATCCAGTTGTTATGTATCACTATTGATTTTTGGTGATCAGAATCCCTTTTATTTGTAAGATGATAAATACTAAGGTGTGGCTACATAAGAAGGACACTTACTTTGTGAAATAACATAAAATTAAATTTTTGAGGCATACCAAAGAGTGAAGCTCAGAATGCTAATTTTACTTAACTGGAATTCTTCCAGAATTTTGATTTTCATAGTCCTGTAGCCAAAAATAATGTTTTGTCTTAAAACTAAGATCTCTATCTAGAGTCTCTCTGGTCTCATAAATATCTTCTACATACATGGTTTAGTAAACATAGGTTAGTTTAGTCAAGGTTGGTTTGTATTTCAGAGTCGATGCTGTTAGAAAGAAAATGATGTTTGATTACCAGTGTGAACCATTACCTGCCATTTAAAGCAAAAGCAAGATTTCTGGTTGATGCTTACTGATATTTCCATTCAGGCATATTGGTACATACACTAATATGAAATAGTTTTTCTATGTGAAATAATTTTAGAGTACCATGATACAAAGTGTAAAAAAAAAAAATACTGTTGTAAGTTTCTCAAGTGACTTTTGCAGGGAGAGAAGGTTAAAACTGAAGCTATATTTCTTTCAGAACTGTGAGTCAGAGTGGTATAATCAATGGAATTTACCAATTAAAAATAGAACATATGGACATGAGCCAATGCAATTGATAACCAGACTTTTCTAGAAACTGCCATCACTGCAGTTACTAGATCCAATACTATAAAGTGTAGTACCCACAATGCATTTTTATGTTAATTTCTTTGGACTAATATCTTTAAAATACTACAAAAAAATATATTGAATACTTTGTTTGTTCAGATTATACTAGATGGTGATGACCACATTAAGGAGTCCTGTGAGATCATTTCTGCTACAGTCTGATTCTGACCTGTCTACAAACCAAGAAAAATAAAGACAAAAAATAGATATGCAATTACATTTCACTGATTTCAACAAAATATAATTTTTTCAGACATGCACCTAGCTTTTTAAAATTATAATTTATTATTGATTTGAAGTATATTATTGAAATTTTAATAAGATACTATAGTAGAATGAATAACAATGCAAGGTAGAATGAATAACAGTGCAATATTACATGTAGAATATTATATCATTAATACATTCTCCTCCTGGACGGACTCTTCTAAGTTCTGCATACAGGGACTAATGTGCAACTGGCAAATATTTAGAAAAACAGAACCTAGAACAACATAGCTTTGTGAAGAAGATCAGTGCCCACATCCCTATCATACTAAGTGTATAATGCTGGTCTCGTCTGCCATCACAGAGATCATTTTTGGGATGATCCTCCTTTTTATACCTTGAAAGGCCAGGGTCTTCAGCAGTCTTTTACCTCGTTTAATGATTTTCATTTGGAAAAATTGTTCTCTAGTAATACTGGCTAGTTTAAAATTGGGTCCACAAAAGATACGTTATCCATTTACCTTTAGCCCTCTAATTATTGCTTTGGAAAGGTTGATCTAATCTACTGATTCTCACACTTTGTTGTGTGTCAGAATGAATTGGAGGGCATATAAAGTACAGATTCCTCCTAGGGATTGTGATTTAGTAGATCTGGGATAGGGGCCAATAAAATGCATTTCTACCAAATTCCCAGGTGACCCTGATACTCTGTAGTCCCCTAGAAACAGCGTAAATCACGGATCAACACTTCCCATTTGAAGGGAAAAGTTAGAGAAGAAATTATTATCAATCAAATCAAGGCCACCGATTATTAAGAGTTTTTGTCGATGTTGCTTTGTTTTCATATCAGTCTCCCTGGACTTTCTTTGCTCATGTGTTTTCCCAAACCCGTTAACTGCTCTTGGGTGGAGGCAAGATTTCCTTATCAGAAGACCAGTTGGTAACCAATTAGGTTGTTTCAGTGGAGAGGAATCACTGTAAATTGAATATCCATTGTCTAATAGGAATTGGTGATGTTCCTCCAAGAGATAGAAAATTCAGATAAAGAAGCTCTTTAAATTAGAAATAAAAATTAGTATACTGTACTCTATATTCCCTGTTCTTTGGGAGTCTGCGGGTACCGAGTCTACCGCCTGCAGGCAAACAGGTATAACTGTTGACAGTAGTTTGAGAAACGTGAGGGTGGGAGAAGATGCATCGTGAATGCATCAGGGAACGAGAGAGGAATTACAGGTATTGGTGAATAATTTGTAGCTTTCCTATAAAGTGCAATTAATAGTTTAGGTAAACAAGTTTTAAAGTTTAGTGCATCTAGATTCCAGAATCATAGGATTTGATGCTGCATGAAAAGTCTGCGTCTGATTACAGACGAGCATAGAGTACCTTATTGTTTTAGAATAAATCAGATTACGTGACCTTCTTTGCTTCTTTCCAGTGCGTCTGTAGTCAGCACCTAAGAAAATGTCCTTGTGAGCTAGGGGTCTGAGGATATTTCTGGAAATACCTCGATGCCATATAGATAGTTTTTCTTTTTTAAGATTTTATTCATTTATTAGACAGACAGAGATCACAAGTAGGCAGAGAGGCAGGCACAGAGAGGGGGGAAGCAGGCTCCCTGCCGAGCAGAGAGCCTGATGCTGGACTCGATTCCAGGACCCTGGGATCATGACCTGAGCTGAAGGCAGAGGCTTAACCCACTGAGCCACCCAGGAGCCCCTAGATAGTTTTTTATACATCTTTTTATTTTGCCTATATACCTGCTAATAAGCATCGGAATTGTCATAATCACTTCCAAATGACGTTTTGGTGTCCCTCTCATATGTTTATTACTAGTTTTGCATATTCTGTTTGAAACCACTGAGAAACAATTAGACAGTGGTTTCATTTTTCAACAGTAGATTATATTAAAAATTATTGAATGAGTGTAAAATGAATGTAAAGTGATTTTTAGATCAGCTTCCAACATTTTTACTAAATTGAATTAACGTTTATTATATTGACATTTTTTTAAATGCCTATTTATTCTAGACTGGCATTTGAGTTAGCTTACTATGGTTTTTCTATTATAGAACTTAAAATCTTTCTTTCCAAGTCAGTAAAACTGGTTCTATAAATGCCCAAAAAGAAACTTAGTGACATTTCTTCACAGACATTGTTGAGATGATGTGAGAGGAATTATGCAGTAGTCTTAATATTGAAGTTGTTGGTTAATGGAACCGTAGTAATCAATATACTTGGGGTGATTTTAATGATGCTTATTTTTCCTCTGAGAAACAAGTGATACCTATTTTATGATAAATGTCCCATGTTTTTTCACTTGAAACTAACTTTTCATTGTTAAGAGGTGAAAGAAGACCGCTAATGGAAAAAACAAATAAACAAACACTGAAAAAATGTGGGATGAAATGTAAATAAATCTCAAGTGGAATAACTTGGTCAACATGAAGAAGTCACAATGCATTATTTTATGTGGAACGCCTTTTCCTGGAACGTCTGAGATATAGGATAATTACTAACTCTTTTGGAGTTATTTTATTTTTTATGATGATAAAAGCTGGGAAACTGTTTTTGTCAATTGTGGTTTGAGGATATGATTTAAATTTAAAATGAAAAAGGATGTCTATTATGTCATTAGTGAGATTATGTTATTCCTCTTACATGTTTATCACTAGTTTTGCATATTCTGTTCAAAACCACTCTGAAACATTGGGTGGTTCTATTTTTCATCACTAGATCATGTTAAAATTTATTCTGAATCTCTCTGATCATAATCCCCGAACAGGTTGGAAAGCCTGTTGCATTAGAGACTACCTGCCCCAGACTAAGCAAGTCCCCTTTGTCATAAATTCATTAATGAGTGCTTTCCTAGCCTTAGTAACCTTCAGCACACCTTTTTTTACTTTCTTTGTGTCTAAAATAGGGAGCTCATTTGTCCTAAATGAGTGGATTTCTTCTTACTCTGAGAAGCTGTTGTTCAAAAGAACTCTTGCATATTCCAGTATAAACAAAATAAAAGGAAGGTTGCGGTGGTGGTTTGGGGAAGAATCTCTTTTGGAGAGTGCTGTTGAGTCCGCTCCCAGGTTCCACAGCATCCTGAGGGACAGAGTTTGAACACCATTGTAGCAAATTCTAAGTTTTCCCCAGGTCCAAAATGTGATGCGTAGGTCCATCATCCCTGAGATAAATTGCCAACTCCACAGGATTTCCGTCTCTTGAATTTTATATAATGATTTCTTAACTGAGTCAAAGTTTAGTTATAATATCAATGGAATTAATTTTTCTTTTTTTTGACTGACAGGAACATAGGATTTTCTTGTTTTGACTTAAATCACATGCACTTCGGAATAACTTCTTTTTTAAAAACCTTGTAATTTATCGGTCCGAATATAATCTTGCAAGAGATAGAAGTTAATCTATGAAAGAAGGACAATTCAGTGCCACTTTCTTCAGCCGTGGGTTATCTGCCTAACGACTCAACAGTCTTCCTCCCTTCCACCGGAACCCTATGTCTCCTTGTTCTCTTTCCCCTGCCCCACACTCTGTGGTTGGCCAAGATCCTTCCTTCATCTGATTGTTCTGGGAACCTTGAAACACTCTGCTTTTCCCCTTTCCTTCTCTGTTGCTACGAATATGCCAAGAATGACATTCTCCCTGCTGATCTAGTTTAGAAAAGTGAGAAGAGTTCTCAGAACTAGTGGATTATCAGTTTTGGGTGTGCCCTTGGGAGTGGCTAGACACTCCAACCCAGTTTGTGATACAGAATTTATTTCTCATAGAGAAATGGTGCTATAAGCGTCCACCAGAGACTATATAATGTTTAGCAGTACAGTTCATTTACTCTACAGGTGAATGCCACAATGTTTGTTGGTCTGGGAGCCTATCCTCTATTATAAATGCTATTTCTATAGAAAAGTGGGGTCTGTCTTTCAGGTAGAGGTGAATGCAGAATATTCCTAGCTGGGGACTCAGCATATTTATTGGTTGATCTACAGGTGTATACATTATATTCAGTGGTTCTGCGTCTATCCATGAAACAGCATCCACACTTCCTTTCCTTTTTCTTTTCCATATTGAATTTAGCCTCAGAGGCTGAAATAGAGGGGACATTTTCAGATCTGAGCTATGTTTTCTTTTTAACTTGATAGAAGAGAAACTGGATGCAATAGAATTGAGAGGTGGTTAGGGTTTGTGAAATGGACAATTGCCTTACATAAATAGCAAGTAAAAAATCAAGGGAGTTCTTCATAAACATTTTATTCTGGGGTGTGCTTATTTTCTGAAACTACCTCTACTAAATCTCCTGTCAGTCTTGAAACTCGAAGGCAGAAAAGCTTCTAGTGCTACAGCCAACTGCAGTGTAGCCGGAGAAACAGGCAACAAAAATAGAACACCAGGATTGCTGTGCGTGGGTGAGGCAGAAACCACATTATGAGCAAAAGCTTCCAGTATTATTTTAGAACCAATACAGAGCTCTGCACTTCTCTCCTCTCTCTTCCAAAAACACATACTATAAAAATAAAATGAAATTAAATGTATGTGCATTTGCCCTCTTAGAATTATGATTCTTAATTTTTTTTTTTTTTTTTTTTGCCTGCCTGTCTTTGGAGGCGAATCTCCCGTGTGGAAATACAGTGTGTAAAGCAAGCTTGGAGGGAGGAAAGAGTTAATTGCTTTTAAGGCCCTGCAATAGAGAATTATGGTTTGAAAGATAGAGGCTGGACAGCTGGGTTTGCTGGGGTATTTTTAAATGCATTAATGCAGGCTCCAATCACTTGGCCATGCTTGACCTATTTTTGGCTCAGGCCGACCATTGTTCTATTTCTGTGCCTGTGGGCCCTGCCGTTGTTGATTCATATGCAAATGGATTATCACTAGCTTTCGCCAACTTGAGCTGAGAGAGACCAGAGAGGGGGAAGAGACACACACACACAGATAGAAGGGCGCCGGCCGAAGCCACTTGCAGGACTCAGGGTTCCTGCCACGAAACTCTAGCAGCCTGAAGAACTATAAGCCAGGTTTAATTGGTTTCTTTTTCTCGTGGGTAGAGTTAATATTTTTCTACTTATTCTGACAAAGCAATAACCCCGAAGCACATTCCTGTTTCCCACCTGCTTTTAGTTTCCGGGAGAACCTAAACTCCAGAGAGCCATAGCATCCACTCGGTCCTTTCTGCTCTGTACACAGGTTGGTAACATAGGAAAAGTGTCCAGGTCTTTGAAAGAAGTGTATGTCCACCTTAACAGCAAGGGAATCATTGTTGAAGTTGGTCGGCTGCTGCCTCTCCTCGGGGAGGAGGGAGGACCAGGGAGGGCAGCTCCTGGGGCCCGTGCACTGAGCAGCGATGAATCTTTCATGTAACTGAAGTAAGAGTGATTGGAATATGCTGCAGACAATTTACGAGAGTGACTCGTGTTTTTCCTCAGATGGGGTGGCTGGACGAGAGCAGCTCTTGGCTCAGCAGAGAATGCACAGTATGATCAGCTCAGGTAAGCTCCTCTTCCATAACTGAGACATTTTACGTGTGAAAGGAGGCTGACTTGGGAAATGGAGCTAAGAGAAAGCACCTCTCAAGGATTTGCTGCTTTTGGTGTTGATGTTGCTGTTTTCCTGGTGCGTCTGTAGGGTTTAACTTAGATCCCTTCCATTACCGTTTCTGTGCATATTCAGTGTTTAGGGACGACAGCTTCTGAATGAAATCTCAAAGCTTCTGGGGAAAGCTGGGACTGAGATAAGTGAAATGTAGTTGGGGGTGCTTTGCCTTACTGTGCAACTAGAAGAAGGAGATCTGTGCTGATGGCAAGGGATTCTAATGGGACTTTTAAAATCAGGTAAGTTCAGAGTGGAGCTTCCTTCAGTTTGGACTGCAGCCTGCGCTAGCCTGATGCTTTTAGATTTACAGTGTGCATCCAGAAACACAGCTCTTTCTAGACCTGCCTTCCAAAATGGGTTTGCTTGGAGTTGCAAAGGTAGTTTTCAATGCGGCTTTCTCTCATCAGCCCCAAATAAAACTATTTAGTGGTGGGATACAATTATTATTAGCAGATGGTTGATATAATTTTCTCGAACAACATTTGGAGAGTCTGGCGTTGTCAGGCAGATGGACGGCATAGCACACACATAAAGGTGTTACATGCAGGTGTGGCCCTTGAAAGAATAACAGTAACAGATTCTTGTTTCCCAGCCGTCTGTACTTGTGCCTTCAAGGGGATGTGCTGGGGGAGATCAAGCTTGTCAGCATTATCAATTTCTATTTGTGAAAAGAGCAGACTCTCCCGGCCTTATCACTTAGTTGTAATTGTTGCTCTTCATATTTAATCCTACAGCCAGTTCCTAAAGCTTGGGGGCTTTTTAAAATTTCCGTCCTCTTTGGAATGATTCCGTTTAAATTGGCTTAAAGTTCTCTCTCACGTCTTTTTTAGTTCCTTTGTGGGCTTAATCCTAAGTCTAGATCACCACAGAGATCTCCCTGCAAAGAAGGCAACATAAAGCAGCATTTGCTGGGGTAGAGCTAGACGTGAAAGAAATATTCCACAGGTTGGCACCATGTCTGCTCAGTGCTGAGCACCTTCCCATTTACGGCTCTATGTCTGAAGCAAGTTTTCTTTTAAAGCTCGGTCAGTTGTGATGATTTTGAGATACTTCTCCTGACCCGATTATTTTCTTGCACTCAGACTAAGAGATCGGTTTTGTGTCATTTGAGATGTTTGTACTTATGTGAGAGGAATTCTATTAATTAGTAGTATCCGCTTATCTGAAGCAAATGTATGAGGATTTTAATACGGTTTATTTTCTATGGTCATTGGCTGTAAAGTTGACAAAAGCTTGGGGAGGGGTCAGCGGGTGGGTCTCAAATGGAACTCGTTGCTTAATTTAGCATTTTGTTTTTTAAATATGGATCGACTTTTTAAAAATAACTATTTTAGGGGTCTTTTCAGTACTACACTTAATCCTTTCAGTCCTTGCCTCTGTGTAGCAAGTTTAATGTTTCTTCCACATGGTAGAAACAAAGCTGTGTCTTTCCAGCAGGAACTGGCTGCTGACACTGAAACTCTTGCCACAGGCTACAGGTGTTTGCAAGCCTCCCTGTTTTCAATGTCTTTGGTAATCACATGTAACTTTATTCCATTTTTCAGTTGAGATTGCCATTTTCCTGACACTAAGGCAATAATATTTTCAAGCAGGGAAGTACTTCAGACTGTCCATACGGTTGTCGGTTCTACAGGAAGGGAAGCATCTTTTAAGCACCAGCTATTAAATGAAAAGTGATGTAGATTGACATCAACTCCCAAACCTGTCTGGTAGAAATAAGAAAACTTCAGGTTCTGTTTATTTTTAAAATTTGAAATATGAAATCATGTGCATCTATACTACCATGTTGTGTAATATTTGATTTTGTTCAATATGATATGGCCTTAAATTCAATTCCCCCAGTGTTTATTGTGTACTTCCTCTGAGGCGTTGGCTCTCAAACTTGGAGTCATCAAGAATCTTTTACAAAATACTGAAGCCTCAGTCATACCCCCAGAGTTTCTGACTTAACTGGTATGGGAACTAACCTGAATATCCGAATTTTTAAAATCTTACGAGCAAACCTAAGGTGCAGTAAACTTTGAGTATCACAGACGTATGGGTAGGAGGAAGTGATGGGGATCCTGGTGACCCATTTCAATAGGGTTTTCCTTTAAGTCAATTGCTAAATTTGGGGTGTGTTTGTCTTAATTTATCTACAAATTTCATTCCACCCCCTTTTGGACCAGTGGCATGGGTATGATTGATAAGCCTAGGAATAGATGGAGTCTGTGGATCTGAAAGAGGTATCTGGTAGCTGTGCAGAGTGGTGGAGAGAACGCTCAAGAGCTCTGTGTTCTAGCGAAAGCCAGTTGTATAACTGGTTACTCATCTGTAAACTGAACAATAAAGATTTCCTCCTGTTCACCTCTTGGCATTCATATGAGGTTCAGATCTAACAACATGTTATTAAAGTGCAGGCTCACTATTATTATAACTATATTTTAAGTGAGTGAACCTGGGCTTCTGGCTCTTCAGTACCATGCCCTATCTTGCCAAACAAACTAGATAGATGAATTTGATGGTATATTACATGGAACAGTGATGTTTTGTTTTGATAGTAAGTTTTATTTGGTTGTTTGATACATCAGCTACTTTTTTTTTTGTTTCCCTGGTCTGATAAGAACCAGTCTTTTCCTTGTGCAAATTGTGACTGTAAATCAGAGCAGCTTGTGTGTGTGTGCGTATAAATGTGCATGCACGTGTGTGCATGTGTATTCTGTAAAATGTCTCATTATGTAATAATCAATGCAAAGAATTGCAGAACATGTAATTGAACAGTGAAAACACAATAGCAGATTTCTTGGGATTAATTGTTTTAAAAAGCTTTGTTTTGTTGTTAGCTATTGCTTTGAACTTCCATTTTCTATTTTAGTTAAACTGGATACTGTGCATTAATAAAGATGATTTTCTTCAGAGTTCTTTATAGACTGTTGAATTGCAAATATTTTTGGTTCCTTTCCCCCCCACCCAATATTGACCCAGCTAGGCAAGACATGTTAGGTAGAACTAGGTACTACAGCATAAGCTGCTAATGTGTTTTTAGTTAAAAAGCTCTATAGAGTTGAATCTTGGAATTCATTTTGCTAGATCAGTCTCTACTTTTGTGGCTTGTGTGGGCCAGTATAAGTGATAACTGTGGCAGAAACTGAAGCATGTACAAATATTGACTCAGGTCACTTAGCAGTAGCTGGCAGAATTGGGGGCGTTCTCCTTTTGCCAGGCATGTTGCTTAACATGTTGGACAGCAGAACTGTCCAGACAATATTGGAACAATTACTGTAAAAGAATTTCCTAGAGCTTGTACAGCATTAATGTAAAATACATTTAAAATAAGGAAAACTCATATTTTTACTATGTATTCTTATTTTAGGGTATAAAAGAAAAGCATTTAAATCTAAATCCTGAATTTCTTTTATGGAAAACATATCTTCACCCTTTCGGAATCTTTTTTTCCCCCCCTTTGGTGTGCATTGTCGAGGGGAAAGGAACATTTTAGATTCAGTAGCCATTTATGTCTACTTGGAAAGCAGAATCTAATTATGAAAATGTAAGTCTGTGAAATGCTCCTGTCATGTCAAGAATCACTTCTGGTATTTCCCATAATTACTCTTTTGCTTGTTCTCTAACTCAAGTTATCTTCACTTACGTGGCTGTTATCAGTTTGAATATCTGATAGGTGGTGATCAGAAAGCTGGTTATAAATAGACCCATTGAGGATGGGGACAAGAATGAGTATTTTATATTTCTGTGGACGACACCAGCGGAATGACTGTTTCATCCATTGAGAAAGAAGATTCAATAAAATGCCTCAGAAGACTAAAATAAACCCAGATTCTGAATTTAAAAGGATTTCAAAGGATTTTGATTTTGAAAATGAGAATTTGAAAATACGCTACATAATTTCCCACCACTGATAGATACCGAAGAGATCCCAGAATTGTCTAAGTTGGCAAACGTTCACCCTGCACGCGCACGTGCGCACACACGCGCGCGCACACACACACGTGTATGCGGGCACAGGCACGGGTACAATATTCAGCATTAAGTGTGTACAGAAAATGATATGACCTAACATCTCAGAAGCTAATAGTTAAGGAAGAAATGGACCTGGGGGGCTTTGATCCAAACAGAGAAACCTAACAGGGCCTGCATCCTAGGCCTCCTAAGAATTTTACTGACAAGATGATGACTTCCTAAAAATTCTCACTAACATTCTTAGATCTGAAGAGAAGTAAACTGAGTAGATAGCCTCAGCTTTAGTGGTTGTTGCTGTTGTTGTTATATCTTGTGAGGTAGAAATAATTGAAATGATTCTGGGAATGAGACTAGTGAAATGGAGGTATGAGGACAAGTATTGCCTCACTGGAGAAATGAAGGCCTCAGAGCAACAGTCTAAATTGGGAAAACGATCCATAGTTCTCTTCAACAAAATACCCTTCTCCAACTAATCTTAGATGTTCCACAAGAAGAAAACACCAATTTACTGAATCCATGGAATTGTCTAATAATTGCTCCCCACAAATAGAGCTCCTTAATAAGAACATAAATTCCATAAAACAAGAGCTCAGAGATGAGATGATAAAACAATAGCATGAGATGAAAAGGGATATTTTAGATCTAGTGAAACAAATTGAAAATGAAAAAACCATGGTAATTATAGAACAAAAATATTCATTAGAAATAGCAGGAAGCAGAATAGACATCAGTGAAACCCTTTACCAATAAAGGGGAAAGGTTCAAGACAATCATAGGGAATGAAAAAAGGAAAATGGACCCCAGCAACTGGGGAGACGTTAATTAATAAGAAAGACAATGGCAGCATAACAAAGAGATTATTTATATCCCTGAAGCTGATATTCTAAAGCAATGAAACAGAAGATGATTTTGTGAAAAGATGAAAGATTATTTCATCAGAAAAGAAAAAATAAATGGATAGATGGAAAGGACTCTCCTCTTTAAGGACAGTTTGTTGCAAATGTTCATCACAGAGTCATATCCTAATGGGCTCTTGATTTTCAAATAATAATTCTTCTGGGGTGTTCATCAGGTAAAGCAAAGATCTGTGGTGGGGTAAGGTGGGGAGGAAGCGTATATATGGGATTCAAGAAGATTTATCAAGAATCTCCAACATTTAATGGCAGAGGATAATGAAGAAAAATCTTTGGTGTTCAAAGAGAAGTGTAATCTGATGGTCCGTCCAGGCAAGGGTTATTATAATAGAGAGAAAATGGGTAGGTAGGTCAGAAATTTCCAAACATAAACTAGACTGCTTGACAATGAAGCCCACACAATGAAGAGATGAATGTAAAAGCAAAAAATGAAATTGAGAAGTAGAGAAAGCATAGTAAGATTAATGGGGCAAACAGTGAATCTGTTTTAAACACACACATATATATATATAAGACTTTTTTAAAAAGTAGGGCGATGTTTTATAAAGTAGGGCGATGTTCATAAACATAACCAATATGAGGCACTAGAGAGAGGAGAAATGGAGGGATGTGTGAAAGTGCTGATATTTTCTTTCTGAGCAAGGACAGACTCCCTGATGCCTAAAATAGAAATGCAGAGGTTAAAAAAGAGAGAGAGAGAGAGAGAGAGAGACCAAAGACTGATTTTTAAAATAATTTCCTTCTTTAACCCTTGGAAGATCTTTTTGGAAATGATACCTCATATAGGAAGGAAGAATTTAGGATGTTTATGGTACCTTCAGTTACAGTTTTTAATTCTATTAAAATCATTTAAATTTCATATCTTTTAAAGAAAAATAACATCAATGATATGATCTCACTTTTCTGAAGGGTTATTTTCTTTATCTATCCATCTCCCAGAAGAATTAATACATAGACGGAAAGAAATCAGGGAAAGTTTCGTGTATGTGGTGGTGGTGATCCTGTTGCTGGGGTGGGGGTGCTTTTGTTTTCATTGTGCTTTTTCATCTTACATGAATTTTTACAATATGCCCATATTTCCTATGAAGGTTTTTTTTTCTTATTTATTTATTTATTTGACAGACAGAGATCACAAGTAGGCAGAGAGGCAGACAGAGAGAGAGAGAGGAGGAAGCAGGCTCCCTGCTGAGCAAAGAGCCCGATGCAGGGGCTCAATCTCCGGACCCGGGATCATGACCTGACCCAAAGGCAGAGGCTTTAACCCACTGAGCCATCCAGGTGCCTCTATGAAGGGTTTTTTTTACACACCCACCCACAAAGCTATTGTGCCCAAATCCTCATGGTGTTTAATTGTTAATAGTAGGTAAATTAGGCTGTCTTCTGCTGTAGGCAACAGAAAATCCTCCCCAAAGTGATACACAAGAAAGTTTATCCCTTAGTGAAGTAGCAGAGTAGTTGGCAGCACCCAGGAGGTCAATAATGGCAACAGTATCAGATCCTTCAAACCACTCCCCTCTGTTGGCCTTGGAGTTGGTGTCGTCAGAGGTCTGTTTTCTCCAGAAGACACGAGTTGACGTGTCTATTTATGGAAGACCAAATCTGGAGACACAGAAGAGACATTTTGCTTCCTTGGATATTTTCTTTAGGAAGTTTTATCTTGAATTTCTCCAGTAAATCATCCTTCTTAATTTATTGGATAGAATAGCAGCATCTTCCCCAAGTATTAGCCAGTCACAGAGAGAAAAATGGGACTACCACAAGAGCTCCTAGGTCATACTGAACCTAGAAGGGTCGATGCTGCAGCTCACCTTTTAGTTTTTTTAAGGAAGAAGAAAGGCGGAGAAGAACACATCTTAGCGAGGCACAAGCAGTATTTGCTACAGTGTGTATGTTGGTGATTGGAATTTTCTTCTTTGGAACTAACTTACTTACTTACTTACTTTCTTTCTTTCTTTTTTTTAGTATTTTATTTATTTATTTGAGAGAGAGACCATGAGAGAGAGCATGAGAGGGAGGGAGCGAGGAACCTGATATAGGGCTCTATCCCAGGACACTGGGATCATGATTCAAGCCTAAGGCAGATGCTTAACCAACAGAGCTACCCAGGCACCCTTGTTTGTAATTTTATTTAGTTTGTATTTCTAAATATAAATAATTAAATGAAGGAAGTAGACCATGTGATTTCTTTCAGTTGAATTGTGGGTGTTACTTCATTTTCATGAAGATATGCATCATTTTAACACTGATAATTTGTTTTTTATTGGTATTGAATAGAAAGCCTTTCTTAATACTGTCTGTTGTTAGAAGGAACCCTAAAAAGAATAGTTATGGAAGAACACTGGATCTCTCTAGGGTTGTAAATCATTTTTTTAGAAGAGGAAAACCAATGCTGTAGACTAGTGTATTACTAGAATTTATTATAAATTTGAGTAAAATATTCCTTTAATGTTGGCTTTGAAGAATACAGAAAATATTAAGGGAAATTTATCTAATGTATAAAATTTGCAGTACACTGAAGGAGGCTTATTTTTAAAATATTCAAAATGCAATTTCTTTGCCAGTATGTTGTTATAATTATTACATCTTCAGAGTAATGAACAATTTTAACAATCTGGAATAGTAACTGCATTTTAACAATTTTTTTCTGAATTGGAATACTTTGAAAACAATTTAATTGGAATAAAAGCCCATGAAAATGACTTTAAAAATAAGCTTTCTGTAGATGAAATTCAAAGATATTTTGGCATGTGCTTCAAATCAGAGTGGCAGTGCTGTGGTCTGTCCCATTCTTGAAATGAAGATGAAATGCCAGTGGTTGGCTTGGATGTGTGGTGTCCTTACTATGGGCAGTTTTCCCTTTTCTCCTTTTGGGAGATTAACAATCAAGAGATGAAGGGATGAGAAAATACCTTATATCTACTAGTTCCATTCTACCCCTACGAAGTCACTTGCACAAAACAAATTTAATTTAAATGAATTTTTGCAATACTAAATGACCTACACTTTAAATATTATCAGAAACATTATGTTTAGGGTTACTCTATGATGCTATAGTTCATGAATACAAAACGAAGCAATTCTCATGTTTTGGAAGAGTATCAGTTCTGTTCATTATTTTAGTATTCAGTTTTCCATAGTGAAATAAGTGATAGGTTTTTTAATATATAGTGCTTTTAAAATACCCAATAATTAAATCCAATGAAAATTACATCTAAGGAAGAAGGAAATTTACCAAACCACAGAGTGTAACTAGTCATTTACTTATGATTAAACTCTTTGCATGTTGATAAGGTTGGAAATACCCCAGAACTTCATTTTTTTTAACTTCTTCCCCTTGTGGCCTACCACTTACATTGAAACATTTCATTTATAATTTATATTCAGTATTGACACAGTTGTAGCCCCATGGATGTCTTTTTCAATGGCTTGAGGTAAGTTTTGGTGGGTGTTTAGGGCATGACATATATCCAAACTGGGTTAAAATAGTTTTAAATTTTAAAATTTGAGATTAAAAACAAAACAAGACATAACCAAGAAAATTTCACTGAATTTCCATTAAATTACGTTGTGGCCTAGGAGTTCTTACATTAGTAAAAACAGGTTTTACCCAGGAAGTTTTCAGGGAACTGCATGTAAGGTGAACTAGAAAAGCTCTTGGTGAATTGAACATGATTTAAATTTTACTCTTGATGGTGCTTTTTAAAAAGTTTTTATTTAAATTCCTGTTAGTTAACATACAGTGTAGTATTAGTTTCAGGTGTGCAATTTAGTGATTCAGTACTTAAATACGTCACCCAGTGATCGCATTGAGGAGTACACTCCTTAATCCCCATCCCCTACTCAACCCATCCCCACCCACCTTCCCCCGACAACAGTTTTCTGTGGTTTAGAGTCTGTCCTTTGGTTTGCTTCTCCCTCTCTCTCTCTGAGGGTACTTTTTAAACCTGCTTATGAATAAAATTCAATTGGGTGTTTCCAATGCATGATTTTGTGTCAAGAACCACTCATTTTAGATTTAAAAACATATCACAATCAGTTATCATTTTCATGGTTTTTCTGCCACATTCCCCTCTGATCTAATTGTTTCATCTCCGTTTAAGAAGGTCAGTGGTTGAAGCCCTATGTTTTCATCATTTTTTTTTTTATCACTGTCATTCTTCTTGTTAACATAATAAGCTAATGTTTCAGAGGCTTTTTCTGTACCAGGCATTGTTTTATCATTTAATCCTTCCTGGGATTTGAAGAGGTCTGTGGTGGTTACAGAAGTATTCATATTTTGCAGAAATGGAAACAGGTTCAGAGGAACTTACTGATGGTGATCATGGCTAGGAACTGGCAGGGTCGGGTTTGAACTTGGTTTGTTTGCTATGTCTCTGTTCCTGTTTACCATGTCTCTGCCTCTTTTTCTCAAAGGCAAAGATATTTTGCATAGGAGAATATGTTTCCTATCTGGTGCTAAAAATATGGAATCATCTATATTTATAAATAAATGTATAGGCTTACTTCTTAGTCTGGGGAGGTTTAAGGCACAAACAGGCAACAGTGTTGAAGGGCTTGGTAGAGGAGCCTTACTGCACATTCCCAGGGCTTGATAATGAAATTGGGGAAGAAACACTGTCCAGGGCTGAGAGAGTCCAAGCAGCCTCCTAAGTTCCATGAGACTTGATGATAATGCAGGGGAATGAGTACACACTGTGGACAGAACCAGTATCCCCAAAGCATTTGGCATGTTTGCCAATACTCGCAGGACATTTTTTAAGTCATAAAGGTAAGGTATGCACAGAGTAGCACATTATTTCTAATGTAATTTAGCTGAAGAACCTTTTCAGTTTATTTTTTCCCCCAAATGTTGGCCCCATGGGGTTCAGTGTGTTTTTTGACCAAAATATTAGAATTACACCCACATCCCCCTTCAGTCTTAAGCTAGAAATGGGGATGGATAGGGCGTCAATCGAGTCTGTGTCTTCTCTCAAATCCTGATCCCAACATACTATGTCACATTCTTAAGGCAAAAGACTAATCTAGCGGACAAAATTTTATTCTGTTTTTAATGTGTATATCGGTCCAATATGGGTCCAATTTGAATATTTTCGGTGAAAACTGGATAGCGATGTTTTTATGTGCCAACATGAAGCAATGTTTATCTTTACCTTGAGTTAAGTCTATGCATTAAATTCACCAGTTAGGTACTAATGCAACTTTTCAAGAGCCAATGCCTGGATTTTCATCAACTAAGTTTTGTAATCTTGTTGGCTGTGAGAATCTTGAGCCATCTCTATGAATACATTGTGGCGGCATTATTGATTGTCAAGTTAATGACCAACAAAATTTATTGCCTTCCAGGGGAAAGAAGCTTTCAGAAGATCATTAAATGCATTAAAATCTGCAGATGCCCACTGGTCTGGAGCTCTCTTTAGCAGGCTGACTCCTTTGGGTCAGTTATTCTTAGCCTGGGTATTTCTATCTTATGGCATCGCAGGTCTAAGATTAGCTTGTTAGGCGTTATCGTGCCATCTGAGTTACCTCCTAATATAACTCTACACTGGAATGATTATTTATAGAAAGAGCATTCTGTCATTTTTGGGTTATTTCTAGTAGTTTAAATAAAGAAGAATAACATTCAAGTGAAACCACAGATTCCTTCCTGCTGCCAAAACAACATGATAACTGTCTGCTTAAGGGGCAATAATGTTTAAATGTGTGCTTAGGGTGATTGCAGAATTCTTTTTATCTCTGCCACCTTGACAGAAAAGGGAGGACTTGGGGTATTGATGTAGAATGCTTGTGGAAAGGCAGAGAAGCAGCCTTGATGCTTTCTGTCACAGAGCACTGAGGACTCTGGTTGATGATGACAACAAGAGACACACAGAGTTTATTTTTAGAAACAGACATTGCTAAGCTCTCTGTTTGGTGTTAATATAGCTCATAAACAGGGCTCCTTGTTGTTGACCCTTCCAGGGAAAATGGCATTTAACACACACACACACACACACACACACACACTTTTTTTCACTTTGCAAAAATGACTCTATTATTAAGAATATAATTAGAACTTTTTTAAAACTAAGAAATCTAAATTCTCTAAAATTCCTCTAAAAGATATACAGTGCTTTTTAAAATTCCATGAAGATTGGGTCTAAACGATGGTTTATTAAAAAAAATAAGTTACAAATACAATGAATATATGGGTTGGTTATACAGTGTAGAAAAATAAGTGAATGTACATAATAAATAATGCTTAGTAATAAATTATGATATCAATAAAATTATGTCATCTATGCTTCTGACTTTATTGTAATGATATATGAAGTTTAGCTATAAAAGATATTATGACTATAATTAATAAGGTGCTGACTTAAGTAGATTAGACAAAAAATTTCAGTATATAAAAAAAAGAAAGTAGAAGCCTCTGCTAGCTGTTTTGGTATAACTAACTCGTGTTTAATCCAACATATTTCATGTAAAAGGGAATACAGTTTCACATTTGAGAACTGATCTCTTAGCTTACTTAGACTGTAAGTTTAATTCAGATCTTGGTAATTGATTTATTGCTTTAAAATTAGAATTGGGATTTTACTCTCTTATATTTGCATTTTGTGTTTCCTGATTATTCACTCATTGTTGCTAGATGATGAAATGTTAAAGTGGTATGGTAATACATTTCATGTTACACATTAATTGAAATGCTTTAGAATGGAAAACTTAGAGCTCTATAAGAATATTCATAATTTTATTGCTGAATTATTTACTGAAAAACATATTATTTTTTTAAAAGATAAATCTTCTTGTGCTTGTATGCAATATAAGAAACCCACAGACCATTAGGAACTTGCAAAATAACAGACAAACAGGAAACACACGGCAATTCAAGTGTATTCTCAAAGAATTACTGATGTAAATAAATTCAGAGGATTGGAAGTAGAAGAAATTGCAGGAACTTATTGCATCCCGACCACTCTTAATTAGCAGGTTGAAGGTTTGGGGAGATGATGTAATTGCTTGAAGTTTTAGAGGCTGAGGTGAAATAGTTATTCATCTCTTCATTTTTTTTGCTCAAAAATATTTAAGAGCCAACCATGTACCAGGTATTGTTTTAGTCACAGAGGATACAACTATGAAACAAATCAGGAGACTTATGGTTGACTGATTGTTCAATTGAATAAGGGATGGATAAGCCTACTTTAGACACTAGTTAAGTACTAAGAAAAAATAAAAGAAAAATGAGATAGAAAGTGATTGATAGTAGCAAAGGCTGTATTAGAGGATTCAAATAAAGCCTTTTGAGGAGGCTAAGATACAAAGAATGTCTTCTCAATAGAAGTAGGTTTTCCCTCAACATTCCATTTGATCTAGAACAAATAGAATGAAAACAGAGAGCAGAAAGTGCCCGGGAGCTATTTTAGCCTCCACTTACCTCTGTCTTGTGTAAGAGATGGAAAAGCTTTTATCAGGGGCTAGGTGAGAAAGCCAGGGGAAAGCTGTTAGCTGTAGATTTTCTCTATTTTCCACAGACAGATTTTGGAATCAGGAGACCTCTCCCTTGAATTGAGGCTATTGGCAAGAATTAAGGACCTTTCTAACCACTTACCTTGGTTCTTTCCCAAAGGTTCATCTTTGCCCAGCATTCTAGCTCTAACCTCAAATATGCCTAAACTTCTTACTCAAACAGTATGAGCCATCCTAGAGTTAGTGAAGTGACGAATTCCTCTTCCCTGGGGGCTAAGAAGAATGGAACAGTGTATCTTCATTCCCTGAAGTTAGAAGAAAAGTCTGTAAAAATTTTCTCAAATTTACAATATTGCACACTTCTTTAAGGGGTTATGTAATACAATATTCATTACATGGGTTGTATTAAACCTTTACAATGTACCCAGTATTTAATTCATGGAAATCATGGGATAAATAGCAACTTTGTTGTAGATGTATAGAAGTGTAACATCTAAACAAAATGTTTAGAATACATTGTCTTCATCGTGTTTGGAAGTGGATAGAGTTGTGATTAATTGTTACAAAAGTTGAGTAAGGAAATATTTAGATCTGTTTGTAAAAAGGGGGAAACGTCAATGTGCTAAAAGCTATTTCCCCCACATGTTCTGCTTTCTCATGGGTAGGGAAGTGTTGGATACACATAGTAGGATGGACAAACATTTTTGAGGGACTGACACATGATCTCACATGCTTGATGCCTCATGGGGTTTTCCCTCAACATTCCAATTGGTCTAAGTCAAAAGGAATGAAAGCACAGTTGGAATAGAGCAGGAAGTGTTCTGGAGCTATTTTAAACTCCACTGAGTTCTGCCTTCTTTAAGGGATGAGGAAGCCTTTATCGGTGGGTACGTGAGGGAACCAGGGGAAGGAGATCCTCTACCATTTTCTTTAACCTCAAGAATATTGGGACTGAGCCAAACTCCTGGACAACATGCTTTGTTGGCTTCACAGTGTGTAGCTTGAGGGAATGTTTAATAACTACATCCCCCACCCCCGCAAGGATTATCTCATTTAATCAATTCATTTCAATTATTGAGTACTTCACAGCTGTATTTTTAGGTCAGATTTCTGGTTTATCTGGTGGGTATATGGTGTGTGTGTGTGTGTGTGTGTGTGTGTGTGTGTACACTAATAACCAGCTGTTTCCTTTTTCTGAAATACCCTTCTGCTGCTCTGTTCCAATTAATCTTTGCTGGGAGAAATCCTAACTCTTATAAAGCACAGTTCAAATGTCTTCTAATTCCCCCAACCCCTGCAACAATTTCCTAGTTATGTATCTTCTCCCCACATCTCCTCCCCCATAGTTCTTTATTAATATCTTAGAAATTCCCACTTTTCTGTCTCACAGTGTGGTTATTTATGTATGTGTGTCCCCATCCCCCTCATTAGTTATATTATGAGCTCTGTGAGGAAAAGGATCATGTTTTACTTCTATTTTTATTCCCTACAGTGCCTAGCACATAATTGATCCCTGAGACTATTTTTAAATGAATGAATGAGTGATTAAAGAGTACAGTGGTATCACAGTCTGTTTTTATAAAATTTTTATTTTTAAAAAATGATTCATTCTTTTATGTAGAAAATAAGTCCTCAGGCTTTTGATTTGTTGTTTTGTAAATTTGAGCACTGTAAACTTCTTGGGATGTCAGAGCCTTTGGCTTAAAATTAAAGCACCTAGGTGGCTCAGTTGGTTAAGCAACTGCCTTCGGCTCAGGTCGTAATCCCTGAGTCCTGGGATTGAATCCCGCGTTGCGCTCTCAGTTTTGCGGGCAGTCTGCTTCTCCCTCTGAGCTTCTCCTTTCATGCTCTCTCTCACTCTCTCTTCTCTCAAATAAATAAATAAAATCTTTTTTAAAAAAATTGAAACCATTCATTGTACAATATAAGTCAAGAATGACCTCCAGTGTTTTGACTTATGTATATGATTTTAAAAATATTTCAATTATTTTTAGGGAAGGAGTTTTGTAACATTCGTATTTGACTTGATTTTTTAATCAATAATTCCAATAGAAATTTCATAAGAGATGTGTTTGCATTCAACATATTAAGTATGAAATAGTTAATTTAAGACTGCTTGAATATAAATGCATTCTTTTTGGTCCAAGGAGAATAAATTTGGTTGTGAAAATGATTACAGGTGTACTTTTATATTATTCAAACACTGTTTCACATTATCTCCCATTTTTCTTCTTCATGAAATTTTTATGTAGAGACAGTTTTCTTAGATAAGACAAAAATGGATAGATTTCTTCTGGTTGACAGTAGTATCAATTTGAACACTTTTACCCCTTTTTAAGAACTCATTCTACATTGATTCAGGTATTGTTTAATTGGCTATATTTTTTGAGAAGGGGGCACTGGAAAAGATTTTTTGGTAAACAATTTAATAACCAAATGTTAAATGCCAAGAGGATCAGTAATTTAAAAAACTATCTAAAGTAAAACGTCAGGACAGGGAATTCACATAGTGATTTATTAAAGAAAGACAGATGGAAGGAGTGGATTAATCTCTGTACACAGTTATTCAAGGAGAAGAATGAAATAAATATTTTCATGTCCAAGTGGGAGAGGAACAGTGAAGAGAATACGTGTAATATAAGTAGGAAAAGATGCAGGTTTTTTTCTGGGTAGTCTTTGCTCTGGTTTAGCCTTAAAACTCAGCACAAGAAAGGGTACATTAAGTCATTACGGCTCAGAAAAATAACAGAGTTAGTTCACTCGCATATATATTTATAATGCGGGCCAAGAAAGGGATTGAATAATAAAGCCAAATTTTGTGACATGGCTGTTGAACTCAGCTTTGTAGAGCACAGGAATGAATATTTGCCAGTGTTCTCTCCCTGACTTTGCCAATTATGTGTTCTCATCATCGTGAGTCCTAGGTAGGTATCTAAGTGCTATAATAGTTGTATTGAGATGGCACAAGTCAAAGCTGGTTGGCTTTGGATTTAGAAGTTTCTCATTCTTAAGCATTAAGCATTAATAAGAATTAGTTAAATAAATTACTTAAGCATTAATAAGAATTAGTTAAAGCAAATTTCCAAAGATTATGATTTTTGCAACTATAAATTTAGTTACTTGATTTCAATCATCTGTTTTCTTTCCTGAAAGGTAAACATATGAATGTTAAAAAAAATATTTGGGTACCAAGTTAACCTACTTTGGTACTGTAAGAAGGAAAACAATATAAACAATCTCAGGTAAGAGGTAATTAAACATAATAAAAACAATGCTGTTAATCTGTAATCACTTCTCTCACATTTTAATCAAGAGTCAACTCTCACTGTCCATTATCCCAATAATTAAATGAAAATTCTCCTGTATCATTGGACTAGAAAGATCAGTGGTCTTTTTTTTTTTTTTCCCTCAGAAGATAGTCCTGAACCTGAATGTGAATGTAACTTTAGAAAACCTTGTTTAAATTCATTCTAGGGAAATCTCAGTTTTTTAGATGATGAGAAAGTATATTAAAGTTCTGGGGTGTGTGTGTGTGTGTG